>NC_053429.1:38068683-38441329 GCF_007990345.1 Gossypium hirsutum
TGCAGTTGTAAATTGCAAAAGAAAAACTATCGATTTGAGGTGTGCAAATAATGAGATGATTCGAGTTGAGTCTACCTACTTGAATGGGTTGCCAGCTGTAATGTCATCGATGTTGGCTCAGAAATATGTAAGAAAGGGGTGCGAAGCATACCTTGCGTATGTACTTGATGACAAAGAGTTAGAAAAGAAGCCTGAATCTGTGCCAGTGGTTTGTGAATACCCGGATGTTTTTCCCGAAGAATTACCGGGTTTACCACCTGTTTGGGAGGTAGAGTTTGGCATCGAGCTTGTACCTGGGACTACACCGATTTCAATAGCTCCGTATCGTATGGCACCAACGGAATTAAAGGAATTGAAAGCTCAGTTGCAAGAGTTGACGAATAGAGGTTTCGCTCGACCAAGTTTCTCAACTTGGGGTGCACCAGTATTGTTTGTGAAAAAGAAGGACGGAACCATGAGGTTGTGCATCGACTATCGTCAGCTGAATAAGGTGACAATAAAGAATAAATATCCGATACCGCGCATTGATGATTTGTTTGATCAACTAAAGGGAGCCTCAGTGTTTTCAAAGATAGATTTGAGATCGGGTTATTATCAGTTACAAATTCGAGATTCGGATATATCCAAAACTGCTTTCAGAACGAGATACGGTCACTACGAGTTATTAGTGATGTCGTTTGGGCTCACTAATGCCCCTGCGGTATTTATGGATTTGATGAATCGGATCTTTAGACCGTATTTGGATCGGTTTGTAGTTGTGTTTATGGATGACATCTTGGTTTACTCAAGAGATGAAACTGAGCATGCTGAACACCTGAGATTAGTGTTGCAGATTTTACGAGATAAATAGTTATATGCTAAGTTCAGTAAGTGTGAGTTCTGGTTAAGAGAGGTTAGCTTCCTGGGTCACGTGGTATCTGCATCGGGCATTCGAGTCGATCCGAGCAAAATTTCAGCCATACTTAACTGGAAGCCTCCGAGAAATATTATTGAGGTTCGGAGCTTTTTGGGACTTGCCGGTTACTACCGACGGTTTGTAAAAGGTTTCTCGATGATAGCCACACCAATGACGAAGCTACTTCAAAAAGATGTTAAGTTCGAATGGACGGAAAAATGTCAGAAAAGTTTTGATCAACTGAAAACTTATTTGAATGAAGCTCCAATTCTAGTGCAGCCCGAATCAGGCAAAGAGTTTGTCATTTATAGTGATGCCTCCCTACTTGGGTTGGGTTGCGTATTGATACAAGAAGGTCGAGTTGTAGCTTATGCGTCGAGGCAACTGAAGCCACATGAGAAAAATTATCCAACCCATGATCTCGAACTAGCTGTCATAGTATTCGCTTTGAAAATATGGCGACATTACTTATTTGGTGAGAAGTGCCATGTATATTCGGATCACAAAAGTCTCAAATATTTGATAACTCAAAGAGACTTGAATCTGCGACAAAGGCGTTGGCTTGAGTTGTTGAAAGATTATGAGCTTGTCATTGACTATCACCCGAGAAAGGCTAATGTGGTTGCGGATGCCTTAAGTCGTAAATCACTGTTTGCTTTACGAGCGATGAATGTACACTTGTCTGTTCTATCCGACAATGTGTTAGTGGCAGAATTAAAGGCCAAACCATTGTTGATTCATCAAATTCGTGAAGCTCAAAAAGTCAATGATGAACTGGTTGCAAAACGGGTTGAATGTGTTTCGAATATGGAATCAGAGTTTCAAATTGATGATGACGATTGTTTGAGGTTCAGAAGTCGTTTGTGTGTTCCAAGAAATTCAGAACTTATTTCGATGATTCTGAACGAAGCTCATTGTAGCCGAATGTCACTTCACCCGGGGAGTACGAAAATGTACAACGATCTGAGACGTCAGTTTTGGTGGCATGGTATGAAACGAGACATTTCTGATTTTGTTTCGAAGTGTTTAATATGTCAGCAAGTGAAGGCGGAACATCAAGTGCCTACGGGTTTACTTCAGCCGATCATGATACCCGAATGGAAATGGGATCGAGTCACGATGGATTTTGTGTCTGGGTTGCCATTGTCGACAAGTAAGAAAGATGCGATTTGGGTTGTTGTTGATAGACTGACCAAGTCGGCCCATTTTATTCCCGTACGTACGGATTATTCACTGGATAAACTAGCTGAATTGTATGTTTCTCAGATTGTGAGATTACACGGGGTACCTATTTCTATTGTGTCGGATAGAGATCCGAGATTCACCTCACGATTTTGGAAGAAATTGCAAGAAGCTTTGGGTACCAAGTTGCATTTTAGCACCGCTTTTCATCCCCAAACCAATTGTCAATCTGAGCGGATAATTCAGATACTCGAGGATATGTTGAGATGCTGCATCCTTGAGTTTAGTGGTTCATGGGAACGGTATCTACCTTTGATTGAGTTCGCTTACAACAATAGTTTTCAGTCAAGCATTAAGATGGCGCCTTACGAGGCTTTGTACGGTCGAAAATGCCGTACACCATTGTTTTGGACTGAGCTCGGTGAAAGAAAAATTTTCGGAGTTGATTTGATTAAAAATGCTGAGCAGAAAGTAAAAATAATTCGTGAAAGTCTGAAGGCAGCATCAGATTGTCAGAAGTCGTACGCGGATTTGAAACGGAAGGACATTGAGTATCAGGTGGGAGGTAAAGTGTTTCTTAAAGTTTCACCTTGGAAAAAGATACTCAGATTTGGGCGTAAGGGCAAATTGAGTCCGAGGTTCATCGGGCCATATGAAATATCCGAACGAGTCGGTCCAGTTGCGTATAGATTCATTTTGCCCCCTGAACTTGAAAGATTCACGACGTCTTTCATGTTTCGATGCTTCGACGTTATAGATCTGATCCATCGCACATAATAAATCCATCAGAGGTTGAAATTCAACCCGATATGAGTTATGAAGAAGAACCGATTCGTATCCTAGCTCGTGAAGTGAAAGAGTTGCGAAACAAAAAGGTTCCTTTAGTGAAAGTGTTATGGCTCAAACATGGGATGGAAGAAGCTACTTGGGAACCCGAGAACTCTATGAAAGAACGATACCCAAACCTATTCACCGGTAAGAATTTTCAGGGACGAAAATTTCTTAAAGTGGGGGAGAGTTGTGACAGCCCTAAATTGACCCTAGTCGGAAAGTGGTTTCGGGACCACTAAACCGAGTCATAAAAAAAATAATTAACCGTCATAGTTGATGGTTATTATATGCATATATGCATGTATGAAAATTTCATGCTTGAATTTTGTTAATTGTAAGTGAATTTTATTAAATAGGACTTATGTTAGAAAATTTAGAAATGTGCTAGGCAAATGTAAAGTGGCCTATTAATGCATGTTATTAAAATGATGGGTTTGCATGTCAAATTACCAAAATTTTGAGCTAGTGGCCGGCCATGCTATGGGGTGAAACATGTTGTGAACATGTTGTGTTAGTGTGTTATGTTAGAAAGAATAAATAAAGGGGTTAGTAAATAAGTAATGAAAAGGGAGGGGTGATGAAACCAAAGTTGTCTCCCCCTTACCCCCCCCCAATTGCCGTGACTTGAAGAAAAAAAAAGAGAAAAAGCTCTCATGTTGTTCAAGTTGGCCGAATAGAAGAAAGAAAGGAAGGGAAAGAGCTTGGAGAAAATCGGCTATGGTGGTTCACTAGATTAAGGTATGTTTGACGTTGCTTTGAAAGTTCATACATCCCTTGGATGATTAGTCTAAATTCTAACTATCTCATGGAGGGATTTGGGGTTATTAGAGAGTTAGTATTCGACTAAAAGGCTTCAAAAGTTTTAGTTGAAGCCTTGATACTATTAGCATGTTGGCTATATGGATGTGTTATGATGCTTGAGGTGTTAGATAAATTCTAACTCATCACTAACTTCTTTAAGCAACCCAAGTTAAAAGTTTCGGTATTGAGGTATCTTGAGCATTCGGCCATGGTAGGAGGTAGAAGAGAAATATGGTTGTTGTTAGATGAAGTAGAGTCTAACAAATGAGCACATATGTGCATTAGTTGCTAGATGGAGAAGAATCGGCTAGCAACTTGTGTGCTAAGGCCGAATATAAGTTTGAACATTATTGAGTAATGTATGTGTTTTGGAATTGATGGAATGGAGAGTATGCTTAAATTGTGTTATGAACAATTATGTGTTAAATCAAGGTTTGCTAAGCTAGCTATTAAGGTGATGTGCAAATGTTAGTATTTGATTTCTAGTGTATATATGTGTATTAGCCGAGTTTTGAACTTGAAACAAAATGGTATTTAGTCAATACAAGTGACCATATTTGTAGAATGTATTAAGTATACAATCGGCCTCAACATAGACCTGCATATTCGGCCACATGAATGAGTACATAGGTTGATGTGTATGTTCGGCCATAGGTAAGCATATTGATGGCTTTATCTTGACTTAGAAAATTCAGCTAAGGAGAATATTGGCTAATATGTTGAATTTGATTCGTGATTTCATACATATATGACTCTAATGCCTAATATATAAGGGCTAAGTACCTTAAATTCATCTTTGATGTTCAAAATGATTAAATCAATTTATTTGTTAATATTAAGCTCAAGAGCAAAGGGGAACTAAATCGGATAAAGGGAAGGAAAAAGTGATCGAATAGCCATCGAAATCGTTCGATAACATCCGAGGTAAATTTTCGAGTAGTGAAACTTAGTTTACGATTTGATTAAGTCATGACGTATAATTATAACAATATACGGTGATATAATGATTCTACTTGAATCATATGTGAGTTAATTAGTCTATACGTATGATGGGTAGCCGTATGTGCATAGAAATCATGTCATGAAGAAAGCCGAACCATGCTGTTCGTATGTGGCTATTGAGCCGAAAATGTAATGCTGAATAATTGAATTGTGTTTGAATTCTAGTTATGAAAATGAAATATTGATGTGTCATGATTTATTGATATGTGCATGGATATTCGGATTGATACCCGGGCTAAGTCCCGAAGGCATTTGTGCTAGTGACTAATTCCGGGCTAAGCCCAAAGGCAGTTGTGCGAGTTACTATATCCGGGCTAAGTCCCGAAGGTATTTGTGCGAGTTACTATATCCGGGCTAAGGCCCGAAGGCATTTGTGCGAGTTACTATAACCGGGCTAAGTCCCGAAGACATTTGAGCTAGTAGCTATATCTGGCCAAACTCCGAAGGTACTTGGTTTGGGAATGAGCGATTTTGCTGTAATAATTTAAATTGATACGCTCGTAAATCCCAACGATGAGGTACGTTTCGTATATGCATTGGAGTAGTAAATTCCCTTGAAATATTAATCGCTCAGTCAATTAATGAGCTTCCGACCTTTGGCTAAGTTGATCTTTTGTGTATGAATATAAGGGTTGGTAATGTGAAGTAAGTATGATATTGAGAATTTGTGCATAAGAAATTATCCGTTTAGCCATATGAATGCTATACTTTAGTTGTGTCTAATTTCATGGCTCAAACTTACTAAGCATTAAATGCTTACTCCGTTTCTTTGATTCTCTGTTTTATAGATTTTGGTTCGTCAGCTATCGGACTCGGGATTGTTGAAGTTGAAGTCGTCCACACTATCAAAGCCCTTTTGGTACACTTTTTGTTGAACTCTGAAAATGGCATGTATAGGACTACCCTTTTGTTGTTGGTCATGTGCCCTTTGGTTTTGTATAAATTTGGATAGCCATGCGAAAATGGCTTATATACACTTTGAGCATAGCATTATAATCGTCTTGTATGTTGTTCATAGAGAGGTATGGAAATGTTTGGTAACGATTAGCCATTGGGAATGGTTAATTATGATTATTTTGATGCTATGTATGGCAAACTCTAGTTGATTCATGGAAAACCATGAAATAGGTAAGGTTTACCTTAAAAACAGATGCTGACAGCAGCAATGGCGTGGATTTGAAAAATCACTAAAACTAGTAAGAATGGAATTAAATAGTGAATAAATTATTTAATTGAACCTTGATGAATCTATTTTCATAGGGAAGTAATGAAACGATCATATGAATAGTATTTTATGAGATTTTAAAGTTTTCGTGAAACAGGGCCAGAGCGGTTTCTGGATTCCCTATTCGGACTTAGGAAATTCATTATAAATTAACCAGAGATAGTTAGAAGTCATACCATATATGTATAGATTCCTTTTCGAGTTTATTTTCTTTAGAAACAAACGGCATAAGTATTGAAGCCCTGTACAGGGAGATATATAAGTCGTAATGCATGAAGGTCAGAGCAGTCCAACCCTGAAATAGGGGAGACTTTAACTAATAAACTGTACTAATTGGCCCGACCAAAAATTCTAGAAACAAATTTTTAGATGGATATTTGAGTCTATTTTCAGGGAAAATTTACGAAACTTATTTTTGAGTGTTGGAACTCAAGATATGATTTTTAAGGTGAAAGTGACGCAGTTAGCCAGCTAGTCTAGAAATTTTTAAAATGGACTGTGAAAATAAGTGAATTAAGTCTGTTAACCCCTCGTGTCCGACCCCGGCAACGGTCTCGGGTACGGGGTGTTACAGGGTATTTGATAAACCGTAAATTATACATATTTTTAGCCCATGTTTAATGCATTTTATGGATGATTTCTTATTAGAATTGGTGAATCTGATGCTCCTAATGCTTTAATTTCATTTTTTATACTTAAGAGAGCATAGGAGAGCGAAAGGAACGAGAAACGGGCCAAAAACAGAGAAAATGGGCCAAAGTACGAACTCAACACGGCCTGGACTTCCTCACATGGGTAGCCCACACGGCCGTGTCAAATTGGCAGAATCAAAGCACGATTCACACGGGCAAACCACACGGCCGTGTCAATTTGGCAGGCTCAAACACGGCCTCAAGTAATCGCACACGGGCGTGTCACACGGGCATGTCCTTGCCGAGCCCAAGTTGAGTCCAATTCCGAAAAAGGCCACTTTTGAGGGCTCATAGGTAGTCCAAAGCCTATAAATACACACTAAAAGATGAGAAAATGGGAGACTGAGAAGGGGGAGTAAGGAATTACTCCAAAGAAGCTGATTGATCCTTCTCGGAAGCGGGATTCATCATCAAGACTGAAGATCTCTCCTCAATTTCCCTTCAGGACTTTTGGGTTTTCTTTATGTTTTGTATTCTTTATTCTTCTTAGATGTTTTCTTATTTAGTCATGAACTAAAACCCCTAAATACCTAAGGGGAATGAAACGTAAGATGAATCTTGTTATTATTTTCTGAATCATATGATAAATATTTAACGTGTTCTTAATTATCTGTTCTTAATTCTTGTTTTGATATCCTAGGCTACTGATTCAAGACATGCTCTTATTCAGAGGAGGAATAGACCCTGTCTAAGAGTACTTTTGTCATAATTAAGTGGAGTTGATTCGCGCCTAGAAATAGGGTGACAAGATTTTGCCAGATTAGGGTGAAACCTAATAAGAGGATCCATAGATCGAGTTAATGCAACCCTTAAATGTTAATTAGAGAAAAGTCTCAGTTATTCAATCTAGGGATTAGACGTTATTAGTCTTGAATAGGGATAATAACATAACTTAGGGATCTCTATGGAACAAGTTCAATGAATACATCGTCTGATTCGGAGCCAGAATAACAAGTAAAGTCTAGGTGGATTTGTCCTTAGGTATTGTCTTAAGTCAATCGATTTTTCCCAAAAGCAATTCCCCAATTCTTTTCTCTATGAGTTCTTAGTTTAGATAATTAGTTAATTAAAACAAAACCTCTTTATTCTTAGGCTAGATAATAAAAAGACAATAATTACTAGTACTTTTAGTTTGTTTGGGTTCAGCAATCCAATCTTGCTAAAACTATACTACTGTTCGATAGATACACTTGCCTACATCGCGATAATAGTTAGTTCAAGAATGAGTAATTATAAATATTTAAAACCTATCACGAAACCTCGCGATCACTTAGTAAGTTAGGATAATGGGAAAGTAAACTTACCGGTTATTTAGCATACAGCCATAATACATATTCATGCCAACATGCATAGTATAATTTTCCTATCACATGTACTCAATAATCAAGTTAGTCTCATATCGATACATTATAACATTAGTCTTAGATGAGCTCATCAATTTAATATTTCCATTCTTTATTTCTCACATTAATCCCGTTGAATTTCTCAGAAATCTCGATGGATGGCCCAATTACCGTCAAGTCATACAAGTGATCATCTCAAGTACGCACTGCCGCGAACCTTATATCTTACTGCAGGATTACCAGTTCAGGCTAAATCCCTAGTAGTATCAACTCATAGAGCATTGTCGAGGTTACCAGTCCAAGCTAAATCTCTTTCAACGACAGTTGCTCTCATAAACTTGGATTTGAATTGCTAGTCCAGGCTAAATTCAGTCCTCGATCGAATTACCCTCTGGGCTAAATCCTTATTGCACCCATATTCTTCGGGAGGCTCGATCACTCAAGGAACACCTGTCTGCGCTAGATCATTTTTATATTGAGATCAGCAGATTACCCATCCGGGCTAAATCCTTCTCTGCAGCACATGCAGGATATCAAGTCATGTAAGCCATAATTTAACCATCGGATTTCCCTTTTTATTTCAACCAGTACATTTATCATCTTTTCATTTGCACTAGCATGTCCTTATGGATTATCATGCAATGAATATCTAATTATCATACATTCAAGAACATGCATTTTTAAGTATATTAAGAGTTTACTTCGGGTTATACGAACTTACCTGGTAGTCGTTTCAGATTCGTGTCTCAATTATTCCGAAACCTTTCGTTTTCCAGGGCCGACCTCCAGAATTGGTTCCTCAGGGACTATATCAATAAAATTAGACTATTAATACATCACATTTTTCATTTTAGGATTAAAACTCATCCTAAGGCAAATTGAGCATTTTCCCCTAACCTTTCACACTTTTACAAATTAATCCTAAGGTTCGTATAATGAAATGCATGTAATTCTTTGGGTATCCAAGCCTAACCGAATGTTATTCACACTTATAACAGCCTATGTTTTTCCTTCATTCTATATTTTTCTACCCATTTTCACAACTTTTACAATTTAGTCCTTTAAGCTATTTCCATGAAAAACCACTTAGTAAAAGTTGTTTACCATCCCTTAAACTCTCATATTCCTTCATAAATCATCAAAACAAAAACATCTCATACATTGGTAATTTTCTAAACATGAACCCTAGCATGATATATGGGTAGAATAGAAAGAGCATTTTAAGAGGATCTCAAAAATACGAAAAACATTAAAAACGGAGCTAGGATTGACTTACAGTCAGGCTTGAAATGTTGGAAAACCGTAGCTATGGAGACCCTTACAATTTTGGCAGCATGGAGAAGCAAATGAGTTGATTTTAGCTTGATTTTTCCCTTTTTATTTAGTTTATTACCAAATAACCAAAATGCCCTTCCTTATTAAACTTCCAAAATTTTCCATCATGCCCATTTTTTTCCAAAAACTTAGAAATTGGGTAAATTACTCTTTAAGGACCTCTAATTAATATTCCAAAGAAATTTCAAACAAATTGCTTCTAGAACCCAAGTTTTGCAATTTATTTAAATTGGTCCCTAATTTCCAATTGGACATTGCAATTTATTTAAATTGGTCCCTAATTTCCAAGTGGACACCTTACACATAGAATTACTTCATGAAACTTTAACACATGCTTATTCTCATATCCTAGACCTCATAATGATCACAAAATAATTATTTTAACATCGAATTTGTGGTTTCACAACTACTATTTCGACTAGGCCCTAATTCAGGATGTTACATTTTCCATTTCATCTTCATCATCTGATGCATTACTCTCACTGTCACTGAGTTGTTCTTCCTCTCTATCAGAACTATCTTTAATCGACTCTTTACCCTATGCTAATTAATTCCATTGGTTCTTTCAAATATTTTTTTTGGGGTCTCTGTTCGGTTTTCTTCGTTGATTACCACTACTTCAATTTTTTTTTTGGTTTCCTAGTTCTTTCCCAAATATGTTCATTCTCACTCACTCTTTCTAGGAGAACAACCATTTCATGTACCATTTTGCTCTAAATGACACCCCTACAATAACATCAAGATGTTCTTCATTGTAATCATCCAGACCTTCATAAAAGTGTTTCAATTGTACTTCCGGATCAATACCACCCCCAAGTAGTCTCCAAGGAATTCTTTTAAATCTATCTTATGTTTGAACCAAAGTTTCTGTTGAGCCTTACTTGAAATCAAACAATTCATTATAGGTATAGAGAATTGCAGTCATTGGTATGGTTTTGCACAAGAAAAGTTGTACGAATTCCTCCCAAGATGTGATAGTCTCTGGAAATAAAGCTTCTAACCATACCCTGGTTATACCTCGGAGTGCAAATGAGATTAACAATAGTTTAAATAGTTCATTTGAAACCTTAGCATATGCAATCGTGTTGCATAGGTGTTCGAATCGTTTAAGAAATGTCACCAGATCCAATACTTCGCTACTATCAAACTAAAGATTCATTGAGACCCATGTTAACAGAGTTGGGTTAATCTCAAACAGGGGGATGCTAATAACAGGTTTCACAATGCTAGATTTGAGTTAGCTTGTGTCAAAAGGTGTTAGTCTAAGGAGTGTTCTCATCTTGCATTCAAATGAAACTTGAGTTTATTAATATGTAATAGTAATATGAGAAAATAGATAAAAAAAAGATATTTTCGCATTTTTCAATTTTTGTTGTCTTGCTTAGCCTATTCGCATGCAAAAATCAACAATCTAATCTAATACTAAAACCTCACTGGTAATAACGCCAACAACATTTTAACACTCCTAACTCATATCCATCGCCGGAATAGGGTTACAAGGCATTACCGTTCATATTACAATTCAGAACAAACTTTCATTACAAGGTAAATCATCTAATTTTTTTTAAACCAAACTACCTGTTTCGATACACTATTTAACTAATTATTCGAGTCTGTCAACTCAACTCAAACAAATAAACATAGAAATCTAATACTTAACTTTTAACCTAATACAACTCATTTCATATCCAAATGAAATATGCAAACTTAACATTCAAAGCATACAAATGGTTTATATATAAATGAATCTATCAACTTGCAATTTATATTCACCAACTTAAATTAATAAAGTCACACATCACCATGCTTCATATAAATAACATATATCTCTGTGTCCATTTCATTTATCAAATATTACCTAACATTATAACATACATTACTTAACCACAATTATTTTATTCCAAAATTATAACATGATCATATAAGCAAATATATAATGACTTATCTTTATCACATTTGCTGAACCACATAGGTTATGCATGAATAAATCGAATTAACATACCCAACTTGTCTTCACTTAGCCAATTCTCTACATTAATAATAATGGCATATGCATATTCATATATGTATACTTAGACAATGCTTTTATAATCGAATTAAAATAGGTATTACCTATTCACAATTATATGCATTTCATAATCATTTCATTTCAGTGCTAACCGAAATTAGTATACCATTCTCAAATACAAAGCATATCATATAATACATATACCAAAACAAATCCTAGTCACATTAGAATATAGTTGAATACTTCTTAGTACCAAATCATGTTATAAAATGTACTTATCAAAGGTAAATCGTTCACCGATTATAAATAAATATGTATATCCAAGACACAAATTTCACGAACCATATGGAAAACCATACAAAATATCTCCAATCATATTCGGTCATTACAATACATCATTTATTACCAATCATTTATAACATCTTAACCTAATATAATAACTAAAATTTACATATATAACTTTTCTTAGTATAAACCGCATCCAAATTGAACAAACATGCTTATGTATATATTATGACCAATTCATTCATGCTACATCTGAATCACCAATCAATTTCAATGCAAACCAAAGCACATATCACAAATATTATTCATCCATAGCATAAAATACAATAGCCAGAATAAACTAAAACCATAAGCAAACATAACCGAAACCAAACATGGAAATTAAGCCATTTTCGCATGGCTCAAATTATACAGAGCTATAATCCAACATTTCAAAAGATAATCCAACCTATACATGCCATAGGTTTGATAGTTCACTTATAAAGGTACCGAAAATAGTGGATAGTGTGATAGACTTTGCTGACGATCCCCCGAGCTCGTAACTTGAAACCAAATCTATAAAAAAGAAGTAAATATACACACAGTAAGCTATCTTAGCTTAGTAAGTCATAAGCAAATAAACAACAAAATGATATTATCAGCTTAATTAAACTAAACCATCATATATCATCTTTATCACATTTAGTCTCAAACTACCAAGGTTTATAAATAATGCATTTTCATATTCAAACACTATCTTAACCGAATACTCATATGATCAAGATAATTAGTTATCACCCAACCTTCAAAGCCAAAATGTCAATATACACATATAACCAAATGCACATACACGTATATTCACAAGCTCAAAAATCATAATATAATATTGTGTACATGTTCTATCTATGTGGCCGAATATACATGGTCTTGTATACACATATTCAAAAACCTATTCCATAATAATCATATCATTCGTTTATAGGACCAAATAGCATTACACATAATTTGTAACAAATAATCAAGTTACTTACTTACCTTATTTTAGGTAGGTAACAAGTTAGTTCATACATGGCCATCTAGTTCATTTTACACATTCGAACATCACTTATATTTTCCCGATGAACCATTCGAAATTGGATAGGACACTCAGATAATCACACATATATCGTACAATGCCAACGTGCTAGATGTGCTCTTACATGTAATCACATATCGATGCCATTGTCCCAGATAGGGTCTTACTTGCACACATATATCGGATCACATATCGATGTCATGGTCTTACTCGCACACATATCAGAATCCTATGTCATGACATATGTATCCTAACTATTCCTAAGGTTCATATGGGGCTTTCGGACATCATAATTCGGTCGAAACAAATGCATGAAAATGGTTACCAAGCTTATACACATTCGGAAATAGCATATATCAATTCATATATTTCATTTCAGCATATATACTTTTCATTTAATTAAAATTAAGTACATCTATTTGCTTATAAATTTACCTCGGATGATGTAAAACAGAACGGGACAGCTAGTCGACAACTTTCATTTTCCCCCGATCCAAATCCGATTTCTCTGCTTCTTGATCTAAACATATTCAAATTAAGCTCATTCAAACATATTTTCATTCAATTTAGTCCAAAAACACATAAATGGGAAAATTACCATTTTAACCCTGACATTTACACTTTTTACAATTTAGTCCCTATTGCACAAAACACAAAATATGCAAAATTTCATCACAACCATGTTAGGCCGAATCTTACCCACCTTCATACAAGTTCATATATTTTATTTATTTCACATTTTAGTCCCTCAAATTATTATTTTTACAATTTAGTCCTAATTACTTAAAATAATCAAAAACTCCAGTATAAAACATGTTAACCCAAAGCATATCTTTCATATTTCATCATCAAACAACAAAAATCACAAGCTCTCAATAATGGTACAACTCAAAATATTCACCAAAATCAAAAATTCAAGCATGGGTTTACTAGTACTCGAAGCAATGATCTTAAAAACGTAAAAATTATCAAAAACCGAGTAAGAATGAACCTTGAATCAAGCTTGAATGAGGCTGAACCCTAGCTTTTCTTTTCTTTCTTATTTATGTTTTCAGCAAGAACATGATAATATGAAACCATGTTATAATTTTTTTTATGTTTTATTATTACATAATATTACACAATTTACTTATTTAACCTTTGTAATAAAATTATAAAACCATTAATAATAAGGGCACTACCATCCATATCACATGTATATGGTTTATTTACGACATAAATGCTTCAATTTAGAAAGCCACTAACAATTCGGCCCTTATGCTTTAAACTATCAAGTTTTCAATTTACGCGATTAAGTCATTTTATTTAATCGGACACTTAAATGGTAAAATTAAAGCACGAAAATTTCACACATACAAATTCACACATAATAAACACAGAAAAATAATTTTTAAATACTTTTCTAACTCAAATTCATGGTCCCAAAACCACCGTTCCGACTAGGGTCTAAATCGGGCTGTTACAACTCTCCCCCCTTAGGGATTTTCGTCCCCGAAAATCTTACCAGTGAATAGGTTCGGATAGCGCTCTTTCATTGTATCATTTGACTCCCATGCTACTTCCTCAACTCCATGTTTATGTCACAGTACCTTAACTAACAAAATTTTCTTATTTTGCAATTCTTTAATCTCGCGAGCCAGAATGCCAATCGGTTCTTCTTCATATGTCATATAGGACTTAATCTCAATCTCAGACGGACTAATCACATGTGAGGGGTTAGATCGATATCTACGAAGCATGGAATACATTGTGGATCTTTTCTAACTCAGGTGGAAACAACAGTCTGTAAGCAACAGGCCCGATACGCTCTATAATCTCATACGGCCCAATAAATCTCAGACTCAATTTACCTTTACGACTGAATCTGAATATTTTCTTCTACGGTAAGACTTTTAGAAATACCTTGTCTCTGATCTGAAACTCTATATCTTTTAGTTTCAAGTCCGCATACGATTTTTGATGATCTGACGTTGTTTTCAGACTTTCATGGATCACTTTTACTTTCTGTTCAGTCTCTCTGATCAAATCGACCTTGTGTATCTTATTTTCACTGAGCTCGGTCCAATATAATGGTGTATGACATTTATGACCGTACAAAGCCTCATAAGGTGCCATTTTGATACTCGACTGAAAGCTATTATTATACGCAAATTCAATCAAAGGTAGGTATCGTTCCCACGTACCTTCAAACTCGAGAATGCAACATCTCAACATATCCTCAAGTATCTGAATGATTCGTTCAGACTGGCCATCTGTTTACAAATAAAAAGTAGTGTTGAGATGAAATTTCGTAACTAGTGCATCTTGCAGTTTCTTCCAAAACCGCGATGTAAACCTTAGATCTCTGATCGAAAAAATAGAGATAGGTACCCCGTGTAATCTTACAATCTGAGAAACATACAATTCAGCTAGCTTTTCAAGTGAGTAGTCTATACATATCAAAACAAAATGAGTCGATTTAGTTAATCTATCAACAATAACCCAGATTGCATCCTTCTTTCTCGGTGTTAATGGTAAACCGGAATCAAAATCCATAATAACTCTGTCTTATTTCCACTCAGGTATCATGATCGGCTGAAGCAATCCAGAAGGTACCTAATGCTTAGCTTTTACTTGTTGACAAATTAAGCATTTCGAAACAAAGTCAGAAATGTCTCGTTTCATACCATGCCACCAGTAAAGTTGTTTCAAATTATTGTACATCTTCGTACTACCTGGGTGAACAGATAACCGATTGCTATGAGCTTCATTCAAAATCATCTAAATCAATTCTGAATTTCTCAGTACACATATTCGATTTCTGAATCTTAAACAACCATTCAAAACTCTGAATCAGCATTTGAATCACATTAAGCTCATTTTGCTAACAAATCAACTTCAACCTTCTGGGCATCATAAATTTGCTGAACAAATAATGATCTTGCAATTTAATTCAACTATTATCGAACCATCATCAGACATAGTCATATGCGTATTCATTACACGCGAAGCAAACAGTGATTTTTGGCTTAGAGCATCAGCAACAACATCGGCCTTTCCTGGGTGATAGCCAATCACAAGCTCGTATTCTTTTAGCAATTCTAACCATCAGCGTTGTCTGAAGTTTAATTCTTTCTGAGTCATCAAGTATTTTAGGCTTTTGTGATCAGAATAAATATGACATTTCTCACCGAACAGATAGTGACATCATATCTTCAATGCAAACACAATAGCAGCCAATTCTAGGTCATATGTTGGATAGTTCCTTTCATGTGGCTTTAACTGCCTCGAGGCATAAGCTATAACTCTACCTTCCTACATCAGAACACAACCCAAACCATTTAAAGTTGCATCACTATAAATAAGAAATTCTTTACCCGATTCTGGCTGAACTAGTACTGGAGCTTCGGTCAAAAGGGCTTTCAACTGATCAAAACTTTTCTGGCACTTTTCTGACCATTCAAACTTAACATCTTTCTGTAATAGCTTCGTCATTGGAGCTACAATGATAGAAGAAACCTTTCACGAACCGTCTATAATAACCGGTGAGTCCCAAAAAACTTCGAACTTCAGAAACATTCCTTAGAGGTTTCTAATCAAGTATAGCTAAAATTTTACTAGGATCAACCCGAATACCTGATACTGATACAACATGGCCCAAAAAACTGACTTCACTTAACCAGAACTCACATTTACTAAACTTTGCATACAACTGTTTATCTCACAAAGTCTGTAACACAAGTCTCAGATGTTCAGCATATTAGGTTTCATCACGGGAGAATATCAGAATGTCATCTATGAACACAACCACGAACCGATCCAAATATTGTTTGAAGATCCGATTCATCAAATCCATGAAAACAGCAGGTGCATTAGTAAGTCTGAATGGCATAACCAAAAACTCATAGTGTCCGTACCTCGTTCAGAAAGTAGTCTTTGGTACATCGGAGTCTTTAACTCGCAATTGATAGTAGCTTGAACTCAAATCTATCTTTGAAAACACTATAGCCCATTTCAGCTGATCAAACAAATCATCAATCTGTGGTAACGGGTACTCATTCTTTATAGTCACCTTATTGAGCTGTCTATAGTCGATGCACATTCTCATATTTCCGTCTTTCTTTTTCACAAATAACATTGGTGCACCCCAAAGAGAGAAACTCAGTCGCGTGAAACCTCTATTTGTCAACTCCTGCAACTGAGTTTTCAATTGTTTTCATTCAGTGGCTATCATTCTATATGGAGCTATCGATATCGGAGTCTTTCCAAGCATTAACTCAATACCAAACTCTACCTCCCGAATAGGTGGCAAACCTAGCAATTCTACATGAAACACATCCAGATACTCAAACACAACAGGTATTAATTCAATTCTTCTTTCAGCCACTTTACTATCAAGCATATAGGCAAAATAAGCTTCACAACCTTTCCTCACATATTTCTAAGCTAACATCAAAGATATCACTGTAGCAAGCCATTTAGATGATTAGATTCAATCTGAATAATCTCATCATTCTGGCACCATAAATCAATAGTTTTTCTCTTGCAGTTTACAATAGCATTATGCAAGGTCAACCAGTCCATACCCAGAATTATGTCGAACTCATCAAATGGCAACAGCATCAAATCAACCGGAAAGCACGAATCTTGAACCATCAAGGGACAATTCTTACACACTTTGTCAACCATAACACACTAGCCTAAGGGGTTTGACACTCTAATCACAAACTCAGTAGACTCAATAGGCAGAGTCTTTCTGAATACTAAAGTCTCACACACATGAGAATGAGTCAGACCAGGATCAATCAATGCAATTACATTAGTATCATAAAGAGTAAATGTACCAGTAATGACATCTGGGGACGAAGCCTCCTAGCGTGCGCGTATAGCATAGGCTCTGGCAAGTGCATGAGCCTCAGATCTTACTGTTGTATCTTTAACAATGTTTAAAAACTTTCATTTATTATTTTATGTTTTTACTTTTATTTTATTTTAAGACGACTTTTTTATTTTTCTTTCATCTTATTTTTATTAGGATTTATAATTTTTATTTAACAATTTTGAATTCCAGCTATTTCCTACCGAGTAATCATTCTTCCTTATATATTTTCTAAAAGAGTTCCTGATGCTATCACAGTTATCAAAAGCTCCAAAGCTCATCATCACATAGGAACTAAAAAATCCACCAGGAAAGGTTTTCCACGACTGCCATGTCCTGCTTGACCACGACCATAGCCACCACTAGATATAATATTCTTTTGGTGCAGGACTTATGGACTAATGAACCTCTACCACTGCCGGAGTATCCTCCTCTACCCTCACGCCGATTATTCTCCAAAAGTCCAGTTCAAGGAAATTCATTCATCACTCAGGAAGTTTCACTTCTCTCCCTATCTTATTTTTATATTCTTATATCTATCTTTGTACATTGAGGGCAATGTACATCTTAAGTGTGGGGGGTATTCATTTCACTATCAGAAAAATCCCTGAATGATTGCCTCGTTCTTTTGAAAAGCTCTCATATCATGTTTAGGATATTTTTTTTTTGATTTATGACTTTTATTGATATATCTTGAATTAAAACATAGGCATTTATGCATTGATTGTTTAAACTTTAAGACATTAGGGAATCAAGCATGATAAGTTGATTTTTAAGAATTTAAAAATTTTAGGTTGTTTCCCCAAGTCTAGGTATTATCCTAAATTAGAATTCACAAGTTTAAACATCGAAAAGCCATAATTTTTTGTGAGATCTTCAGCCTTTAGAGCATCTATTATTTCTTTCATGCTCACTGTCATTATGAGTGCGTCAGCATTAAATTGTTATTCTAGAATTTGCTTAATTATGCATGTCAAGACCACACCATTTGATTTGATATGTCAAAATGAGAAAGGCACTTAGGTTTAACCCACTCACTCTACAAAAGCCTACCTTCACAATTAACCCTTAGTGAAACCCCTTGAGCCTAACAACTCATTTCTTGTATTACCCTTAATATTAACCTTTAACCCATTATTGTTGAAATCCCCTCAATTATTTTGATCCCTATTTTTGTCGAGATTTGATTTGAATAAATTGCTTAGCTATGTCCTGTTCTTAATAGTTAGTTATTTGACTTGTTCTTAAAAAAATGTATGTATACATATTAGTAGTAGTGATCTTTTGAGCCAAAGAAGTTAAATTTCATATTCTGAGAAGAAGCTCTGTTGTACGCGATTAATGACTAGTCATTTTTCTAGTTAGGTAATTTCTCAATTCAATCTCGATTCTAACTTTTTCTTTAAGCTTGTGACCACACCCCCTAACCAAGCCTCATTACAACCCTCTAAAGACCTTTTGATTGATGTATCATCTCAATTTATAGTGGGGGTGATTTGATTTTCATGCAAGCCTATGGTAATGACTTTTCATTATTGACTATTGAGTGCTTCATTTATTATCCTTAAACACCTCGAGTGATTTGAGTGAATCTTTAGTGAGGATGTGAAACTCTGTGACATTTTGAATCAAAGGTAATTACTTAGACGAGGGGAGACACCTATATTTTCATGGTAAAGTGCTCAACTTGGAATGTTTGAAACTTTGATGTTCTTTCAGTTGAATTTTCAATGTATGATTACTTATGGATTATTTTGAGATATTATCGATAGAAATTATAAGTTGAGAAGAATTTATTTTGATTATGAGTTGAGAATTCTACTTGAGGACAAGCAAATGCTTAAGTGTGGGGGTATTTGATAAATCGTAATTTATACATATTTTTACCCCATGCTTAACACATTTTATGGATGATTTTTCCTTAGAATTGGTGAATTTGATGCTCCTAATGCCTTAATTTCATGTTTTATACTTAGGTGAGCATAGGAGAGCGAAAGGAACGAGAAATGGGTCAAAAATGGAGAAAATGGGCCAACGTACGAAATCAACACGGCCTGGACTTCCTCACACGGGCAAACCACACGGTCGTGTCAATTTGGCAGAATCAAAGCACGACTCACACAGGTAGAACACATGCTCGTACCATTCTAACAGGCTCGAGCACGGCCTGAAGTAATCACACACGGGCGTGTCACACGGACGTGTCCCTGCCGAGCCCAAGTTGAGTCCAATTCAGAAAAGGCTAATTTTAAGGGCTTTTAGGCATTCTAAAGCCTATAAATACACCCTAAACGAAGAGGAAAAAGGATGCAGAGAAAAGGAGGCAGGAAACTACTCAAGGGTAGCCGATTGATCTATCTCAGAAGGCGGATTCACCATCAAGATTGAAGATCTCCCCTCAATTTCCCTTCAGGAGTTTTGGGTTTTCTTTATATTTTGTATTCATTATTCTTCTAAGATGTTTTCCTTTTTAGTTATGAATTAAATCCCCTAAATACCTAAGGGGAATGAAACCTAAGATGAATCTTGTTATTATTTTCTGAATTGTATGATAAATATTTAACTTGTTATTAATTATGTGTTCTTAATTCTTTTTTTGATATCCCATGATACTGATTCAAGATAAGCTCTTATTCAGAGGAGGAATAGACCCTGTCTAAGAGTACATTTGTCATAATTAAGCGGAGTTGATTACGCGCCTAGAGATAGGGTGACAAGATTTTGCCGGATTAGGGTGAAACCTAATAAGGGGATCCATAAATCAAGTTAATGCAACCCTAGGGTGTTAATTAGAGAAAAATCTCAATTATTCAATCTAGGGATTAGACGTTATTAGTCTTAAATAGGGATAATAACATAACTTAGGGATCTCTACGAAACAAGTTAAATGAATAAATCATCCGATTCGGAGTTAGAATAACAAGTGAAGTGTAGGTAGATTATTCCTTAGGTATTGTCTTAATTAAATCGTTTTTCCAAAAGTAATTACCCAATTCTATTTTCTGTGAATTCTTATTTTAGATAATTAGTTAGTTAAAACAAACCCCCCTTATTCTTAGGCTAGATAATAAAAAGACAGTCATTACTAGTACTTTTAGTTCCTTTGGGTTCGACAATCCGGTCTTGCTAAAACTATACTACTGTTCGATAGGTACACTTGCCTACATCGTGATAATAGTTAGTTTCAAGAACGATTAATTATAAATATATAAAACTTACATGTCACGAAAATCGCGATCAAGTTTTTGGCGCCATTGCCGGGAAACTAAGATATTAGGAACACTCAATTTTTATTACTTTAGCCATTTATTTTTCTTGCAAGTATATTCTATTTTATTTTTTTATTATTTATTATTTTAATTTTTATTTATCTTGGCAAGTTTTTATAGTTTATGACTAGAAGAAACCTGTTAGGACCACTACTTTTTGACGAAGAAATCGATTACACAGCTCGCAGAAACCAAAGAGAAATAAGGCAAAGCTTAAGATACGGAGAACGAGCAAGATGATGATATTCAAACCCCAACCGAGGAGATGGTTGAAAACCAAGACAATCAGCTACCTCCTGCGATACCCGTTGAACTAGCAAATCAAAATCCTGCTCCTCGTACTATGTATGATTATGCTAAACCTACTTTAATAGGAACTGAGTCAAGTATAGTTAGGTCTACTATTGCTGCAAATAATTTTGAACTAAAACCTAACACTATTCAAATGATACAGCAATTTGTTCAGTTTGATGGTTTGCAGGATGAGGATCCAAACACTCACTTAGAAAATTTCCTTGAATTCTACGATGCATTTAAAATTAATGGCGTTTCTGACGATGCCATTCGTCTTCGGTTATTCCCTTTTTCATTGTGGAACAAAGCTAAACAGTGGTTGAACTCGTTACCACGAGGGTCAATTACTACTTGGGAACAAATGACCGAAAAATTTCTATTAAAATATTTCCCGCCGGCTAAAACAGCCAAATTATGTAATGATATCTCTTCGTTTGTGCAGATGGACTTAGAAACTCTTTACGATGCATGGGAGAGATACAAGGACCTACTGCGAAGGTGTCCTCACCATGGACTACCTCTATGGTTGCAAGTTCAAACATTCTACAATGGTGTGAACCCCTCGACAAGGCAAATGATTGATGCAGCAGCCGAGGGAACCATCAACAACAAAACACCTGAAGAGGCTTACGAATTTATTGAAGAGATGTCACTGAATAACTATTAGTGGCAAGTCATGAGGACTAAGCCAACTAAAACAGCAGGCGTTTATAACATCGATTTGGTTACTATGCTATCAAACCAGGTAGAACTTCTAAATAAAAAGATTGATGGTCTACTTGGTTCTACTCAGGTACATCCAGTAATGAGGTGCGAGACGATTGAATAGGGATAATAACATAACTTAGGGATCTCTGCGAAACAAGTTAAATGAATAAATCATTCGATTCGGAGTCAGAATAACAAGTGAAGTCTAGGTGGATTTTTCCTTAGGTATTGTCTTAATTCAATCGTTTTTCGAAAAGTAATTCTCCAATTCAATTTTCTGTGAATTCTTAGTTTAGATAACTAGTTAGTTAAAATAAAACCCCCTATTCTTAGGCTAGATAATAAAAAGACAGTCATTACTAGTACTTTTAGTTCCTTCGGGTTCGACAATCGGGTCTTGTTAAAACTATACTACTGTTCGATAGGTACACTTGCCTACATCGTGATAATAGTTAGTTTCAAGAACGATTAATTATAAATATATAAAACTTACCTGTCACGAAAATCGTGATTAGGTGGCTTATGCAATCTCAACGGATCACTTACTTGAGGTATAGCAGGTATTAAAGATGGATTAATCGGGGGTGGAGGTTGTTGTGCAGCCGGGCTAGTCCGGATGTACTGAGTAAACCAGTCATTCATCATTTGGTAAAAGTCTTGTCTAGCCTCTCGCTCCTAGTTACTCAAAATCGGTCAAGAATCAACCAGCGTTGTCCCTTGCACGGGAGCAGGCGCTACGCTCTTGACATCATCAGCTACAGCTCTATCAAGATCCATTTACTATATGAAAACACATTTTCAAATGTCAGAAGTCATCACACTATCACAATATATAATATGGCATGTATAGCTAGACACACACGCGCTACGTTAACCCTAGAATCGACTAAACTTGGCTCTGATACCAATAAAATGTAATACTCCTAACTCGTATCTATCATCAGAATAGGGTTACAAGGCATTACCGTTCATATTACAATTCAGAACAAACTTTCATTAAAAGGTAAATCATCTAATTAATTTTTTTTAAAACCAAACTACCTGTTTCGATACACTATTTAACTAGTTATTCGAGTCAGGCAACTCAATTCAAACAAATAAACATAGAAATCTAATACTTAACTTTTAACCCAATACAATTCATTTCATAAATGAAATATGCAAACCTAACATTCAAAGCATACAAATAGTTTATATATAATGAATCTGTCAACTTGCAATTTATATTCACCAACTTAAATTAATACAGTCACACATCACCATGCTTCATATAAATAACATATATCTCAGTGTCCATTTCATTTATCAAATATTACCTAACATTATAACATACATTACTTAACCACAATTATTTTATTCCACAATTATAACATGAGCATATAAGCAAATATATAATGATTTATCTTTATCACATTTGCTGAACCACATAGGTTATGCATGAATAGATCGAATTAACATACCCAACTTGTCTCCACTTAGCCAATTCGCTACATTAATAATCATGACATAATCATATTTATATATGTATACTCATACAATGCTTTTATAACCGAATTAAAACAGCTATTACCTATTCACAATTATATGCATTTCATAATCATTTCATTTCAATGCTAACCAAAATTAGTATAACATACTCAAATACAAAGCATATCATATAATACATATACCAAAACAAATCCTAGTCACATTAGAATATAGTTGAATACTTCTTAGTACCAAATCATGTTATAAAATGTACTTACCAAAGGTAAATCATTCACTAATTATAAATAAATATGTATATCCAAGACACAAATTTCATGAACCATATGGAAAACCATACAAAATATCTCCAATCATATTCAATCATTACAATACATCATTTATTACCAATCATTTATAACATATTAATCTAATATAATAACTAAAATTTACATATATAACTTTTCTTAGTATAAACCGCATCCAAATTGAACAAACATGCTTATGTATATATTATGAACAATTCATTCATACTACATCCGAATCACCAATCAACTTCAATGCACAACAAAGAACATATCACAAATATTATTCATCCACAACAGAAAATACCATAACAAAAATGAACTCAAACCATAAGCAAACATAACTGAAACCAAACATGGAAATTAAGCCATTTTCGTATGGCTCAAATTATACAGAGCTATAATCCAACATTTCAAAAGATAATCCAGCCTATACATGCCATAGTTTGATAGTTCACTTATAAAGGTACCGAAAATAGTGGATAGTGTGATAGACTTTGTTGACGATCCCCCGAGCTTGTAACTTGAAACCAAATCTATAAAACAGAAGCAAATATACACACAATAAGCTATCTTAGCTTAGTAAGTCATAAGCAAATAAAAAACCAAATGATATTATCAGCTTAATTAAACTAAACCAAAATATATCATCTTTATCACATTTAGTCTCAAACTACCAAGCTTTATAAATAGTGCATTTTCATGTTCAACACTGCCTTAGTCGAATACTCATATGATCAAGATAATTAGTTATCACCCAACCTTCAAAGCCAAAATGTCAATATACACATATAACCAAATGCACATACACGTATACTCACAAGCTTAAAAATCATAATATAATATCGTGTACATGTTCTATCTCTGTGGCTGAATATACATGGTCTTGTATACACATATTCAAAAACCAATTCCATAATATTCATATCATTCATTTATAGGACCGAATACACCTACCATAATAACATATATTCTTCATTTGCATTACACATAATTTGTAACAAATAATCAAGTTACTAACTTACTTTATTTTAGGTAGGTAATAAGTTAATTCATACCTGGCCATCTAGTTCGTTTTACACATTCGAACATCACTTATCTTTGCCTGATGAACCATTCAGAATTGGATAAGACACTCGGATAATCACACATATATCGTACAATGCCAACGTCCCAGACATGGTCTTACATGTAATCACATATTGATGCCACTGTCCCAGATAGGGTCTTACTCGCACACATATATCGGAGTCACATATCGATGCCATGGTCTTACTCGCACACATATATCGGAATCTTATGTCATGAAATATGTATCCTAACTATTCTTAAGGTTCATACGGGACTTTCAGACATCGTAACTCGATCGAAAGGAATGCATGAACATGGTTACCAAGCTTATACACATTCGGCAATAGCATATATAAAATCATATATTTCATTTCAGCATATATACTTTGCATTTAATTAAAATTAAGTACGTCTATTTGCTTATTGTAACACCCCAAACCCGGCCCGGACGTTATGGTCGAATCTGACGTGTTATGTGACAGCCTAAAATTGACCCTAGTCGGGAAGTGGTTTCGGGACCGCTAAACCGAGTCACCGAAATGTTCGAATGTGATATTTATTGTCTAGAATATGTAATTAGGAATGTGTGAAAATTTCAAGCTTCAATTTAGTCGATTGCATGTTAGTTTTAGTAAATAGGACTTATGTGAGAAAATTTTGAAATGTGATAAGTCAAAGCATAATGACCTATTAGTGCATGTTGAAAAAGGGGGGACTTGCATGTCAATTTCCCCCCCTCTATTAGTAGTGGCCGGCCATGACAAGTATGGTAGACCAAGTGTGATGGGCAAGACATGTCATAGACATGTTGTGTTGGTGCATCATGGGTGGAAACAATAAAATAATGAGCATGGTAATTAAATAATGAAAGGGAGGAGTGATGAAAAAAAAAGAATGGTCTCATCCATGCCCCCCCCCCATTGCCGTGAGTAAAAGAAAAGAAAAGAAAAATTTTGTTCATCCTTTTTCATCTTCTTTTGGCCGAAAATTCTAAGGAAGGAGGAAGGAGTTCTTGCTTCATGTTTGGTTTGGAAGAGGATTAGGAGGAGGTTTGGCCATACTTGTATCTAGATCAAGGTATGTTTGAGGTTGTGCCATGAGATTCATGCATGTTTTTAGTTGCTAGCTTGAGTTCTAATTAGCTCATGGTTTAAATCTTTGCTATGTCATGGGGATGATATTCGGCCTAGGTGGATTTTGTGTTAATGCCATTGCATGCTAAATATGAAGCTTGTTAATGATGCATGTGATGGTGGATTGATGATTCTTGAATCTTCTTTTTAGCATTTTTGAGTGAGCACATATGTGCATTGGTTGCTAGATGGAGAAGAATCGGCTAGCAAGTTGTGTGCTAAGGCCGAATATAATTTTTGTTTATTAATGAGTAATGCATGTGTTAAATTGATGGAAAGGGAGAGGATGCTTTACTAGTGTATATATGTGTGTATTAGCCAAGTTTTGAACTTGAAACAAAATGGTGTTTAGTCAATACAAGTGACCATACTTGTAGAATGTATTAAGTGTTGCAATCGGCCCCAACATAGACATGCATATTCAGCCATAGGAAGGAGATTGGTGTTGCATGTATTCGGTTAGAGGCAAGCATATTGATGCTTTTGTCTTGGCTTAGAAAATTCGGCCAAGGGGGAAAATTAGCTAAAATGTTGAGTTTGATTCATGATTCCGTACATATGTGACTTTAATGTCTAATGTATAAATATGGGCTAAGTGCCTTGTGTTCCTTTTTTCGATGCTCAAATGATTAAATCAATTTATTTGTTTAATTAAGCTCAAGAGCAAAGGGGAACTAAATCCGATAAAGGGAAGGAAAAAGTGGTCGAATAGCTATCAGAATCGTTCGACAACATCCGAGGTAAGTTCTTGAGTAAAAGAGCTTAAATTATGATTTGATTAGATCATGTTTTAAGCAAATCAAAATCATGCTCTTTGTGTGTGGCTATTGAGCCGAAATTGCAAGAATGATAAGTGTCTTGTGTTTGAGTTTTGCTAATGAAAACGAAATACGAATGTGCCATGATTTATTGTTAAATGTGCATGGTTATTTGAATGATGTCCGGGCTAAGTCCCGAAGGCTTTGTGCTAGGTGACCATATCCGGACTAAGATCCGAAGGCATTTGTACGAGTTACTAAATCCGGACTAAGATCCGAAGGCATTTGTGCGAGTTACTAAATCCGGGTTAAGTCCCGAAGGCATTTGTGCGAGTTACTAAATCCGGGTTAAGTCCCGAAGGCATTTGTGCGAGTTACTATAACCGGGCTATGTCCCGAAGGCATTTGAACGAGTAGCTATATCCGGTTAAATTCCGAAGGTACGTGATTTGGGAATGAATGATCTTGCTGTAAAAATTTCAGTTAATACGCTTGAAACATCCCAACATTAAGGTATGTTTCGTATGTGCTTTGAATTAGTTGAGCCCTTACAAATAAGTATTCGCTCAGTTGATAAATGAGCTACCGGCCTTTGGCTAAGTTGATCTTTGTGTATGAATAAAAGGGTTGGTAATGTGAAGTAAGTATGATATTGAAAAATTGTGCATATGAAATTATCCGTTTAGCTACATGAATGCTATACTTTTGTTGTGCTGGAATCCCTTGCTCAAAACTTACTAAGCATAAATTGCTTACTCCGTCTCCTTGATTCTCTGTTTTATAGATTTTGGTTCTCCAGCTATCGGACTTGGGATTTTGAAGTCAAAGTCGCCCACACTATCAAAGCCCCCCCTTTTGGTACAATTTTGGTTGAACTTCGAAATGGCATGTATAGGACTACCCTTTTTGTTGGGGGTCATGGACCCTTTGGACTTGTATAATTTTGGATAGCCATGCGAAAATGGCTTATATATGTTTGAGTATAATGTTATAATCATTTGGTATGGATATGGTTATTGAGAGGTGTGGATATGCTTAACAAGGATTGGCCATGGGAATGGTCAATCACCATCATAATTTGTGTTATTTATGCTAAAAGGGCTAGTTGAATCATGGAAACTATGAAATAGGTAAAGTCTACCTTAAAGGCAGATGCTGACAGCAGCAGTGATGTATATTTGGAAAATCACTAAAAATATTAGGAAGGGAATTAAATAGTGAATAAATTATGTAAACGAACCTTGATGAATCTATTTTCACAGGAAAGTAACGAAACGATCATATGGACAGTATGTTAAGAGATATTCAGGTTCTCGTAAGACAGGGCCAGAACGGTTTCTGGATTCCCTGTTTCGACTTTGGAAATTCATTATAAATTAACCGGAGATAATTAGGAGTCATGCCATATATGTATAGATTCCTCTTTGAGTCTAGTTTCTATAGAAACAAACGACATCAGTATTGAAGCCCTGTACAGGGAGATATCCTAGTCGTAATGCGCAAAGGTCAGTGTAGTCGATCCCTGTAACATGGGAGACTTTGACTAATAAACTGTACTAATTGGCCTGACCAAAAATTCTAGAAAAAAAAATGTAGATGGAAATATGAGTCTAGTTTCAGGGAAAAATTACGAAACTGATTTTCGAGTTGTGAAACTCAAGATATGATTTTTAAAGCGACTAGTACGCAGATTGGCAGTGTCTGGGAAATATTTTTTTTATAAGTGGTTTAAAGTCTGTTAACACCTCGTGTTCGACTCCGGTGACGGTCTCGGGTTCGGGGTGTTACATGTTACATTGAAGTGTTTTAGTGAAAACCATGTTTTCACAAAAAACCCTTCTTAAATAAAAGAAACCTTAATAAGCACACCTTTTAGTTGCAAAAGCCTTGTTTTAAACATTTGATTTAAGAAAACTTATCATTTAGAAATTAAGTTGCGGAAACGTAGAAAACATACTATAATTTAGGAAACCCATGTTCAACTTCTCGTAATTACAATGGAAATAATAATACTTCAAGTAATAATAGCATAATGGAAACCTTATTACAATCTGGTCTGAAACATACTTAATAAAATAAAACTTATAAGCTTAAAAAAATTCCAAGTTTGTCTTGCTAGCTGGCCACCCAGAGTCCCTCCAAACATCGAACCCTCTACTGGGCATCACCTAAAAATAAAATAAAGGAGGGGTGAGTTTTCACAAACTCAGTGTGTACAACCCTAAACGGAAATCAAGCATTCAAAAATCATCATACATTAAACATGCAATGCAATCCCATTCAAATTATCTATCCACTACACACCAGCTCCGTCCCCTATCACACCATGTGGGGATATAAAGATAGACCGACCCATCCCATACACCAATGGTAGCCCAGTTGCAGAACTACCTTTATTTACATATTAGGCTTTAAAAGCCGTCGGTGGATCCATGACTGTCAGGCAACCATGCGATCCTCTTATACTTCCTCTGTACCATAATTCCCACCCCATATGCAACCTAAGCAGAACATCATATGTATGCATGTCATGTCCACAAAAATTACATTCAACACCTAGGGGTATTTTGGTCATTTATGCCCTTAGGGGCATTTCAGTAATTTTCCCTTAATTACGATTTTCACTTACCTTGGCCTATGAACAAGCCCCGTGAGCTAAGGTGAACGAATACTATGCACAAGGTAGGATTCCAGAGAAGAGGAGGTGGGTCATTAAGACCGCTTAAGTACCAAGCTCTCCCTAGATCCAATCCTAGACATGCATATACCCGTTGCCACACCTTAACCCTATGACTTGTCCACGGTCTCAATTAATTAATTAAGTTTTACGTAGTCATCATATACTAGGCCCAATACCCCTACATACATGCATATAGCCCACTAGGCCCAATCTTATTCAAATGGCCTATCTGGCCCAGTTCATATTCTTATGGCCTACTAGGCCCAATTCACCTTCATATGGCCCATTAGGCCCAAATCATATTATACTCATGCTCACAAACAATTTTTTAACACATAGTATCACTTATCAATCTTTGCCTATTATGGGCCCAATAGCCCATCACGCCCATTTAGCCCATTTCAGCCCATTTGGCCAATTCTCAACCCAAGTCCACGGAATCGTCCATAGGCCTCAAGCAACCTATTGGTTTCCTCTCCATGAGTGTTTGAGAACTCGTGTGACTACCATAGCCCAACTTTCAGCTTTTTGGCATTTCGGCTTTTCGGCTTTTCAGCATTTTGGCTTTTGCCGATTTATTATGTGTGTGCAGTGTATGTACATACCTGGTAAGCAAGCATGGTGCGATCTCCTTAGCCCAAACCTACAATCGATATCACTCAAAGATTAATCTTACATACTTATCGAATACTTTACCAAAAGCCGGAATCTCACCTTAACCTTACCTTGAACACAAATCCCAAATAGCTTCTCCTTGATCACGTACTCCTTACATCTGCATTAACCTTAACTATTAAACCAGAATAATAGATGACTCGTGTCCAACACAAGTACCCTTACCCTAACTATGAATATTCGGCCAACCAAGATCAAGAGCACTTACCAAAGTCTCTCATCGGAGGAGTAAATCGACAGAGATCCAAGGACTGAGATTTGTTACCTATTCCTACCCAAAACCGATTAGAAAAAGTGAGGGACTGTATACTCAATACTTAGCAAAACCCGATTATAAGAACAAAGCACTTACACTAGGCTTGACCGATTAGAAAGGGTACTGGCGGCACTAAGAGTATTCGGCCAAGAAGGTTTCTGCTCGTGCGATTTGTATGGTAAAAGGGAGTTATTCGGCTCCAAAGAAAAAGAAAGAAAAGTCAGCAATGAGGTAGAGGAAGAATAGAATTCGGTACAAGGAAGAAGAAAAAGAAAAGAAAGTAGAGGATTTTTGGCTTTTAGAGAAAAGAGTTTCTGGTAATAGGGTGAAGAAAATTCTTCATTAGCTTCATACCCTAGCATTCGGTACCTATTTATAAGCCTTATAGCCGAATTTTTCCCATACCCAACTCCCCATTCGGCTCCATCACTTCTCCTTTCTTATCTCCTCGTTTTTCTCCCTGATAACCCCTTGATTCTTTCCTTAATTTTATCTCCTGAACACTTCCTTTAGAGTCCACTTTCACGCCCCTTCCATCCTTCTAGAAGGCCAAAATTAAACTTCTAAAAAACACTAAGCTAGGATTCGAACCTTGGACCTCCTTGCTAGCTATTAACGCCACCTCCCTACACTCTAAGTGGCGTCACTTAGCCACTCTTCTACAAGGCTTTTTGATACTATTTTCCCCTAACTTTATTTAAAAGCCGAACTACTTGCCAGCCCTGATTCTTTTATATCTAAACTATAATTTCATTTATTCCTAGGTTTGAACTCAAACCTTAACTAAGACCTACTAAAATTATCGCTTGGATAAGCATATTAAACATAATTTTTATCAAAACTGAAACAAAGAAAGTTCGAGATTTCAAGAATTTTGGGTTTCGAGATTTTTAGGGCATTACAACTCTACCCCTTAAAGGAAATTTCATCCTCGAAGTTCATACCTTATTCAAACAGTTGAGGATATTGACATCGCATCACTTCCTCAGGTTCCTATGTAGCCTCCTCAGCCTTATGATTCTGCCAAAGTACTTTGACCAATGGAATGGACTTCCTTCTCAATACTTTGAATCTCGACCAATTATTTGTATGGGCTCTTCCTCGAAAGTTAGGTCTGGCCTAACCTCAATTTCTTCAACCGCCACAACATGTGAAGGATCCAAGCGATACCGTCTTTGCATAGAAACATGAAACACGTCATGGATTTGGCTTAATTCAGGAGGTAAGTCTAGCTGATAAGCGACTGCCCAATCCGTCTTACCACCCGATATGGCCCGATGAACTTTGGGCTTAGCTTTCCCTTCCGTCCAAACCTTAATACCTTCTTCCACGGAAAGACCTTAAGAAAAACTAAGTCTCTCACTGTATACTCTATCTCTCATCGTTTAAGGTCAGCATACGACTTCTGCCTATCTGAGGCCTCCTTTAAACGATCCCAAATCAATTTCACCTTATCCTCAGTATCTGCTACTAACTCAGGGCCTAAAACTCTTCGTTCGCCCAACTCTGTCCAATAAGTTGGAGTTCGACACCTTCACCCATACAGTGCTTCATATGGAGCCATCCCAATGTTTGCTTGGTAGCTATTCTTGTACGCAAATTTGACTAACGGTAAATAATCCTCCCAACTACCTCGGAACTCAATCACACATCCCCTCAACATATATTTCAATACTTGAATCACCCTTTTCGGCTGTCTATCAGTTTGAGGGTGGAAAGTCATACTGAAGTTCAACCTAGTACCCAACGCCTCATATAGCTTCTTCTAAAATCACGAAGTGAAACGTGGGTCCCTGTCTGATATTATGGAGACTAGCACTCCATGCAATCTCACAATCTCTACCACATACAACCTCGCTAGCCTTTGTAACGAGTAATCGATGCGAACTGGTATAAAATGGGCAGACTTGGTTAATTGATCCACTATAACCCATATCGAGTCTTTCTTAGTAGGCGTTAAGGGTAGTCCACTAACAATGTCCATAGTTATCCTTTCCCACTTCCAGAGCAGAATCTTCACAAACTAAAGCTATCCCGAAGGCAACTGATGTTCTGCCTTCACCTTTTGACAGACCAAACACTTACTTACAAACTCCACAACCTCGCGCTTAAGTCCAGGCCACCAATAAAGCTCACGCAAATTCTGATACATCTTGTTTCTGCCAGGATGCATAGCATAGAGACAGCTATGTGCTTCCCGCAGAATAGACTGCCTTAGATCATCGTCCTTTTGTATACACATTCTCCCACAAAAGCACAATAATCCTTCACTATTTATCCCAAAGTTCGATGTCTCCTCACTCTCCACTTGTCTAAAATGAGCACCTAAGGTCTCATCCATTAACTGCTTACTCCTTATCTGCTCAATCCACACCAGTTTTAATTGAAGCTCCACTAACAAGCTACCATCGGCCAACAAGCTTAAACGAGCGAGCATAGCTCTCAAGTCTGACTTAACCCTATGACTCAACGTGTCGGCTACCACATTTTCTTTGCCAGGGTGGTATTCTATCATGCAATCATAATCCTTTAATAATTCCACCCACCTACGTTGCCTAAGGTTTAGCTCCGTTTGGGTAAGGAGGTACTTCAAACTCTTGTGGTCCAAATAAATTACGCACTTTTCCCCGTATAAGTAATGCCTCCATATCTTAAGCGCGAACACCACCGCAGCTAGCTCCAAATCATGGGTTGGGTAATTCGCCTCATGAGTCTTAAGTTACCGTGATGCATACGTAACCACCTTTCCTTCTTGCATCAATACACGTCCTAAGCCCACATGCGACGCGTCACTATAAACCGTAAACTCCTTTCCCAGTACTGGCTGAATCAACACAGGGGCCTCCGTTAATACTTTCTTGAGTTTTCCAAAACTCTTTTGTTTCTTGTCCGTCCAAAAAAACGGTACCCTTTTTCTCAACAACTTAGTTAGGGGTGCAGCAATTATTGAAAAGCCATCGACAAACCGCCTATAGTATCCTACCAAGCCCAGAAAATTTTGGATTTTCGATATCGACTTAGGTGTTTTCCAGTTTAAAACCACTTTAATTTTTTGAGGATCCACCTTAATCCTATCAGCTGACACCACATGTCTGAGGAAAGTAACCTCCCTTAGCCAAAATTCACACTTACTGAATTTGGCATACAGTTGTTTCTCCCTCAAAGTCTGCAACACAATCCTTAAGTGTGCATCATGCTCATCCTCATCTTTTGAGTGCACAAAAATGTCATCTATAAAGACTACCACGAACCGATCCAAGCAGGGTTGGAAAACTCGATTTATGAGATCCATGAAAGCGGCAAGTGCATTCGTCAGCCCAAATGGCATCATCAAAAACTCGTAGTGTCCATAACAAGTTCTGAAAGCCGTCTTATGGAGATCCGCCTCTTTCACCCTCAATTGGTGATATCCCAAATGCAAATCAATCTTTGAGAAAACCGAAGCTCCCCTAAACTGATCAAAAAGATCATCGATTCTCGACAGAGGATACTTGTTTTTAACAGTTAACTTGTTTAACTGTCGATAGTCGATGCACATTCACAAAGTTCCATCCTTCTTCTTCACGAATAACACCGATGCTTCCCATGGAGACACACTTAGTTGGATGAATCCTCGATCCAATAATTCCTAAATATGTACCTTAAGTTCCACCAACTCCTTTGGTGCCATTCGGTAAGGAGCGATAGACACTGGAGCCATCCCAAGCAACAACTCGATTCTAAATTCTACCTCCCTGCTGGGTGGCAACCCAGGCAGCTCCTTGAGAAAGACATCTAGAAATTCCCTAACTATTCTCAACTCCTTAACAATAGGGATCTTAGCCTCCGTATTACTAATATAGGCCAAAAAGGCTTCGCATCCCTTTCGTACTAACTTCTCAGCCCTTAATGTTGAAACCACGTCCGACAGATAATTTTGACGTTCACCAATCACCACTACTTCCTTATCCTCTGCTGTTCTTAACACCATTCACTTTGTAGCACAATCCAAGGTGGCTCGGTGCTTAAGCAGCCAATCCATACCTAAGATTAAGTTGAACTCGCTAAACGGCAACTCTATCAAGTCCGCTAAAAAGGTAACCCCTTGGACTACTAAGGGTACCTCCCTAAACAACTTATTCACACCTACGGACTGCTCTAACGGACTTATCACAGTCATCTCATTTGCAATAATTTCAAACAAATCACCCAAAGACTTAGTCTTATTGCATGCAACATATGAATGCGTCGATCCAATATCAATCAAGGCTGTGTAAGGTAACTCATAAATAAAGAACATACCCGTTATCACATCTGGGGCATCCTTGTCTTCTCAGTGACGAGTAGCATAAACCAAAGCTGGTTGTCTCGCCTCAGCATGGCCCACAATTTTGCCTAGTGCTCCGCATCCACGTCCATTACCGTTACCGCCCCTCGCCTGTCCATGACCCTTTTGCGGCAGCTGTCCACCCCGTGGCAGCTGAGCACCTCCCTAGCCCACTATCGGCTCTCGACCTAGCATTCGGGGGCAATCCCTGATCCTTTGTTCCATAGACCCACAAGCAAAACAGGCTCTCGTCCTCTTCCAACGCTCGCCTCTATGGCTTCTCCCACAGTCAGCACAAGGTGGCACCCCCGGATTAGCAACAAGGGCCCCTGCTCTAACTGGCCCATTAACTCTGGCCTTAGTCCTACGTCTCTGTCCAACACCAGAAGTCTCAGCCTCCCTTTTATTCCTACCCCTTTCTTTTTCCTGATTTAAGCGCTCAGTGCGCTTAACCTCCTCCGCTATCTTTGCCTTTTCCACCAATTCTGAGAAAACTCGCTCCCTTTGTGGAGCTATCAATACCCTAAGGCTATCTTTAAGTCCATCTTCAAATCTCACGCAACGCTCATACTCCGTTGCAACCATTACTCTTGTATACCTACTAAAGCTTAGAAACTCCGCCTCATACTCCGCCACTGATTTGTTTCCTTGGGTCAGGTTCAGGAACTCCTTTCTTCTAGCATCTACATAGCTTGCATCCATATACTTCCCTTCGAATGTAGCTTTGAAGAACTCCTAAGTGACCCGCTCCGGTTGGGTGCCCTCTTTCACCGTCAACCACCACGGGTAGGCTTCTTCCCTAAGTAGTGACACTACTCTTTTCAACTTTTGCTCAGGTAAGCAGTCTAGGTCCTCCATTATCCTTTCAGTTGCCTCCAGCCAATATTCTGCTACATTAGGAGCCACGCCAGCCACGCCCTTAAAAATCTCAACCCCGTTCGATCGAAGTCGCTCCGGAATGGACCCCCGATTATCGCTACCATTATTAGGCCCAGCGACCCTTTCCAAAATTCTCAGCATTGCCTGCGACAATGCATCTTCTCCCGTGGCCTGATCATACGGTCCATCCCCATCCACAGGTGAGGCTGGAGCCTCTTCTACTCCAATATTGGGCACATGGCCTAATGTCGATGATTCAGCCCTAAAAACTTTTACAGCCTCTGCCACGGCCCCATGCACCTCTTCTAGCACTCATCGTCGATTCGCGTATTATCTGGATTAGAAATTTTATGAAGTTTTAGTTAGTTTAATAATTAACCTGATGTTTTATGGAAGTAATTAAAGAGAAGACTATTTTCAGAATTCTTCTACAGTTTCAAGTTCCTGCGGGCTTTGGTTCCCTTCAAACAAAATCATCTAAAGTAGCCCTCTAACTATCTACTATATAATAATTTGAATAAACTTTAGAATAAGAATACTTACTTGGTTCGACGTCGGAGACTTGGTGTGCCGCTCAGCAAGGCTTCCTCTTTTCCAAAACATTGTAATTTTTTTAAAAACACAAAAAGAAACCAAGTACTAAGGCCCAAGTCACAGCCCGAGTTTTACAACCTGGCTTTGATACCACTAAATATAACACCCCAAACTTGGCCCGGATGTTATGGCCGAATCTGACGTGTTACATTGAAATGTTTCAAAGAAAACTGTGTTTTCATCAAAAACCGTGTTTTCATTGAAAACCTTTCTTAAACAAAAGAAACCTTAATAAGCACACCTTTTAGTTGCAAAAGCCTTGTTTTAAACATTTGATTTAAGAAAACTTATCATTTAGAAATTAAGTTACGGAAACATAGAAAACATACTATAATTTAGGAAACCCATGTTCAACTTCTCGTAATTACAATGGAAATAATAATACTTCAAGTAATAATAGCATAATGAAAACCTTATTACAATCTGGTCTGAAACATACTTAATAAAATAAAACTTATAAGCTTTAAAAAAAATTCCAAGTTTGTCTTGCTAGCTAGCCACCTAGAGTCCCTCCAAACATCAAACCGTCTACTGAGCATCACCTGAAAATAAAATAAAAGAGGGGGTGAGTTTCCACAAACTCAGTATGTACAACCCTCTACGGAAATCAAGCATTCAAATATCATCATACATTAAACATGCAATGCAATCCCATTCAAATTATCCATTCGCTACACACCAGCCCCGTCCCCCATCACAACATGTGGGGATATAAATATCGACCCACCTAGCCCAACACCAATGGTATCCCGATTGCGGAACTACCTTTATTTACATATTAGGCTTTAAAAGTCATCGGTGGATCCACGATTGTCAGGCAACCATGCGATCCTCATATACTTCCTCCGTACCATAATTCCCACCCCATATGCAACCTAAGCAGAACATCATATGTATGCATGTCACGTCTACAAAACTTACATTCAACACCTAGGGGTATTTTAGTCATTTTTGCCCTTAGGGGTATTTCGGTAATTTTCTTTTAATTGCGGCTTTCAATTACCTTGGCCCATGAACAAGCCCCACAAGCTAAGGTGAACGAAAACTATGCACCATGTAGGATTCCAGAAAAAGGAGGTGGGTCATTAAGACCGTTTAAGTACCACGCTCTCACTAGATCTAATCCTAGGCATGCATATACCCGTTGCCACACCTTAACCCTATGAGTTGTCCACGGTCTCAATTAATTAATTAATTTTTATGTAGTCATCATATACTAGGCCCAATACCCCTACATACATGCATATAGCCCACTAGGCCCAATCTTATTCAAATGGCCCATCTGGCCCAGTTCATATTCTTATGGCCCACTAGACCTAATTCACCTTCATATGGCCCATTAGGCCCAAATCATATTATACTCATGCTCACATACAAATTTTCTAACACATAGCATCATTTATCAATCTTTGCCTATTATAGGCCCAATAGCCTATTAGACCCATTTAGCCCATTCCGGCCCATTTGCCCAATTCTCAACCTAAGTCTATGGAATCGCCCATGGGCCTCAAGAAACCTATCGGTTTCCTTTCCACGAGTGTTCGCGCACTCGTGTGACTACCGTAACCCAACTTTCGACTTTTTGGCGTTTCGACTTTTCAGCTTTTCGGCATTTCGACTTTTGCCGATTCATTGTCTGTGTGCAGTGTATGTACATGCCTGGTAAGCAAGCGTGGTGCGATCTCCTTAGCCCAAACTTATAATCAATATCTCTCAAAGATTAATCTTACATACTTATCGAATACTTTACTAAAAGCCGGAATCTCACCTTAACCTTACCTTGAACACAAATCCCAAATAGTTTCTTCTTGATCACGTACTCCTTACATCTGCATTAATCTTAACTATTAGACCGGAATAATAGATGACTCGTATCCAACACAAGTCCCCTTACCTTAACTATGAACATTCGGCCAACAAAGATTAAGAGCACTTACCAAAGTCTCTCATCGGAGGAGCAAATTGGCAGAGATCCAATGACTGAAATTCGTTACCTATTCCTACCCAAAATCGATTAAAACAAGTGAGGGACTTTATACTCAATACTTAGCAAAACCCGATTATGAGAACAAAGCACTTACACTAGGCTTGACCGATTAGAAAGGGTACTGGCGGCACCAAGAGTATTCGGCCAAAAAGGGTTCTACCCGTACGATTTGTATGGTAAAAGAGAGTTATTCGGCTCCAAGGAAAAAGAAAAAAAGTCAGCAATAAGGTAGCGGAAGAATAGAATTCGGCACAAGGAAGCGGAAAAAGAAATGAAAGCAGAGGGTTTTCGACTTTTAGAGAAAAGAGTTTCTGGTAACAGGGTGAAGAAAATTCGGCATTAGCTTCATACCCTAGCTTTCGGCACCTATTTATAAGCCTTATAGCTGAATTTTTCCCATGCCCAATTCCCCATTCGGCTCCATCACTTCTCCTTTCTCATCTCCTTGTTTTTCTCCCTGATAACCCCTTGATCTTTTCCTTAATTTTCTCTCCTGAACACTTCCCTTAGAGTCCACTTTCACGCCACTTCCATCCTTCTAGAAGGCCAAAATTAAACTTCTAAAAAACTCTAAGCTAACGCCACCTCCTTACACTCTAAGTGGCGTCACTTAACCACTCTTCTACAAGGCTTTTTGATACTATTTTCCCCTAACTTTATTTAAAAGCCCAACTACTTGCTAGCCCTGATTCTTTTAATATCTAAACTATAATTTCATTTATTCCTAGGTTCGAACTCAAACCTTAACTAAGACCTACTAAAATTATTGCTTGGATAAGAATATTAAACACAATTTTTATCAAAACTAAAATAAAAAAAGTTTGGGATTTTGGGATTTTTGGGGTGTTACACTTATAGACTTACCTCAGACGATGTAAAACGAAACGGGACAGCTAGTCGACAACTTTTGTTTTCCCCTGATCCAAATTTGATTTCTTTGGTTCTTGATCTAAACATATTCAAAGTAAGCTCATTCAAACATATTTTCGTTCAATTTAGTCCAAAAACACATAAATGGGCAAATTACCATTTTACCTCTGACATTTACACTTTTACAATTGAGTCCCTATTGCACAAAACAGAAAATATACAAAATTTCATCACACCCATTTAGGCTGAATCTTACCCACCTTCATACAAGTCCATATTTTTTATTTATTTTACATTTTAGTCCCTCAAATTATTATTTGTGGAATTTAGTCCTAATTACTCAAAATCATCAAAAACTCCAATACAAAACATGTTAACCCAAAGCATATCTTTCATATTTCATCATCAAACAACAAAAATCACAAGCTCTCAACAATGACACAACTCAAAATATTCACCACAATAAAAAATTCAAGGATGGGTTTACTAGTACTCGAAGCAACGATCTCAAAAACGTAAAAATTATCAAAAACCGAGTAAGAACGAACCTTGAATCAAGCTTGAATGAGGCCGAACCCTAGGTTTTCTTTTCTTTTCTTTCATATTTATGTTTTCGGTAAGAACATGATAATATGAATCCATGTTATAATTTTTTTATTTTTTATCATTACATAATATTACATAATTTACTTATTTAACCTTTGTAATAAAATTATAAAACCATTAATAATAAGGGCACTACCGTCCATAACACATGTATATGGTTTATTTACAACATAAATGCTTCAATTTAGAAAGCCACTAACAATTCGGCCCTTATGCTTTAAACTATCAAGTTTTCAATTTATGCGATTAAGTCATTTTATTTAATTGGACACTCAAACGATAAAATTATAGCACAAAAATTTCACACATACAAATTCACACATAACAAACACAGAAAATAATTTTTAAATATTTTTTAACTCGAATTTGTGGTCCCGAAATTACCGTTCCGACTAGAGTCTGAATCAGGCTGTTACAAACATGACCGCACCCCGACGTGCATGCATCGAGACTTGTAAATCTGAAATTAAATGTAAGAACTAAAGTGTGGTATCTTCAAGTATATAGGTCAAATTGTAATATTATTTAAAGTATTACAACGAAACACAAGGTAGTATTCCAAAGATCATACCGAAATAAGGTTTGTCTAGACTAAATTTCAATTTATCACACAAATAGGTCGAAATAGTAATGACGTACTAATTATATTACATCAAGCAACTAACAGAAATATGATATAAACTAACATAAAATAAAATCTAAAATAAAACCTAAATTTCAATCAAGTAATGCAGATAGAAGAATAACTTGCATCCGTGTTCATGATTAACTTCAAGTTCAAGTTTTAGCAAATTAGCTAACAACTAGCCTAGTTAATACCTTTTGGCCTAAATCATAGTTAATTGATCGGGTTAACTTACTTGTCTTTCGACTTGGTAGCTTAAACCAAGATAGATTATGTGGTGCTTAGTAGACTATCCTTTCGGTCTCATCTACCTAAGTTACCTCCTATGGTCATCAATCCTAAGGTTTAATTTTGCTTAATCTATGCCAACTAATTTTGGGTAAACCCTAAACCCTTAGTCAATCATTCTCACTTCCACTCGTCAATCTTCCTAGGGTTCTTAGTTCATGGCCATTCTATATGCAATTTTACCTAATCGAATTTTAGACATTCAAAATAAATGTAAAAACAAGAGAAGAAGAAGAGAATCTATATCCGAAATTGTGTGTTGAAGATTGATTCATGAAACCCTTGGAATAGATGTAGATTGTGATTCGATTGCAACAAAAACAGAAGTAAACAAGTAAATTTACTGACTAAAAGATAACTGAACTTGAATTGAATGTAAAAATTGTTTGAATAGGAAAACTAAAATAAAAACCCTAAATCTAATAACTAGAAAATTTAATAATCAAAATAAGTCCACCAATTAAGTCTTGAGCACTAATATTTATAGTCTCCTTGTTAAATGACCAAATTAGGTCCACTAAGGTTTGTTAAACATGTTAATTTGTATTGCGCAAACGAAAAACACCATTGGCTGGTAATTACGCCTCGTCGGACCGGTGTCATGACATTAACATCGAATACTCCCCCTGTTTGGTTCGAAGTTGGTTGTTGTGACATTGAGTAATGATTGTCACGACATTGGTTGTCGGACATCCTCTTCTAAGTTTAAAGTTTGTTGTCGCGACATTGGATTGTTGTTGTCGCGACATTGAAATATGGGTATTCCTCCTTTAGGTTCAAAATTGGGTGTTGCGACATTGCAAGGTGGTTTTAGCAACATTGAAGGTTGAATGCTCCCTTTTAGGTTTGAAGTTTCTTGTTGCAACATCTTCTCTTAATGTTGCAACATTCAGGGCAGTCCATTGACTCATCAGCCTAAAACGTCGTCCTACATACTCAATCAACCCATTAGTCCTCCCTTAGGCCCAAATTGGCCTAATAGGTCAAAAAAACCACATTAAAATGCTTGTTTTATTTATTTCAAGGATAAAATTACTAAATATATAGATTAGATAAAAAAAGCTAACAAATTACTTGAATACGACTCATTAAGTGTTGAAAATAGCTTAATTTGCCACAACGAATTATAGAAGATCAATACATTAACCATGAATGGATGATGGGCTATGTGTGTGCGACTCATATACTTTGATGTAAGTAAATGTCTGAGTTCAAATAGATTAGGAATAAAAAGGTGATGCGTAGTACATGCATCTTCTACTGTATGTAGCACTATTCACAATAGTGGAATCCATAAGCCAAGAAATGGGTAAATGGTATTCTCTCATTGGAATTACACGATAGATGAAAGGAAAACATGGCTACTGATCGTTTGTCTTTGTGATGGATGACTTAATTACTATTTGATAGTGATTGACTTTTCATGAAAAGGTGGAACTTTATTATAAATCATTTTAGCCCTAATTACATATGTCCAATTGAACCCTCCATTAGCTCGTTGAAACCATAAATGAATTGCATGTAGAATCAAATGAACAAAAAAATGGATAGAAATGATTAATTTAGAGAAATGGGTTACATTTGGAAATGAATGTGGTTTCTCACTAAGTATGGAAATAACCTGATAATTAATTTAAGTTTTTCAAATTATTATTTAAGTAAATAATTGAATTTAAAAAATGGAATTAAATTAATTGGTCATTTTGAATCTGTTGAGTATGGAAATTAAATATATTTGCTCATAGATTCTTTTGCGGTAAAGTTGTCACGACTTTAACAGAATTAGAATTGGGTTAAGAAAATTATTTAATTGGAAAATACAACTGTAAATAGACAAAAATACTACACTTAAGGCACGAGATCCAACAAAAAATACTTCTCAAGAAAAAAAGCCATTGCTCAGCTTAAGGCAAATGTTCAATGTGCCAAGGCATTGAGGAATGACCTTTTGGTTAAACAACTCTAGTAGCTTTTTGGCAGCTTTGTTTGAACAGAAAGGGGTAGGTTGCAAAAGGCTAAAGGTTGTTGATGATATGTTTTCGATGTTGTTGTTGTGATGTAGTCTTTTTATTTTGTTCTTTTAGACTTTATTTGTTTTTGCGGATGTTTACTTTTATAAACATTTATTAATTTGGTTGCTTGGACCTTTATCTTTAAACTTGATATAATATAATTCTAAGTACTTTTATTGTTAATGCATTTATTCCTTTAATGGAATTAATTGATTATTTGCTTAATTATGTTTATAGTTATGTTTGATTAATTAAGAGGGAGTTTGTTAGGGGAGCAGTTGTTTCTATCGTTTTATATGTTTCCTTATTTTAGTTTTGTTCAAAAAATTGTCAATGGGAGAGACTGTTGAGGCAATTGTAAGTGAAGTGTCAAAAGTAGTGCCCACTACATTTGGCACTGCTCAGCACCATAACTGGTCGTTTTTAGAGTTGACAATTTTGTAAAAAGTATCTTTGTGCTGTGATCTTTTTTGATATTTTGGACCTATGCAAGCTCATCTTTGAAAACCAAACCTTTTATAGTAACATATCTTGAAGATTGATTTAGATTGATCACGCAAATCAACTTCCCTATTTTAAGGATACTAGATCGAGTAACTTGGTAACATATATTGAAGATTTGAAGATTTATCTTAGACTTAATGAAGCATTTTCTATGTTAATTATCTTGCTACATTGATGGAAGATTGATTGTAATGGATCTAGTATGTTGAAAAATCAAAATTAGTTTGAATACGTAAGGATTTTATAGGTTTTGTATGAAGAGAATTAGTACTTATATGTTGAGTAAGGAAATTGTAATTGTGAGTGCATTGAGTGTGAAAGCAAGTGAATTACTTGGTATTTAGCCTTAAGTTTTCAAGGAGGAAACTTAGATGAGAGAGATTTAGATCTTTGGTACAAAAGTGAGATTGCTAAACTAGTAAGTGTTAGAACTTGAATAACTTGTTGTACAAGGTGTGATTATCTTTGTAGGCAAGACTCCGCAGACGTAGGGAAACCAAACTGCGTAAACATATTATTGTGTTCATCTTTTTTCTACAACAGTCCTTGTAACAGATGCACTACTTCTAGAACTAGTAAAATATTCTTGCAAATATAATTCTGAGCTTGTAGCTAATGAAAATATCAACATATTTAAGCATTTGTAAAAAAAATAAAAATTCATGTGTTTTATTTTTGTCAATTGAAGAATAATTGTAAAGCATACGTGATAATCACTAAATCAAATGCATATCACACATGCATGCGCACACACACATATATATATATGAGATTTAAAAAATAAAAAATAAAACTTATATGACATAATTTATACATTACCATTAGAGGTGCTCATGGTCGCGTTGGGTCGGATTCGAGTCGGGTCGGGTCTAGGTATGATATTAACATACTTTATGTTTGCCCGAGCGAAGCTCGGCCCGAAATTTGGGCCTAAAATTTTACCCAAACTTGCCCATATTTGCAAAAAGACTAGCCCAAGCTCATTTTGAGCCCGCCCATATTATTTTTTAAAAAATATTTATTTTATTTTAATATTTAATAATTTTATACATTTTATACATTTTTTATCTATTGAAATTTTTTATATATTCATCTTAACATTATTTTAATATTTACATTAGAGTAGTATTATATATTTAGTATAGGTTTATTTTTTAATGTGTTCTAAATTATATAATATATAAAAATAACATAATATAAAGTTTATATAAACTTAAAACGGGTTGGGGTCGGGCCTTGAATGTTCAAGCCCAAGCTCAGTCCATATTTTAAATGGGCCTAATTTTTTTACTCAAACCCATTTTTCAGACCTAATATTATTGCCTAAACTCTCCCAAATTTTGAGAGGCCTTCAAACCTGAATGAATAATTCAGCCCATGAGCAAATCTAATTACTGTCTAGAATATACTACCATAAAACCAAATTCAACTAAAAGCAATTAAAGTTTACCATAAATGCAAATTCAAGTTATGCATCATATGTTTTACTAAGCTTTGTAAAGAATTTCATTTAATGAATGCATTAAATTAATCCTCTTCTAGGGGAAAAAAATTGAACTCATTATATTTTACAATCAACAAAATTGTAACATTCCACTTCTAAAATTTTAAATAACTAAATTTATTTTAAATTATGAAAAAAAATTATATTAATTTTTTAACGAATTAAAAATTTAAAATTATACAATATATACAATTTAAAATATATTGATAGAAGGAACAAAATTTAAAAATGATAATTGTTAAAATAGATTTTCTTTTGACGAATATTGTTAAAATAGATTTAGATACATTTTCTAAAAACAAATTTTTAAAAAGAAACTGTAGTTGAAAATATTTATTTTAAATCAAATTTAAAAATTTTCAATTACTATTAATTTTGGAAATTATAATTTAAAAAAAATAATAACGTGATTAAGTTTTGAAATAAAAGTTAAGATATGCATGATTGTATATTTTTAAAAAACAGTTTAATAAAATTAAAATTGGAAAATTATACTTTTAAAAACACATTTTGATATAAAATTTGATAAAAACATTTTGAATTTTTTTTATAAGTTTTAAACATAATTTAATAAAACACATTAATCAAATTTAAATTTTGTAGTGTGAAAAAAACATTTTCTTTTATAAATGTAATTAAATTCAAACTTCTAGAAAAAAACATACTTTTAATTTTTCTTAAGAAAATTATAACGTTTTTTTTAACAATCTTACTATAGGTTCTAGTCATATCTTTGATACAATACCTAGAATTACCCATAGTCTATTCTCAATTCATAAATAGAAAGATAATGTGTTTCAGTGCACTCAAACTCACATCTTTCTGCATTGGCAATAATACACATACCAATCGAGTTAAGACTCAATCAACAATTCATAACATTTTTTTTTAAATAGAGAAATCACATTTAAATTTGTAAATTATAATGTTCAAGAATATAGTAATGTAAGCATATTTAAAAAAAATAGATTAGTAAAATTTAAATTGAATTATTTTAAAGCATTTTTTAAATAAAAATATTTTAATAAAATTTGAATAAATTTAGACGGTTCCTAAAATCAAAATAACTTCTATATGATAAAACATATTTTAAAATTTATTAATTTCAAAAGGCAATTTGAAATAACATATTTATTAAATTAAATTAACAAAATTAAAAATTGTTAATTGTTAACATAGATTTACAGCACATATTTTAAAAAGAAAATTAAAAGAATAAAAAAGGTTAGTTTAAAAACTTCATAAGCGTACCCGATTGGTTGTCAACGGAAGAAACTATAAGTTGATTAAAGCTAAAACTAGGCTTTTTTACTTAAATAATACAAAAAATAAAACTAATAACTGAAATGGTATGCCATTAGATTATTTACCAAAATGGTATTGTTCTACTAGTGCCACCTGTCAAATTGGCGGCAATGGACTGAAATGTAATGATCTAAAGTATTCAAGGACCTAATATGCAAATTTTTCATTTTGAGAGGCTACTGAAAAAAGTGGTACCACAGTGGCTAATTGTCTTGTAAGCCCTCTTTATTTATTATTTTATTTTTATTCCCTTTCAACTCACTTTATTGTGTTTAAACAAGTCCTTAACCTATTTTTGTAGTTAAATAAGCCCTTAACTTATGATTTTTACTCATAAAAGCCTTTTATGTTAATATTAAAATAAATATATTTTGAATTTCAAGCTCTTATCTTAATTTTTTGTTGATGCAATAAAAATTATATACACTTTAACATCAACATAAAATGTAAAAAAGTAATCAAAAATTTTAAGAGTAGTTAAGAATATCAAGTATATAAGCACTCTGAAGAAATTTTAATTTTTTTATTTAATAAACTATTCTAATCAAATTCACATCAACATAAAATGTGAATTAGTTTATATTTTTTAAATAAATTTACTTTGGATAAAATATATTTACTTTAATAGTAAAATTAATAAATTTTATAAGTAAAAATCATAAGTTAAAGGACTTATTTAACTACAAAAATAGGTTAATGGCTTGTTTAAACACAATATAGTGAGTTGAAGGGGAATAAAAATAAAATAATAAATAAGGAGAGCTTACAAGGCAATTAGCCACATTTAAGGTTCACTTTTTTTTTTCCAACAGTCACTCAAAATGAAAAAACTACATATCAGGTTGCTGAATACTTTAGATCATTATATTTCAGTCTGGTGCCGCCAATTTGACAGGCGGCACCAGTAAAACATACCATTTTAGTAAACAATCTTATGGGCATACCATTTCAGTTATTAATTTTATTTTTTTGTATTATTTAGGTAAAAAGGTCCAATAACTAGGATTAATATTAGACAACTAAACATAAGTTTATTTTAAATATTTTTTTGTCTTAATTTGTATTGATTATAATATAAAGGCTTAACTCATAAATTAGCACTTAAATTATACTATTTTTTTATCTTAATACTTAAACTTCTTTTTAGTTACAAGTGGTACCTTGACTACTCTTTTTTTTCTAAGTTGGTAACTCCATTAGTCAAATTGTGACTATTAAATCTATTTTTAAAAGTTTAACCCATAAATTGGTACTTAAACTATGTATTTTCTCCATTTTGATACCTAAACATTTTTTATCACAAACGATACCTAAATTTTTCTTTTGTTACCCATTTACACAAAAATGTCATATATGTTTAAAAAAAATCAGTCAATAATAATTTGCCACATCATATAAACTTAAAAAAATATTTTTATATTATTTTTCTTTTATAACACATGACAATAATAATGTTCCACATCGTATAAACTATTCTTCTTCTTTTATAACGCAAGGAAATATTAGTGATAATCAAAATTCGCCCTCCTGAGGTTAAGATGTTGGTGGATAATTTTGTTTTCAAACTTCATCACCAGCTTGCTTGACCTGACGAGATCAAAAACAATTATTTCATCGATTAGAACCAGTTTCAGAATCGGATTGGAACAATTGGATTGGAACGATTGATCGAACCAGTTAGGGTACCGATTCAGAGATAGGGTCGAACTGATTGACTTGCAAACTGATATAGGTCGGTTGAACCAAGCTAAATAACAATTGAATTAGTTTTCTTTATTTTTAAATATTTTTATTTTATTTATTTTTATGAATTTTTAATAATTTATTTGATTGAACCAGAAGAATTGAACAAACTAAGAATTGGAGGCCTGATCAGTTTGTCCATTGGTCCAGTTCTAAAGAAAGAAAATAATAAAATATATATAAAATAGAACATAATACTTTATCTTTTCTTGCCTCATGTCATTCTGTAACACCCCATACTCGGCCTAGACGTTATGGCCAAATATGGAGAAATTACATTAGTTTGTTTAAAAACCTAGAAGTTAGTTTGTTTAAAAACCTAGAAGTTAAATCCTAACTTTAGAAACCGAGTATTCCGAAAATAAATTTTTTAACAAAACACTTGCATGTTATTTTGGAAATTTCACACAAGTCTTAATTATTTTACAGAATAACTCTTAACTTAATCTTGTTTGAAAACTTCTAATTTTAGTGAGTGTTTAGAAAATATAAATATGGCAAACATTCGTTAAAAGCTATTTATTCATTTACAAAAAAAACTCTTAAGAAATTACTTAATTTTACAGCGGAAAATTTTCAAAGTTTTAGTTTTGAAAATCAAAATCCATTTTGTTAACTCGTGTGATTTTGCAGTATCACATTCGAAAATATCGTTTACCGACGAATAAAACAAAAACCAAATCGAAGTCCAACAGTTTACAGTCCTAAAAGTCCATAATAGATATTTATGAAAATAGCCATACTTTAATTGACTGAGAAAACAATCCAAGCTCCCGCACGCCGTCTGGTCTTAAGTTAGAAGATTACTTGAAAAATTTTAAACAAACAAGTGAGCTGGAAGCACAATGTGTGACTTAACCCACATACAAAATTTTCTTACTACAATATACACAATTGCAAATATCGAAACAGAGTTTTACTTATAGTATTCATGTATGCAAATAATTTATCAAAATATCATATATCGAGAAGCATATATTAGATCACTGTGTCATAATTTTAAAACATATATACACGTATATCAAATCAAAATGTCATATCATATCAGAATAAATCTTACCCCCATTAGCTACACATCATCTCCAACCAACCAACCACACCAATTAAGACTACATGAGTCCATTCATCCAATCACACTGGAAAGTGGTGGTATGCCAGTATTAAATATGCAGCTGAGCTGCCAAACATATAATGTGGTTTAATCGCCAAAATTTGCAGAAATACTGTCTTAAAACACTTCCTTCATCATCAAAACCCACACCAATGCTTATGCAAAATCTTAATAACATATGTACATATCACATATTCGACTCAAATATCATATCAGAACAGATAACATAATACAAATATCACACATGCTTTACAAAAATATCGACATATATAATATAGATGTAACTCACTTACCGAACATAACAACACATATACCTCACTTCGGGGTTTTTTAAGCAAAATAGACCCCACGAAAGGTCTAATTACAAATTATAGATTAAGTCGGGCCTTAATGAAAATTTTAGAAAAATGGGCCACACGCCCGTTTGGTTTCACACGGCCTAGATAACCAGCCCGTGTGGCCTACACAGGCTACCTATCCTGCCCCTGTGATTTCACACGCCCGTATGTCCTACATGGCCTACCTGATTTGCTGTGTAATCGCGCACACCCATGTGCCCCCACACAGCCTAACACACCACCAGTCACATGGCCGACACGGTCTGTCACACGGCTATGTGACATAGAACAGTTTCGACTTTTCTTTTTGTTTTTCTAAATCTTTCAGATTATACGCAGTGGTTTCAAGTTAGAAACACACATCTGATGCCTACTAGAATATTGACCCTACGCAGCAATGAGATCCTGAGCACATCACACAAAACTAAATCAAATTGACATCTACCTATGAAACTGAAACGCAATTACGATGCTTAGCACTTAATAACAATCCCTAAAAATAGCATTCGAGAACATACCTTGGAAGCAAGAGCGGTCCTATAACACCTAACTCATTGGAGAAAAGTGATGAATCTCACATCCTTCGCTTAACCAAAAACATGAATGATTTAAAATGAACAGGTTCAAGAACCTAAAATCTTCCAACAAGTTCATAATATAAAATCTATTAATCATGCCATTGGAAAATACATATACGCACCTTTACCGAGACAACAACCTAACCCTTATAATCACGGCACCAAAGCGATAAAAAGAAAATGAACGCAGCACAAGACTAGAGGTAATGGCACAAAAAATTGGAAGAACAAAAAAGGAAAAGAAAAATGGCAGAGAAGAGTTTTATTTTGCAATAGTATTGAGCAATAACTAAAAAAAAAAAAGATGGGGTAGTGGGAAATGTGGAAACAACAGAACGAGGGAATGAGGATGTGGGAGAGAAAAAATGTAGTAAGAAAATTGGGGAGAAATATTAAGAGGTTGTTCTCCATTTTTTTTTTAAAAAAAGACATAGTAACTTCCAATAAAACTGATTAGCTATCCTTATCAGATTTTTTCCAGAGTTTAAAACAAAAATAATTCTACTTTGCATAAACATAGATTCAAACACAATATCAAAGGGTAAGCTAACACCTTACCACTAAACCAACAAACTCATTATATTATCAACTGAGCAAAAATTAAACTTAAGTCAAATGTCCAAAGTTGAATTGAATAAAAAATTAACAAAACTATAAAGGAAGAGTTCAAACCCAAAATCTTACACACACAAACACAACACCTACCCATTAAACCGAATCACTCACTTTACATAATTTTCAGTATCTTAACTTAAAAATCAGGACGTGACCACTCTCTCGGTTCACTAACTTAATTTTTTCTAACCCAATTTTCGTGATGTGACACATTCTTTAATTGGTTATCTTTTTAAAAAATGTACTTGATAGTTTAACTAACAATTGTATTAACAGAGGTACTAACTTGAGAAAAATAACTAGTTTAGGTACCATTTATAACCAAAAAAAATATTTAGGTACCAAAATGGGAAAATACATAATTTAAGTGTCAATTTATGGGCTAAGCTTATTTTTAATAGATTTAATGATTTGCCTAATGGTTTGAGTAACAGAGATACCAACTTGAGAAAAACAAAATAATTTAGATATCACTTATGACAAAAAAAATTTAAGTACCAAAATGAACAAATATATAGTTTTAAGTACCAATTTATAGATGTGTAAACTATCATCATTTTAAAATTTTAAAACTTGCGTTATATTATTTTATATTCATGAGAGATTAAAAATTTTGTATATATTTTTTAATAATTTAATATAATATATTTTAATTAATATACATAACCAACCTTTACCTGGAAAATAAAATTATAACCACTCTAATTTGATCTAATGAATCTTGCAATGCTTTGAGTAAATAAATTTATGCGGTTTATTCATTTTGTAATTTTCTTTTGTATAAATTTATTTTTCGCAATGAAGAATTCTCAAGGGGGCTTAGGTCTTAGAATTTTAATTTCTTAGATATAAGTTCTGGCATTTACAAATATTATTTATGGGTTCTACCTCATCTTATTTTATTATGTGTAACTTTATTTAAATTCATTCTCATATAAATTTAAATATATTTTAGTTTTCAATCCATTCTACTTTATATTAAATTAATTATGATTCTAATTGACCGAATATATGTCATTTGTGATTTTATATTCTACTTATAATTGTAATTGTAAAAACTCCTTCAAAAAAACTACTTTTTTTCTTTTACCAATATAGATGTGAATGACACATCATCCAAACCCCATCTATGATGCTAATGGACAACAACTTTATTACTTTAACCGTAGCTTCGTCGACTTTTGTATAAAAAATTAAAGGTCATCATATTATAGATAAATATTGAAATTTATTATTATACTTTTATTTTAATTGATGTTTATTATTATATTTAAAAAAATATGAGTTAAATTGTCATTTATTCAATTTTTATGTGATTAAATTTTATTGTTAAATTTTAAATTTGATCACAGCTTTGAGTTTATTCTTTTAAATTAGATTTTAACACTCAATATTAATTTTGATTATTTGAAAACAAAAATTAATGAGGAAAATTCTTTTAGGTAACAATAATATAATTTATAATATATTAAAAATTAATAAATTCAATTCAAATATTTATTTAATACAATAAATACTTAAAAATAATATATAAATAAAAAATAAGTTTAACTTTTATAAAATAATCTGTTTGTTTAATATTATTTAATTAGGTTATTTTTGTTAAATGTTAAAATAAATGCAATTTTTTTAAAAAAAATTGTCTTCAAATTATTTTAAATTTAATAGTTTTATGAAAAAAACTTAATATAAAGATAAAAAAAATGTAGTGATAAATTTATATGACAACGTAAAGTACCAAAATTCAATTTGCGCCTAAATATAGTGATAATTGATAAATTTACCCATTAACCCAAAATTAAATAACCAAAATATCAAAAAAATCATATATCTTTATTGAAGCCATTATACCTCTCTCTAGCCCATGGTCTAAGAAAATAATAAATGGTCAAGGAAAAAAAGGAAGGGTTTTGAACAGCCTTCCATCTATGAAAATGCCACATACATTGCCTATTTTATAAATGAAATTCAAATTTATCTTATTATAGTTAGAAATAATTTTAAATTGTTTTTGAATGTAGGATTACAATTTATAAGTATACAACTATATAATTATAATCAAAATTAATAATTACAATTACGATTCATACATCAAAATCAAAGTATAAACGGATGAAATAATTATTAAATTTAGACCATACTTATTTTGACGCTAAAACACCATAAAATGCTTGTATTTTCATGCATTTAAGTTATTTTTCTTCATTTACATAATTAATGTTTGTATTTCATACTCTAGAATTTGATTTTCTTTTCTGACTTCAAAACTTGTCATATTCTTCAATATTTATATATTTATATTTAAATTTTTCTTAAATATAAAATTAATTCTCAAATGATTTTCTCAATTAAGTATCCAAACTTATTTTTGTCAAAAATAATATTTAAACTATCAATTTTATTTTATTTAACCACAAAAAATGATACTAGCGAATAAAAACGTGATATCTCATATTTTTATTGGACATTAGAGAGTCATAATCAATGTTATAAAAATCATATTGATGCTCGAATTAGTTAAGCCAACTATCCCTATTTCAATCAATTTAATTGTCGATTCAACAATAATTAATTAATTAATTAAAAAATAAAAAAACTGTAAATCAATTCGACAGTTTATTTTTTTTGTAATGGTTTTTGGTTTTTACCAATTCACAAACAATTTGGTCTATTGCTAGTTTTACTCCATTGATCAAATTGACTAGATATTATTGGTTGAAATGAATGGTTTTGGAATAAAAAAAATCAAACACATAAATTGAAAATTGGTATAATTTAAGACTTAGGAGCATTTTATAGTTAAACCTAAAATAATAATCACGCTTTTTGTTTTATTGGGAATTACCTAATCGGCAAATCCCACTTTTTTCTCACTCTAAATGTCTCACACTCTCTCTCTCTCCTTGTCAGTGTCTTAAAGCAAAATCATGTTGTCCCCAACACCATTGTCACTCTTTTGTGCTTTAATCCTTTGTTTGCCTTTAGTCATTATTGTTACAATAACTTCTCCGACAACCACCGTCCACGGAGGTTCCGAGCACGACCCTGTTCTGGATTTCACTCCCGCAGTCAAAACCCACCAAAGATTCTCCGTCAAATCACCGCCTTTACCACCAGTAGATGACAAGTCACTCCTCCGAGCCGCTTCTCGAGTCAACTCAAGAACACCTCCTGGCTTACCTAAAAAGATCGCATTTTTGTTTCTAACTGTGTCGCCTTTACCTTTTGCTCCCCTTTGGGAGCTGTACTTTAATAAAACCCCTAAAAACCTCTTTAATGTTTACGTCCATGCTGACCCGAGTTACCCTTACGAAATGACGTTCTCGGGCGTGTTCGCTCACCGAGTCATCCCTTCAAAACCCTCCCTCCGTTTCACCCCTACTCTCATCTCCGCGGCACGGCGGTTATTGGCTCACGCGCTGCTTCATGACCGTTCGAATCACATGTTCACCCTCTTGTCCGCTTCTTGCATACCAATTCACTCTTTCAACTTCACTTACGAAACCCTAACCCAGTCCAAGAAAAGCTTCATCGAGATCCTGAACAACGAGATCGGGAGCTACGACAGGTGGGCGGCGCGTGGGCCGGATGCGATGTTGCCAGAGGTGAAGTTGGAAGATTTTCGGATTGGGTCCCAGTTTTGGTCCTTGACACGTCAGCATGCAAGGCTTATCGTTGGCGATGAAACCATTTGGGCCAAGTTCAACCAATCGTGCGTGGTGCGGGACACGTGTTATCCGGAAGAAAATTACTTCCCTACGCTCATCCACATACGGGATCCGCGTAATGTTGTCCCTTGGACCCTGACACACGTGGACTGGAATGGGAGCTCCGACGGTCACCCACGCATGTACGCAGCGTCCGAGGTGGGTCCCCAGTTGATCGTGAGGCTGAAAAATGATAAGCCTAGATACGACGATTCTGGAATCGACAGCTTTGATCCAACCTTAATGCGGCGGCGCGACCCATTTTTGTTCGCTCGAAAGTTCTCACCAGATTCGATCCTGCCATTGATGAGCATCGCAAGTGACGTCATTTTCAAGGATTAAAGGATTTGTGTGTGTGTGCAATGGCCTTGTTGTAAATTTCCTTTGTTCTTTTTAGTTTTAACGGTTTTATAAAATTTGAGAAAAAATCTTTCCAGTTTCTCTCGAGCAAATTACTCTTTTTTGAAAAAATAGAATAATTTAATTTTTTATCAATTTTAAAAATAATGATTAATGATAATTGTTTTTCATCCATTTTATATAATATTAATTGATATAATAATAAATTTTACCTTCAATATTTGTATATTTTATTAATTTAATCTTAATTTTAATAATTAAATTAAATTAATTCTCGATATTTATATATTTTTGAAATTAATTTTAATTTTAAAAAATTATATGAAAAGATAAATAAAAATATTTTTTTAAAATATAAAAAAAATAAAAAATAAAATAATTTGAACTTTATAAAAAATATATGAATTATTAAAGGGTCAATGCCATGTGTATTAAAAATATATAATTTAAAATCTCTTTTGTTCCTTTTAATTTTTATTAATTAAAAATAAAATAATTTTACTTTAATTGATTAATTAACCTTAAAAATTTTATTTTTTTCCTTTTAATTTTTATTCTTCCTCCTTTTTCTTCTCCTAGCTTCATCAGTCATCACCATCACCGTCACCATCGCGGAACTCCATTCAAGCAGTCGCCGTTGCTCAAGCTCGAACCCAACGCCGTTCACATGCATCCACCATCATCATTTTCCAACTGAAGCATTTTTAATATTTTCAAAACCCATACATCGACCCGTTGGAATTGAAGTCTTCTCTCTCTCTCTTAACTTTCTCATCTTATCTTTTAACAAATATATTTAGTGTCTTCTCTTGTTTTCTGCTATTGTTACTGCTCTCTTCATTTAAAATCACCATTGTTAGAAACAAAGACCCTTCTTCTGTACTCTCTTCTGTTGTGATGTTTGTCTATTTTTTAGTTATTGAATAATACTAGAACCCATCATCCCTTTTGATCTTTCTATCTTCTCAGATCCAAATTTTTATCTTATCTTCCCACCTGGTAGCTTATCTTTTATTGTTTTTGGTTATATTGCACTTTTTTTTTTATCTCAGAGTACAATTTTTTTTTCTTTTGCTAATGGGTATTTGGATCCCTTTGGGGTTTCTTTGTTTTAATCAGCATAGACATAGTCAAAATATTTTTACTTTTTATGTTCTTAATTTGTGTTTTGCATGTTTCTGTAGATGATTTGAGCTGAGTTTTGTTCATTTTTTACTGCTTTATTTGAAATTTGTATCGATGGGTTCGCCTCTGTCCTTGCTATTTTACCATTTAGTGAGATTTGGTGTTAATGAAGCTTCAGTTGGAAAATGACGATGGTGGAGGTGTGTGAACGGCGCTGGGTCGAAGCTTGAGTAGAGGTGGTGGTGGCGGCCTGAACGAAGCTTGGCGTTTGTGATGGTGATGAAGCTAGGAGGAGGAGGAAGTAAGGAAGAAAGATTAAAAGGAAAGAAATAACATTGACAAGGTTAATAAATTAATTAAAGTTCTTTATTTTTTATTAAATAAAAAGAATTTAAATTAAATATATTTAATACACATGATACAATAGGGTTGACCCTTTAGTACGAAGTTTAAATTATTTTTATATATTCTTTTTAGATTTTTTTTAAAATAATATTTTTTTAAATTAGAATTAATTTGATAAAATATTTAAGTATTAAAATTAAATTAAATTAAATTATTAGAATCAAGATTAAATTAATAAAATATATAAAAATTAATGGTAAAATTTGTTATTATAATAACATAGTTTGTAATTGTTATTAATCATTGATTAACGAAATTGAAAAGAGTTAAATTATTTTATTTTTTAGAAGGATAAATTTGTTTAAACTCGAAATTGGGAGGTACATCAGATTTTTTTACTTATAAAATTTATATGCCAAAAAAAACAAAGCAACGCTAGGGAAAAAAAAAACCCAGTGATTTCCTTCGTATTGTCGTGAAAAGCGTTTCTTAATGTTCGCGCCTTTGTGTTGAGTGACATTAGATTAAAAGGAACGACAGAAGAGTTAAATTGTTACAAATTTAGGGTTAATAATTTTAAAATCTTTATTTTTTCTTAACAAAAAGCATCATTATATGTATAATGAATTTAGGATTATTATCTAATTTCACAATATTTAGGATCATGTAATAAAATAATTATTATACAATTAAAAAAGACATTTGAATTGGTGCTCAAATTTTATTGACTTTTGTCTTGATTTGTATGGATTAATAGTTAAGCTTTTTATTAGATATATGTTTAGTATAAATTTAAATTGTGTTACCTCTATTTTCATTCTAATGTTCTATATATATATATAAAAAAGAGTTAAGTCACATTGGTTATTATTCGTTAGTATTTAATCTATTGAATAAGTACCTTTGATTTTTTTTTACAAGAAAAACAAGTGACATTTATTATTATTACTCGTTAGTATTTGTCCTCTTGAATAATAACTTTTAATTATGTATAATTCTCAGGTTAAATCGTAAAGTTTGAATTAAACAACATGGGTTTTGAGTTTTTTATACAAATATGCCTAGAACTATTTATAGTTTATTTCAACCCTTAAATAGGAAAATAAGCGTATTTTAGTACGTTTGAACTCACGTCCTCCTATACTGACAATAATATCAATTGACTAATTTTGAGTTCATTGTGTGATTTTCTTTTCTAAATTTCATAAAAATAAGTTCCATTGAGATTTATTTTAATTTTGATTCCATTTGAATATATTACTATTGCATTATAATGATTTGATTTTGTTTATTATTCAAGGTTAATAAATACTTATTATTTAGGGTTACTATCGAGACACTGCATTTTATTTTTAAAAAGTTCCGCCTTAAGAGGATCGAGTTTAGACCTGTTCATGAGTTGGGTTATTCATCCAGGCGTAAATGCCTACTCGAAATTTAGGAGGTTTGGATAAAAAAATATTATACTAGAAAAATGGGCATGGGCAAAAATAATTGACTCGTCTAAAATATGAATTGGGCTTAGGCTTGAACATTCAAGCCCTAAGCCTAGCCTGACCCAACCCATTTTTAACTTTATAATACTTTATATTAGGTAATTCATAACACATTAAGAAAAATAAATAATAAATATATAATATTACTCTAATATAAACATTAAAATAATATTAAAATGACTATATAAAAATTCAATAAATAAAAATTATTAAATATTAAATTAAAATAATATAAATATTTTTAAAAATTTAAAATTAATATGAGTGGGCTTGGGCAAACATAAAATATATTAATATCATTCTTAGACCCAACTTAACTCATGAGCTCCTCTAGCCAAACTTGAGTGGGTGTTAATTACCTGATCCCCAAATTTATTTATTTTTAAGTAGGTACATGAAAAATCTTATCCGTTTATGATATTGTAATGAAATTTATTTTTTCTTGCTTACCCTATTAATTCTTTTAAGGGATAATTCCATTGGTAGTCTCCAAAGTATAACTTTAAATCTTAAACTTAATCTTGAATTTCAAAATATTCTAAAGTTTGATTGGTTTTTATTCGATCAACATCGATATTGTTGCCCGTGTAGGAGGACGTGGGTTCAAGTACGCTGAAGCTCATTATCCTCCTATTTAAGGGTTAAGGAGGGGTCATAGGTAGTTCTTGACATTGTATAAAACAAAACAAATATGAAAATAACGTATAATATGATTAATGTTCAAAAAAAATTCTAAGGTCGCGTTTGGATCTTGAATTTGAATTTCAACAATAATGTAAATTAAGTTGTTAGCTATTTAAAAATGTAGCATTTATGATAATTTCTCAAATTTGTGGATTTGTTTGATGCTTATTTAGTAATGAATTTGAAATTCGTAAAATATTTTTGGATTTAACAAATTCATATTTTTATATATTTCAAATATATATTGTATTGAACTCAAAATAATTTGTCTATAGTATATGCATTTCAATCTTACCATTTACATAACAATGAAATCCAAATTCATGTTTCCAAATGGAGCATAGTTAAGTCCTCAAAACATCGATACTAATGATATCTCTTTTTGTTAGTTCAATGGTGAGCTGGGGTATTTAATTCTTGCTCGTATTAGACATGAAGCGTATTTAAAACACATAGACCAAATTTAAAATTCATCTATACAAAGGAAGCCAAGGAGAAACCGACCTTGGCTCATTTTATAAATTAAAAAAAATCATTTTGGCCCATCTAAAAGAATTAATAAATCAATTTATGGCTTTTTGGCACAAAATTTTTTGTTTTGCCTCCTTAAATTTTATAATTTATCTTAACCCTCAACATACAAAATTTTTGCCTTTGGCCCTTGGATATAAGTTGTACACGCGAGAGGTAAATATGTATAAAATTTGATCAACATGTTTTAAGTATATTCAAAGTTAAATTTGATTTAGCATTTAATGACTAAGTTGATAGAAGAACTTGATTTGATACAATTTTGCTAGTTTTAAGATTCAATTAGAAAGTTTTGAAATTTGAGACAAAAATTTAAAATCTAACATAATTTGAGGATATCCGGTGTAATTAACATCATTTTTAAAAAATTGATAGGAGGGTAAAGATGTTAAGGATTAACATGTTTTTTAAGGTTACTACTTATATTGTACTAACAAATATCATTATAATCAATCATTACAAATATTGAATTAATTAGCTAAGTCAATAGGCTAAATTAGATAAATATGTTGTTTTTTTTAATTGACCAAATAGGCCTTTTTTTTAAAGTTTAGGGAAATAGGTCGTTTTTGGTAAAAGGGTGTGAAAACGCATCCAATTGGGTGTGCTTTCCTCCAATGGCTAGAATTTAAACGAGGCCAATGGTAAAATTTTTTAAAGGCCAATGATTATTTTTTTTCCTATAAATACCATATCATTTTTCATTCTTTTCACTCAAATCCAGTTTATTCTCTTTAAACTCTCAATTCTTTCAACTCTCTCAATTTTTTCAAGTGTTGAGCGAAATGTTCCAATACACTTGTTTAAAAATATTATAGTTTTATTTTATTATTTCATATATTATTAATTTCGATTAAATATTCACGAATGACAAGCTTTCTAATAATTTTGGACAACAAGCATATATCCGCTGCTCAATTGATAATGGTAAGGTAAAATTTTAAATTTTGTTATTATCAATTAAGTTAACTTTAAAGTTTTCTTTTAATAGGCGGGTGACCGTGTTTTGGAGGGGTTTATACATAATTTGTTAAAGAGCCCAGACACCGTACTTGTGGTTATTTACAAGATGCGAGATTTTTACATGCATCTCGTATACTTGAGGGCTTCAATATGGATCCTACACTTATCATTGCGTTAGTGGAGAGATGGAGACTCGAGACACACATTTCATCTTTCATGCGGTAAATGTATAATCACACTTGAAGACATAGCTTTTCAGCTCGGTTTACCGGTGGATGGGTCAGTCATTCTCAATGAATAGGACATTTGCGAGGCATTTTTGGGGAAGGTGTCAAACAAGTTTCAAGGTGGTCGGATAGATATGAAGTGGTTGGAAAATAATTTCAAAGAACTTCCTAAGGACACGACCGACATCGTCAAAGGACAATACACCCGAATATTCATCTTAAAGTTAATCGAGGGCATTCTAATGCCCGATAAAACTCGAAATTTGGTACACATAAGGTGGTTACTACACCTAGTTGACTTCAAAGAATATGGATGACTAAGTTGTGGATTAGTCGTGTTGGCCACGTTCTACAGGGAGTTGTGTTGAGTGACGAAACCGAATAAGATGTTAATCGATGGTTGTCTACTCCTACTACAGTCATGGGCGTGGTGGCACTACCATTTCTATGTCCCCGAGTGAATGACCCTTATACATTCTCATTGGTGACAGGATAAAATTCATTTGATAATAATATATAGTTAATATAGTAAATGTTGTTTATTTATTATATGTTTGAATTAACATATTATTTAAGTAGGCGGAACCATGGGCTGAGTTATGCGGGACTACCATAACAGCTTGAAGATATCCAGCTGATGTTAGATTAACGCTTGGAAGTTGAGGTTAGTTATTGAATTTTTCAAACCTATAATAATTACATAATGATTTAAAATTTAAAATTCTGCACATAACAAAATTTATAATTGTACACTATAGTTTGAATGGATGACATACGTCAATCGGGATATCATAAAATGCATCCTGCTCGAATTTTTGGCCATTTGGAGTATGTGGGGTGCGAATGTGCCACTGATAGTTTACACAATAGTGGAGATGCACAAATCGGATCGCGTGATGCGATAGTTTGAGTGAAGGCAAAAAATACGTCGCCGACCCAAGACATCGAAGCACTGCACAAGCTTGATCTGCGGGGGAAGACCGACAAAAGTTGGTGAGATTTCCACAAAGAGTATATCGACGTTTAGAATTGTAGGATAAAAATATCGACATTTAGAATTATAGGATGAAATTTTTACCAATTCGTGAATATTTTTTCTTATCAAACATGGAGACTTGTTTGGAGTACATGCCATGGTTTAAAGTCGTCGACAAGCCATATCTATTGTCAATGGAGGTGAGGAGTAGGCAACTTTGTCCGAATAGGCCACAACAGTCGCCCCAACAAATGCCACCGATTTCTGGACCACATCCCCATTAATTCCCTCCATATATTTCTGTTCCTTTCTTTAACCCCATGTTTTATGGGAATTCTGCCCATATTGTAGTAAATATGTAATTATTTTCTATTTTTTTGGATGATGAATAAATAAATTTTATATTTCACTGTTATGTCTTTTGTATTTCTATCTTTCATATTTTACATGCATAGCGAAATTGTGACAAAAAAATATTAGCTCATTGATTGTATAAGTTCAAACTGGTGATAAGTGGCATTGTAAGAAGATTTACATTGCGAGAAAGACAATTTACTTCAATAGATAATCTAACAAGTCCGTAATCCTGTAAAAGAATCAAAGTGAGCATTTTATTCAAATACTGAGAATTATTATTATGTCGTCTACAATTCTAATCGAGGAGATAACTAGTCTTAGCTATCGGAGCAGTTGACTCTATGGTTCGAGACATAGATGTATCTATTGGTAGAATGATACATTTGATTGGACCCAAGATGAATTAATTCTAAATCTATTTGTGAATTAATTCACTCGTGACATTCATGGTGTGATTTACCTAAATCCTGAGTTAGTTACTAACCATGCATATGTAACTCATGTGCTTTGATATAAGTGGAGGCTTATACTCTAAAGATGATCAAGCAACAGTAGAATTGTGTATGGCATGACTTTACTAACAACAGTGGAATTCATAGCTCAATTAAAGAGTTAATGATATCCTCTCATTGGCATTGTGTGGATTGATAAATATATAACCTGGTCACGCATTGTTTGTTCTCGAACAAGCAATTTATCATAGTCATTTGTTGACAGTGATCATATTAATCATTAAGAAGAAACAATGATGACAATTAGATAAAATAGGATTGTATTGAGTGAACGAATTTAACTCAAAGGAATCAAGGGTATCATATGAGGGTAACTCACACGTGATGTGATCATTAGACAAAGTAGTTGGATGAATTGATTTCGTAAACAGTATACAAGAAGAAGTTTTCAATCATGGTACTTCTTATGGAATAACACAATGATTAAGTAATTGCGAATTATTGGAATGATGCTCCTGAAAATAATTGCAATTACTAAAGCCTAATTATATATGTTAGATTGGTCTCTTTGCTAGCTCAACAAATGCTCGATTTGTATTAAACTGCATTTGAATCAGAAAAAAATTGTACGACTTTGGAAATAATTTAATTGAGTCAATTTATTCGATGTGGAATTAAATTGGGTGGTCATAAGAATTGTTCAATTAGAGAATTTGATTAAAGAATTTTTAAAAAAAATTAATTTAGAAAATCTAAGTGATTTTGGGAAAATTAATTTTGATAAAGTAAAATTAAAGTAATCAAATTAATTAAAATTAATATGATATTTTTGGAAATTAATTTTCAAGTTAGACAATTGGCCCAATGGATAATTTGTAACGCCCCAAATTTGGGCCTAGAAGGAATGGGCCTTGAGCGTGGGAACACATAAAAATTTATATGTGCGAGAAATATCACAAATTGTATGTTGGCTTTAGTCGCTAAGTATTTGGGCATATTTGGGAGTGTTGGAGAAGTCCTAGGTTCAAACCTGGGCTTTAGCTAAATTTTTTATTTAAGTGAATAAATCCCTTAGTACTTGGAAGTAAGCCTTTTAAATAATTAAGATTAAAATGGGACACAAGATGAGCTTACAGTCCAGTGGTTGTGGCGTCATTAAGGTGGCAAGGGAGCTTGAGTTTGAGTCACTCTATGCACAAAGGAGTATTTATTTTACTCCTTTGCTGTGTGAGTGGTGGAGTTTGAATAAAACACTACAAGGGTGGTTGGAATTTGAACTGGTCAATGAATGGATTATGGAGAAAATCAAGGAGAAGATTGGGGAGAAAATCATGGAGGGATTTTAGGAGGAAAAAAATGGGAGTTTGAAGTGAGGTAAGACTGTGCCGAATTCGCTTGGGAAGTACTCAGAAATTCAGCTGGGGAGGGTGCCTTTCATTTTCGGCTTTTGATGATCAGTGTTTTTTGGTTTTTTTTTTCCCCTGCAACATCTTAGCCTTATACTTTTCTTGAGTGGCCGAATACATTTTGACCTATTTTCATAACTCCTTCATCTATTCTTTTGAGTACTATGATCAATTCTATTATGATTCTTTTTCTATTTTTCACATCAACATTCGTTCACCCATACTTCTCCTTTCGGTTAGCCCTCTAGTTGTACTCTCTTTTCTTTTGAGTTCTTTCCAGATACCTTTTTTTCTTTCTTTTTGTCATTTCCTTCGATTTTTGTCAACTGACTATTTTTTTCCCTCTCTTACTTCTGGCTTCTACAATTGATTCTGAACAACCAGCTGAACATCTACCATCTTGTCTCTCTGCACTTCTCTACCTTCACCTCCAATTGCTTTATTGGCCAAATACTCATAGGCGAGTATCCGAATTGCACTTTCTTCTTTTAGGTTTTTCCCTTCCTGGCTCTACTCCGTTGTTTGTTTGGTAGTTTAAGACCGTGGACCAATTCTTTATTGTTTGTTTGGTAGTTTAAGACCGTGGACCAATTCTTTACCTTTTTCCCTCTCTTACTCAGACTTCAGTGTAGCAATATTTATCCATCAGATCAAACTCTCAATGAGCAAAGGGGTTTTAGCAATAAAGTAATGATAGTGGTATCGACTGGGAGTGGATGCTTAGCCTCTACCCCCAAGTTTAAGCGACTAGGGTGTCGACGGCTCGAGACTTTTTGCCAGGTTGCGGAAGGGTGACTGCACCAAACTTTGGACTAAGTAGGCAAATCACAGTTGACCGTTCGAGTCAAGGCAAGTGCAGTCGATCCTTCAGCTAGGGGTTTGATTAATGTTCTTTTAACTCTGTTGATAAGTGATTAATTGTTTTTATGTTTCAACAGGTTCCGGCGCTTGGGAATTCTTATTACTCTACGTGATCAGGTGTGTAACCGTATGCTATGTTTGATGATCGGCTGTAAAGCCTAAAGCGTGTGTTTTTGTATGCAGTATTCGATATTTATTTGAAAGATGAAAGTATGTGTTGTTTACACTGCTATGATTGTTGATCGGCAAAATGCCGAAAAATAGAAAATATGGCGTATGATGCCATATGGGCGTACGATCGCACGTGTGGTGAACCGAGCCTATAGACATGGGTGTTATACTATAGAGGCCACCACGAGCGCTCTCGTGGTCTTGGTTTGTTCTGGGCCTCGTTGGGCTAAATGGGTCGTGTGGGCCCAATGGGCTCGTGGGCCCCACACAGATAAATGTATGTGATGTGGTAAGTGTTGTTTGGAATGTGATGTTTGCATAGCTGTGGTTGTTTCTTGGCTAAATGGGCCACATGAGTGTGTAGGCCCACTTGGGCCGAGTAATTGGCCTTAGGCCCTCTTACATCGTTATGTCTGTTTAGGTTACTTAAGTTGCTCGAGGTGACGGTGGACCATCTATTGGGTCAATAAGACCTCAGTTTGTAAAATTACTAAAATACCGTTGTAGTGTAAAATTACTAAAATACCCCTGTAGGGTAAAATGACTGTTTTGCCATTGTGAGTATATGACCAACTTAGACTACGAATTTGACCAATTTGACTGTGATTGTATGACTGTGTTCTAACTGACTTGACGGGGGTTGTACGACTGATATGCTTTTAATATATGTTTAAATGATTGTTACTGAGCATGGCCATTTTACATATACGTGTGATGATTGAGCATGCCATACACGACATATTGTATGGGGTTGGGACATTGATACGGAGGAAATTCTGATAGGATCGCACGGGTCGTACGAGACGACTGTGGACTGATGGATGGCCTAGTGCTGCTTAATCTGATTATGGCTCTGTGCTCTGTTGATTATGGCTTTGTGAAGATCATATTTACCAGTGGTTATGTGTCTATCATATTTACCCATGGCTGTGTGCCAATTATATTACCGTTGCTGATGGCTATGTGTCAAACTTATTCCAGTTACCGATGGCTTTGTTCCAATTATGATACTGCTACTGAAGGCTTAAAGCCGTTTATGTACTAGCAGTTTTACTACGATTTCGGTTAGTGCTGCAACCAGTGCTAACATTGTAAGTGTAGGGATGGCGTGAGTGAGTTATTCCCCACAGGTAGTGCAGGGTTGGATGGGATAGCATGCATCCATGCATTCACACACTCTATTTTGTTACTAAGATGGGCTAGGCTCAATTGATTCTGTTATGGGCTGTGACGTAAATGATATTGTAATGGGCTTTGGCCCACGTATGCTCTAAACTGGATTGTACTGTTACTGTTAAAAGGCACTGGCTCAGACTATTTCTGTTTTTGTTCGGTATACTGATTGTTACTCTAGTAAGGGGATTACACACTAAGTTTTCGTAAACTCACCCCATCTATTAACTGTGCAGGTAATCCCCAGCATTAGAAGGATCGGTGCTGCGAAGGACTCAGAGATGGTCACACGACTGCAGTCTTATTATTCTTTGGACTTTATTTATGGTTTAGATTCCGTTTTGGGTTTTAATTTTTGTAAGAAGGCCTTTTAGAGTTTTTGGATTTTAACTTTGGGTTTCATTTACTTTGATTTATACCTGTTTGAAGTAAATCACGGTTTTCTCAAAATGTTAATTGTTTCTAAAACAACACTACATTTTCACAACATTTTCAAATTGCTTTCGCAACTTAATTTTTTAACATCAAGTTTTAGTAATTATTTTAAAACTAGCTATCGCAACTAAAAGAGATTTTGGGAATAAAATTATGTATTTTTCAATACACCATGTTTTGAAATTAAACTAACGTAAATTGGGGTTTCATACAAGTTTTAATGACCAAAAGTTTTTTAAAAATAGTAAGAAGGGTTTCAATGAAAACATGGTTTTTGAAAAACACTTCAATGTGACATCCCAGATTCGGGACTAACATTTAGGCCGAATTTGGGGTGTTACATAATTGAACTTGAAAATTAGACTTGAGATCGTAAATTGTGACTGAGAGCCTAAAATCAAGACCAAGACCCAAAAACTGGTCGAATCGTACTTGGTATGTGAAACTGGGCCGATGATCCAACCGGTGATTGGACTAGACTGGTCGGGCTGTCACTGGCACAGACCGAACCAGTAGAAAATGAATTAGCTCGAGGTGCCGGTAGCATTCTAGTAGCCGAAAAATGGTTGGCGATGGTGTGTCTTTGGTGATTGAGCAACAGAAGAATTACACTCTTACTGGGACTCTATCAGAGAATTTGATTTCAGATTAACTATTCCAAAAATAATATTATTTTAATAAATTTTAAATTAGATTAAATTAAATACTTATCTTAATAATATTTTATTAATTTAATATTAAAGTGATTAAGTTTAATCATAGTAGAATTCTCCAAACTTTACCTATATAAAGAGAGTATTGAGTCATTATTTTTCACACACTTGAATGCAAGAGAAATTTGTAGAGAGAAAATTCTTTGAAGACATTATTTCAGAAAATTTCTAGAGATATTTTTCTTATTTGCAATTTGGCTTACAAATTTAGAGAAATTTCGAAATTATTCCACTGGTAATTTTTGTGAAAAATTTTCTTATTTGAAGGGAGCCCACACTCGACAAATGTGAGCTTTAGGATAGTAAAGAAAAATTACCAGTGGAAGCGTTCATCCTAGAAGAATAAAAAATGTACAATTTTAATTAAATGTTTACTACTTTAGATATCACAATCAAGTTATTATTTTGAATTTTTTTAAAAATTCTGGTTTCTCCTTAAATTTATTTTTCGCTGCGTTTTTCAAACACAATTTCCAACAATTGGTATGAAAATTAGGTTGTGCTCTATCTATAAGTATAAACAGATAATCAAAATAAATTTCTCTTCTTCTTGAATGATTTGATTACATAGAAAGTGTCATTCTTTAGATCTTATGCATGCTTTGAGTTATATATGGGAATGGATGCGATATTATATATTTGTTATGTAATTGTTTTTTTTTTTGCCAAGATTGTGGTTCTTAAGAAATAGATTGTAGACTATCATCTCCACGTAGGACTGTTTTTTTAATTCATAAAATTCTTGTTAGCCAGAAACGGATATAAGACTTAAATGTAATTTTTCTAAAAGAAGTCCATGATGAGGAGAAGATGAGGTGATGACCGTTGAAGACCCAAGGAATGTCTTGTGGCAAAAAGCTATGTAATTTTATTTTTTTCATTTATTTTCTAGAAATAGAATAATGGAAGCCTTGAGTGAAAATTTTATTTTAATTATCTATCTCCCTATATATCTGTTTTATAATTGTTTATAATATTTATATTATGTAATGTTATAATTGTAATATGTATATGAGATTATCCATAGTCGATCGATTAAAAATAAGACGTGTGGTAATGAAAAAATACATGTGTTGTATTATTCTATTCACTTCTTTAGATTATTCGATTACTGTGAGAAATGTGGTAATGAAAAGGTGCATGTTTAGGATTGGCTCTAGTTAGGAAAGGCTTGATTTTTAAGCGGTCAAATTTGAATCACCTCCTTTCTTGGGACCCTTCCTGGTGCATGATTCACATTCATTTCTTTGGTTTTTCCCTCAAAAGAAGAAATGTTTGTTTTATGATTGATTGATTCTTGTGCATAAATGAATGTGAATATTATAAAATTGTCATAGCATGTCATGCATATATTGGAAGCATGTCATATAGATTAGGTAAGGATTCCACTAGACTATTGTATAAACATTCTTGAAATATGAAATAAAAAAGACCTTGCATGTTATTTTAAAATATTAAATGGGAAAAGGTCATTTAACAAGACTTATGACCTCCATTGATGGTCCCTAAGTGATAACTTGGTAAAGTTTCGAGCCGATTCCTACCATGGTCGCACCTTAAGGTAAACTTTATCATGTGGGTTCACTGGATGAGATTTTCTTTTAAGGACAACTAGTCATGCATGACTCTCGATGTGATTGTCCCAAGATGACTCACAATGAAAGCATGTTCATGATGAGTGTTGAGTAAGTGGTTACACACTCAATATCTTCTCTTATTAAATAGTTTCCCAAGAAACGATATTTAAGTTAAAGATGATGGCCAAATGTTTAAGGGTCATTGGTTCGTATGGAGTCTTAAGAATTAAAATTGACGAACTGATTGGATGTAATCCATGTTCTTGCTAGTTAATTATGAGACCCCAAGGCGACATGATTTATGGGTATGAGAATGAACATAGTAATGGAAGAATGTTTTTTCAAGGTTTTAATACAAGACACATGCATCATACTGCATTCTTGATATGTTGCTGAAATTAAATTATATACTTAATATAAATATAATAATTAGTGAATCTTTATTTTTCAGTTCCAATATGTCTCCTACTTCTCTTATTAGCATTCTTACTGAGAAAAAATTAAATGGGGATAACTTTTGAGAATGGAAACAGAACTTGCTAATAGTTCACAATTGTGAGAAACACAAATTCATTTTTGATGAAACATGCCCTCTTGAAGCTCATCCCAAAGCGAGAAATCCCTGGAGAGATTCTAACTCGATTTCTTGATGTTAAATGTTAGCGAGCATGAGTAGTGTGTTGCAAAAACAACATGAGAATTTTCATACTGCCAAAGAGATCATGACGAATTTAGAGGATTTTCTTGGAGGCTAAGTCGTATTGGCTTGATAATCCACTATTACAAATTTGGTAACTCTCAGCAAAAACTTGGCAATCTAGTCAAAGAACATATGCTTAAGCTTATGGGATTCTTTACGGAAGCATAGGACTATGAGGCTGAGCTAGACGTGAACATTCATATTGAACTAGTGTTCAAATCTTTAACGAAGGAGTTTGCTGGTTTTAAGGCCACTTATAAATTGGGTGCTTCAAACACGTGCTTCAAAGAGTGCTTTAAAGATCAACTAATTTTATCAAATGCATGCTTCAAAGGCTTTGCAGTGTTCAAAACATGCTACAAAACATTCCTGGGATTCTCGGGGGAAAGGCACTTTTGTCAGGCTTTTAGTGGAAATGGTAAGAAAGCTCGTCTAGCTAGGTGAGCTTTCTTACTACCACAACTCAAAGCTTGACAAAAGTTCCTTGATCCCAGGTAAGATTTAAGGCTCCTTTTTCAGATATTCGATGAAAACACCTCTCTTGTGACACGTTTTTAACCACGTGGTTTTCTTCTTTCCAATCTTATCTGCCTCCACGCCTATAAAAGTGGGGCTCTCCCTTCATAATCCATCATTCTTAAACCCATAATCTCTCTCGACCTCCATCTCTCCACTTTACAATATTTTTCTCTATCAATTTTCTTCCCCACTTCATTGTTAAAAAATTTCGTCGCTAATAAAATTTCCTGTTTGAGGTATTCTTGAGTCGATGATAAGGTGATATCACTCCGAGACGCATTCATTTCTTATATCCTACCGAGATGAGACCATTACCTCGAAAACCTATCCTGTGAAAGTTGGGTTCCGGGGTGATTTTGCTTTCTATGGTCATGAGTGGAAGTTTACATAAAGGTCTTTGTCGGCAGTAGTTATGAGCTCATGTATAGGAGTATAACCGGGGAGCTAGTTGATGGTTGCGATGCGGACACCAACTCAAACTTTTTGAATACCCGGAGATGTTGCCTTATAAATTCAATACAAAAGTTTGAGGGCATAATCATAAGGAAAGATTGTGGGGCTTCTCGCTATAATCAATGTAATTTTTTCTTCATTTCTATGTAGCCGTTATCTTTAACCTTCCTTCTTATTCAAAGGTTGGCAACGCTGTGGATACAAAAAGACTCTCAGGCAAGCAGTAACTATTGCAGTGTAGTAAATGTGAAGCTCCTTTCGAGGTGACAATGTTTGCCATTATTGAACAACCTATTAATAACTACAACCGCTGTCGCGTTGACCCGAGTTTGACCTCTATTGTGCCGGAACATTCGCTCTTTGCCTAAGAGCCTTCTTGTGTCCACCTCGGTGTCAACCTTCGGATAAGAATGAAAGGTTAAAGATACTGGTTGCCTAGAAATAGAGAAAAAATTTATTGATTACTCCAGAAAGCCCTTCATTTTTCCTTATGATTATGACTTCAATCTTATGTATGGTATATAGAAGGCATCGTTTGTAGGTATCCAAAAAGCTTGAACTTGTGATCACATAATGAGTGTTAACTGGCCCCCAATTATACTTGAACCCGTGCTTGTATCACGACCGTCGATTGGGACCTCTATTGTGACAGCTCCAAATTGACCCTAGTCGGAAAGTGGTTTCGAGACCACTAAACCGAGTCATAAAAATAATTAGCCGTCATAGTTGATGCTCATTATATGTACATATGCATGTGTGAAAATTTCATGTTTGAATTTTGTTAATTGTAAGTGAATTTTATCAAATAGGACTTATGTGAGAAAAATTTAGAAATGTGCTAGGCAAATGTAAAGTGGCCTAATAATGCATGTTGTGAAAATGATGGGTTTGCATGTCAAATTACCCAAAATTAAAGCATAGTGGCCAGCCATGCTATGGGTGAAAACATGTTGTAAACATGTTGTGTAGTGTGTTATGTTAGAAAGAATAAAAAAAGGGGTTAGGATTAAAGTAATGCAAAGGGAGGAGTGATGAAAAAAAAATTGTCTCACCCATGCTCCCCCCCCATTGCCGTGAATTGAAGAAAGAAAACAAAAAAAGTGTTCATCCTTGAACATCTTTGGCCGAAAATTTTAAGGAGAAAGGAAGAAGAAAGGATTTTCTTGCTTCTTGTTCGGTTGGTTGGTGTTTAAGATGAGGTATGTTTGGTGTTGTTCCATGAGATTCATGCATGTTTTTATTTTATTTTATTTTATTTTATTTATTTGTTAGCTTGAGTTCTATCTAGCCCATGGTTTAGATCTTTGCTATGTGATGGAGATGATATTCGGCCATGGGTATTGTCTTCTTGGTTGATGTTTAATGTTGTGGTGATGAGGCATGAAGATGGGTTAAGTTTCGGCTAAGGATGATTTGTGATTGATGCCATTTGCATGCTAAATGTGAAGCTTTGTAATGATACATGTGGTGGTGGATTTTCTTTTTAGCATTCTTGAGTTAGGCCTAAAGTTCTTTGTTTAACCCATGACCAAAATTTAAGTGGTATGGTGTCTTGATGCATTCGACCATGTTAGGAAGTAGAAGAGAAGCATGGTTGTTGATCATGTTATTTGGATGAAAATGGTAGTAAGGTGAAGTGCAAATGTTAGTATTTGATCTCTAGAGTATATATGTGTATTAGCCGAGTTTTGAACTTAAAACGAATTGGTATTTAGTCAATACAAGTAACCATAATTGTAGAATGTATTAAGTGTTGCAATCGACCTCAACATAAACATGCATATTCGGCCATAGAAAGAAGATTGGTGTTGCATGTATTCGGTTAGAGGCAATCATATTGATGCTTTTATATTGGCTTAGACAATCGGCTAAAAGGGAGTGTGGGTTAATATGTTGAGTTGATTCATGATTTCATATGTATGTGACTTTAATGTCTAATGTATATATATGAGCTAAGTACTTTGAGTTCCTCTTTTCGATGCTCAAATGATTAAATCAATTTATTTGTTAAATTAAGCTCAAGAGCAAAGGGGAACTAAATCCGATAAAGGGAAGGAAAAAGTGGTCGAATAGCCATCGGAATCGTTCGACAACATCCGAGGTAAGTTTTCGAGTAACGAGACTTAGTTTACGATTTGATTAAGTCATGACGTATGAGCATAACAAATATGCGGTGATATGATGATTCTACTTGAATTATATGTTGAGTTAATTAGTCTATACGTATGACAGGTAGCCGTATGTGCATAGAGATCGTGTCATAAAGCAAACTAAACCATACTGTTTGTATGTGGCTAGTGAGCCGAAAATGGGATTGCTTAATACGTGACTTGTGTTTGAACTCTAATTATGAAAATGAAATTTAGATGTGTCATGATTTATTGATATGTGCATGAATATTTGGATGATAACCGGGCTAAGTCCCGAAGGCATCTTGCGCTAGTGACTAGTTTCGGGCTAAGTCCCGAAGGCATTTGTGCGAGTTATTACATCCGGGCTTAGTCCCGAAGGCATTTGTGCGAGTTACTATATCCGGGCTAAGTCCCGAAGGCATTGGTGCGAGTTACTATATCCGGGCTATGTCCCGAAGGCATTGAGCGAGTAGCTATATCCGGTTAAATCCCGAAGGTACTTGGCTTGGGAATGAGCGACCTTGCTGTAATAGTTTCAATTAATATGCTCGTAAAATCCCAGCAATGAGGTATGTCTCGTATATGCATTGATTTAGTTGATCCCTTACAATTAGTATTCGCTTAGTCGATAAATGAGCTACCGGCCTTTAACTAAGTTGATCTTTTGTGTATGAATATAAGGGTTGGTAATGTGAAGTAAGTATGATATTGAGAATTTGTGCATATGAAATTATCTGTTTAGCCATATGAATGCTGCACTTTAGTTGTGTCTAATTTTATGGCTCAAACTTACTAAGCATTAAATGCTTACTCCGTTCTTTGAATCTCTGTTTTATAGATTTTGGTTCGTCAGCTATCGGACTCGGGATTATTGAAGTCGAAGTCGCCCACACTATCAAAGCCCCTTTTGGTACACTTTTGGTTGAACTTTGAAATGGCATGTATAGGACTACCCGTTTTGTTGTTGGTCATGGACCCTTTGGTTTTGTATAAATTTGGATAGCCATGCGAAAATGGCTTATATACACTTTGAGCTTAGTATTATAATCGTCTTGTATGATGTTCGTTAAGAGGCATGGAAACTATGTAATAGGTAAAGTCTACCTTAAAAATAGATGCTGATAGTAGCAGTGACGTGAATGTGAAAAATCACTAAAAATAGCAGGAATGGAATTAAATAGTGAATAAATTATGTAATCTAACCTTGATGAATCTATTTTCATAGGAAAGTAACGAAAAGATCATATGAACAATATATTATGAGATATTTAAGTTTTCGCGAAACAGGGCCAGAATGGTTTCTGGATTCCTTGTTCCGACTTTGGAAATTCATTGTAAATTAACCAGAGATAATTAGTAGTCATGCCATATATGTATAGATTCCTTTTCGAGACTAGTTTTTATAGAAACAAACGGCATCAGTATTGAAGCCCTGTACAGGGAGATATCCAAGTCGTAATGCACAAAGGTCAGTGTAGTCGAACCCTGAAATAGGGGAGACTTTAACTAATAAAATGTACTAATTGGTTCGACCAAAAATTCTAGAAAAAAATTTGTAGATGTACATATGAGTCTAGTTTCAGGAAAGATTTACGGAACTGGTTTTCGAGTTTTGGAACTCGAGATATGATTTTTAAGGTGATAGTCACGCAGTTAGCCAGCTCGTCTGGAAATTTAAAATGGACTGTGCAAATAAGTGATTTAAGTCTGCAAACCCCTCGTGTCCGACTCCGGCAACGGTCTCGGGTACGGGGTGTTACAATTAAATTGGTATCAGAGCTACGGTTTAGTCAATTCTAGGACTACTGTAATACGTTTGGGTCTAGCTATACATGCCATTATGTGATTATTTGATAGTGTGGTGATTTTTGACATTTGCAAATGTGTTTACTTATAGTAATGGATCCCGATCCCAACCGAGCGGTAGCTGATGATCTTGAGAGTGTAGCGCCTGCTCCCGCACAAGGGACAGCGCCGGCGGACTCTCAACCTATTGCTAGTAATCCGAATGATGAAGCTAGACAAGCTTTTTATAGCGTGATGAATGATTGGTTCAACCAATACATTCGGACTAATACGGGTGTTCCACAACCTCCATTCCTGACAAATACAACCCCCGCACCTACGATACCTCCGGTAGCTGACCAAATAAGGTCAAATAAGCCCCCAGTTGACAGAATCTGAAAGCATGGGGCTACTGAATTTAAAGCTACGGACAGTGATGATGCCGAGCAAGCTAAATTTTGGTTGGACAACACTATTCGGGTACTCGACGAGCTATCTTGCACACCCGATGAGTGCCTAAAGTGTACTATCTCCTTGCTACGTGATTCTGCCTACTATTGGTGGAATACGTTGACTTCTGTTGTGCCCAGAGAGCAAGTAACTTGGGAGTTTTTCCAAACCGAGTTTCGAAAGAAGTATATCAGTCAGAGATTCATTGACCAAAAACGGAAGGAATTTCTTGAACTCGAACAAGGTTCCATGTCGGTTATCGACTATGAACGAAAATTTGTGAGGCTTAGCCAGTACGCGCGAGAATGCATTTCTTCAGAATCTGTGATGTGTAAACGTTTCGAAGATGGACTGAATGATGATATAAAGCTGTATGTTGGCATTTTAGAAATCCGAGAATTTGTGGTACTTGTCGAGCGAGCTTGCAAAGCCGAGAAGCTTAGTAAGGAGAAAAGGAAAGCCGATGTGGGAGCAAAGGAGTTTCATAAGAGATCTTCAGGAAAGCCCTTTCAACAGTCATCGAAGAAATTTAGAGATGACTTCGGCCGGTCTAGGGACACTTCGGGTTTTTCTAGACGAGATCGCGATCGACCGCCTGTGAGCACACGCGTCACTTCGATCGCCAGTGTTGGAAATGATCGTCGATACAGAACGGAGTGCCAGTATTGTGGTAAATGGCATTCAGGGAGTTGTAGATTTCATGACCGCTCCCGTTACAAGTGCGGATCAGTTGACCACTTCATTAAAGATTGCCCGAGGTTGTCTGAACAAAATGTAAATCAAAGTGGGAAACCGGGTGCTACCACTGCTCGAGGTAGACCATCTAGAAATACGGGCAATGCTAGTGGTGGTCAGAGAGGATCTAGAGATGCTACGACCAGATCTGAGGCTCGTGCTCTTACTAGGGCTTATGCTATACGCGCACGCGAGGATGCTTCCTCACCAGATGTTATTACCGGTACTTTTACTCTCTTTGATACTAATGTGATTGCTTTGATTGACCCTGGTTCTACTCATTCTTATATATGTGAAACCTTAGCATCCAGTAAGACTTTACCTATTGAGTCTACTGAGTTCGTAATTTGGGTGTCAAATCCCTTGGGTCGTTACGTGCTTGTCGACAAAGTGTGTAAGAAATGTCCCCTAGTAATTCGAGGTTCCTGTTTTTCGGCGGACTTGATGCTTTTGCCGTTTGATGAATTTGATGTTATCCTCGGTTTAGATTGGTTGACCGTGCATGATGCGGTTGTGAATTGCAAAAGCAAGACTATTGATTTGAGGTGCGCAAATAACGAGATAATCCGAGTTGAGTCTACGGACTTAAAGGGGTTGCCAGCTGTAATATCATTAATGTTGGCCCAGAAATATGTAAGAAAGGGGTGCGAAGCATACCTTGCGTATGTACTTGATGACAAAGAGTTAGAAAAGAAACCCGAATCTGTGCCGGTGGTTTGTGAATACCCGGATGTTTTTCCCGAGGAATTACCGGGTTTACCACCTGTTCGAGAGGTAGAGTTTGGTATTGAGCTTGTACCTGGGACTACGCCGATTTTGATAGCTCCGTATCGTATGGCACCAACCGAGTTAAAAGAGTTGAAAGCTCAGTTGCAATAATTGACGGATAGAGGTTTCGCTCGACCATGTTTCTCACCTTGGGGTGCACCAGTATTGTTTGTGAAAAAGAAGGACGGAACCATGAGGTTGTGCATCGACTATCGTCAGCTGAATAAGGTGACAATAAAGAATAAATATCCGATGCCACGTATTGACGATTTGTTTGATCAATTAAAGGGAGCCTCAGTATTTTCAAAGATAGATTTGAGATCGGGTTATTACCAGTTGCGAATTTGAGATTCGGATATACCCAAAACTGCTTTCAGAACGAGATACGGTCACTATGAGTTCTTAGTGATGCCGTTTGGGCTCACTAATGCCCCTGCGGTATTTATGGATTTGATGAATTAGATCTTCAGGCCGTATTTGGATCGGTTTGTAGTCGTGTTTATTGATGATATTTTGGTTTATTCGAGAAATGAAACCGATCATGCTGAACACCTAGGATTAGTGTTGCAAATTTTACGGGATAAGCAGTTATATGCTAAGTTCAGTAAGTGTGAGTTCTGGTTAAGAGAGGTTAGCTTCTTGGGTCATGTGGTATTCGCATCGGGTATTCGAGTTGACCCGAGCAAAATTTTAGCCATACTTAACTGGAAGCCTCCGAGAAATATTACTGAGGTTCGGAGCTTTTTGGGACTTGTCGGTTACTACCGACGGTTTGTGAAAGGTTTCTCGATGATAGCCACACCAATGACGAAACTACTTCGAAGGATGTTAAGTTTGAATGGACAGAAAAGTGTGAGAAAAGTTTCGAACAATTGAAAACTCACTTGACGGAAGCTCCAGTACTAGTGCAGCCTAAATTAGGCAAGGAGTTCGTCATTTATAGTGATGCATCCCTACTTGGGTTGGGTTGCGTATTGATGCAAGGAGGTTGAGTTGAGGCCTATGCGTCGAGACAATTAAAGCCACATGAGAAAAATTATCCGACCCATAATCTCGAACTAGCTGCCATCGTATTCGCTTTGAAAATATGGCGACACTAGTTATTTGGTGAGAAGTGCCATGTATATTCGGATCACAAAAGTCTCAAATATTTGATGACTCAAAGAGACTTGAATCTGCGACAAAGATGTTGGCTCGAGTTGTTAAAAGATTATGAGCTTATCATTGACTATCACCCGGGAAAGGCTAATGTGGTTGCAGATGCCTTAAGTCGTAAATCACTGTTTGCTTTACGAGCGATGAATGTACACTTGTCTGTTCTATCCGACAATGTGTTAGTGGCAGAATTAAAGGCCAAACCATTATTGATTCATCAAATTCGTGAAGCCCAGAAAGTCGATGATGAATTGGCTGCAAAACGGGCTGAATGTGTTCCGAATATGGAATCAGAGTTTTAAATTGATGATGACGATTGTTTGAGGTTCAGAAGTCGGTTGTGTGTTCCAAGAAATTCAGGACTCATTTCGATGATTTTGAACGAAGCTCATTGTAGCCGAATGTCAATTCACCCGGGGAGTACAAAATGTACAACGATCTGAGACGTCAGTTTTGGTGGCATGGTATGAAACGAGACATTTCTGATTTTGTTTCGAAGTGTTTAATATGTCAGCAAGTGAAGGCGGAACATGAAGTGCCTACGGGTTTACTTCAGCCGATCATGATACCTGAATGGAAATGGGATCGAGTCACGATGGATTTTGTATCTGGGTTGCCATTGTCGGCAAGTAAGAAAGATGCGATTTGGGTTGTCGTGGATAGACTGACTAAGTCGACTCACTTTATCCCCGTACGCACGGACTTTTCATTGGAAAAACTAGCTGAGTTGTATGTTTCTCAGATTGTGAGATTACACGGGGTACCGATTTCTATTGTGTCGGATAGAGATCCGAGATTCACCTCGCGATTTTGGAAGAAATTGCAAGAAGCTTTGGGTACTAAGCTGCATTTTAGCACCGCTTTTCATCCACAAACCGATGGTCAATCCGAGCGGATAATTCAGATACTTGAGGATATGTTGAGATGTTGCATCCTCGAGTTTAGTGGTTCATGGGAGCGGTATTTACCTTTGATTGAATTCGCTTACAACAATAGTTTTCAATCAAGTATTAAGATGGCACCTTACGAGGCTTTGTACGGGCGTAAATGCCGTACACCATTGTTTTGGACCGAGCTCGATGAAAGTAAAATTTTTGGAATTGATTTGATTAAAGATGCCGAACAGAAAGTAAAAGTAATCCGTGAAAGTCTGAAGGCAGCCACAGATCGTCAGAAATCGTATGCGGATTTGAAACGAAAGGACATTGAATATCAGGTGGGAGATAAAGTGTTTCTTAAAGTTTCACCTTGGAAAAAGATACTCAGATTTGGGCGTAAGGGCAAATTGAGTCTGAGGTTCATCAGGCCATATGAAATATCCGAACGAGTCGGCCTAGTTGCGTATCGATTGATTTTGCCCCATGAACTTGAAAAGATTCACGACGTCTTTCATGTTTCGATGCTTCGACGTTATAGATCTGATCCATCGCACATAATTAGTCCATCAGAGGTTGAAATTCAAGCCAATATGAGTTATGAAGAAGAACTGATTCGTATCTTAGCTCGTGAAGTGAAAGAGTTACGAAACAAAAAGGTTCCTTTAGTAAAAGTGTTATGGCTCAAACACGGGATGGAAGGAGCTACTTGGGAACCTGAGAACTCTATGAAAGAGCGATACCCAAACCTATTTACCGGTAAGATTTTCGAGGACGAAAATTTCTTAAGTGGGGGAGAGTTGTGACAGCCCCAAATTGACCCTAGTCGAAAAGTGGTTTCGGGACCACTAAATCGAGTCATAAAAATAACTAACCGTCATAGTTGATGCTCATTATATGTACATATGCATGTGTGAAAATTTCATGTTTGAATTTTGTTAATTGTAAGTGAATTTTATCAAATAGGACTTATGTGAGAAAAATTTAGAAATGTGCTAGGCAAATGTAAAGTGGCCTAATAATGCATGTTGTGAAAATGATGGGTTTGCATGTCAAATTACCCAAAATTAAAGCATAGTGGCAGGCCATGCTATGGGTGGAAACATGTTGTAAACATGTTGTGTAGTGTGTTATGTTAGAAAGAATAAAAAAAGGGGTTAGGATTAAAGTAATGCAAAGGGAGGAGTGATGAAAAAAAATTTTGTCTCACCCATGCCCCCCATTGCCATGAATTGAAGAAAGAAAACAAAAAAAAAAGTGTTCATCCTTGAACATCTTTGGCCGAAAATTTTAAGAAGAAAGGAAGAAGAAAGGATTTTCTTGCTTCTTGTTCGGTTGGTTGGTGTTTAAGAGGAGGTATGTTTGGTGTTGTTCCATGAGATTCATGCATGTTTTTATTTTATTTTATTTTATTTTATTTATTTGTTAGCTTGAGTTCTATCTAGCCCATGGTTTAGATCTTTGCTATGTGATGGAGATGATATTCGGCCATGGTTGTTGTCTTCTTGGTTGATGTTTGATGTTGTGGTGATGAGGCATGAAGATGGGTTAAGTTTCGGCTAAGGAGGATTTGTGATTGATGCCATTTGCATGCTAAATGTGAAGCTTTGTAATGATACATGTGGTGGTGGATTTTCTTTTTAGCATTCTTGAGTTAGGCCTTAAGTTCTTTGTTTAACCCATGACCAAAATTTAAGTGGTATGGTGTCTTGATGCATTCGGCCATGTTAGGAAGTAGAAGAGAAGCATGGTTGTTGATCATGTTATTTGGATGAAAATGGTAGTAAGGTGAAGTGCAAATGTTAGTATTTGATCTCTAGAGTATATATGTGTATTAGCCGAGTTTTGAACTTAAAACGAATTGGTATTTAGTCAATACAAGTAACCATAATTGTAGAATGTATTAAGTGTTGCAATCGACCTCAACATAGACATGCATATTCGGCCATAGAAAGAAGATTGGTGTTGCATGTATTCGGTTAGAGGCAATCATATTGATGCTTTTATTTTGGCTTAGACAATCGACTAAAAGGGAGTGTGGGTTAATATGTTGAGTTGATTCATGATTTCATATGTATGTGACTTTAATGTCTAATGTATATATATGGGCTAAGTACTTTGAGTTCCTCTTTTCGATGCTCAAATGATTAAATCAATTTATTTGTTAAATTAAGCTCAAGAGCAAAGGGGAACTAAATCCGATAAAGGGAAGGAAAAAGTGGTCGAATAGCCATCGGAATCGTTCGACAACATCCGAGGTAAGTTTTCGAGTAACGAGACTTAGTTTACGATTTGATTAAGTCATGACGTATAAGCATAACAAATATACGGTGATATGATGATTCTACTTGAATTATATGTTGAGTTAATTAGTCTATACGTATGACGGGTAGCCGTATGTGCATAGAGATCGTGTCATAAAGCAAACTAAACCATGCTGTTTGTATGTGGCTAGTGAGCCGAAAATGGGATTGCTTAATACGTGACTTGTGTTTGAACTCTAATTATGAAAATGAAATATAGATGTGTCATGATTTATTGATATGTACATGAATATTTGGATGATAACTGGGCTAAGTCCCGAAGGCATTTTGCGCTAGTGACTAGTTCCGGGCTAAGTCCCGAAGGCATTTGTGCGAGTTACTATATCCGGGCTAAGTCCTGAAGGCATTGGTGCGAGTTACTATATCCGGGCTATGTCCCGAAGGCATTGAGCGAGTAGCTATATCCGGTTAAATCCCGAAGGTACTTGGCTTGGGAATGAGCGACCTTGCTGTAATAGTTTCAATTAATATGCTCGTAAAATCCCAGCAATGAGGTATGTCTCGTATATGCATTGATTTAGTTGATCCCTTACAATTAGTATTCGCTCAGTCGATAAATGAGCTACCGGCCTTTGGCTAAGTTGATCTTTTGTGTATGAATATAAGGGTTGGTAATGTGAAGTAAGTATGATATTGAGAATTTGTGCATACGAAATTATCTGTTTAGCCATATGAATGCTACACTTTATTTGTGTCTAATTTTATGGCTCAAACTTACTAAGCATTAAATGCTTACTCCGTTCTTTGAATCTCTGTTTTATAGATTTTGGTTCGTCAGCTATCGGACTCGGGATTATTGAAGTCGAAGTCGCCCACACTATCAAAGCCCCTTTGGTACACTTTTGGTTGAACTTTGAAATGGCATGTATAGGACTACCCGTTTTGTTGTTGGTCATGGACCCTTTGGTTTTGTATAAATTTGGATAGCCATGCGAAAATGGCTTATATACACTTTGAGCTTAGTATTATAATCGTCTTGTATGATGTTCGTTAAGAGGCATGGAAACTATGTAATAGGTAAAGTCTACCTTAAAAATAGATGCTGATAGTAGTAGTGACATGAATGTGAAAAATCACTAAAAATAGTAGGAATGAAATTAAATAGTGAATAAATTATGTAATCGAACCTTGATGAATCTATTTTCATAGGAAAGTAACGAAACGATCATATGAATAGTATATTATTAGATATTTAAGTTTTTGCGAAACAGGGCCAGAACGGTTTCTGGATTCCCTGTTCCGACTTTGGAAATTCATTATAAATTAACCAGAGATAATTAGAAGTCATGCCATATATTTATAGATTCCTTTTCGAGACTAGTTTCTATAGAAACAAATGGCATCAGTATTGAAGCCCTGTACAGGGAGATATCCAAGTCGTAATGCGCAAAGGTCAGTGTAGTCGAACCCTAAAACAGGGGAGACTTTAACTAATAAAATGTACTAATTGGTTCGACCAAAAATTCTAGAAAAAAATTGTAGATGGACTTATGAGTCTAGTTTCAGGAAAGATTTACGGAACTGGTTTTCGAGTTTTGGAACTCGAGATATGATTTTTAAGGTGACAGTGACGCAGTTAGGCAGCTCGTCTGGAAATTTAAAATAGACTGTGCAAATAAGTGATTTAAGTTTGCAAACCCCTCGTGTCCGACTCCGGCAAAGGTCTCGGGTACGGGGTGTTACATCTATATAGACTTTGACCCATGACTGTAACATGTATTATCACCTTGAAACCTAACTTCCATAAGATGGGTTTCTAAGGTAATGGTCCTATCCCAACATGACATAAGAAAAGTACGTGTTATGAAACGCGTTATTGCATCCCTGCCCTCTCAAATCTACTTATAAACTTTCACTGTTTCACTTTTAAAACCTTAAACCCTAAACTTTAATTCTTAACAAAAAACCCTAACCCTAAAAAAATCAAAGGTCGAGCTGGGCATGCTTTTAGACTTTCTCTCCAAAATCGGCCTATTTCCTTAAATTTCAAAAAAATGGGCTAATATGCCAATTAAAAAACCAAAATGACACATTAGGCTTATTTAGCCAAGTCAATAAACTAATTCAACTCACAACTTGCCCATATATGGTCTATATAAATAGGACTCAAACCGAAGATCTTACTTTTCCCAAGACCTCAATCTTGCCATTGAATTGTGGTTGCAACTAAAAACTTGTAATACGTACACTATATGTGATCATATTTGCCATATATTTTAGAAATGGGTTAAAATTTACTTTTCATCCATGTTCTACGTATAACATGTTGATTAAATCATTAAACTTCAATTTTATTTTTAGTCCCTATAGTTTTAAAATTTTAGTCATGATTAAATACTGGTTGCTAAATTCATCAAATTAATTTACTATTTCCAAAACCTGATGTGACAAAGATATTATCATATGTGTACTGTCATATTAGCTTGCTATTTTTACATATTATTCATATAAAAGCCATTTAATGGATTTAATGGCTATTGCTTGCATCAAGGTTGAAAATTTGAAGTTTGAAAATTATAGGGACTAAGAATGATCCAGTTGGAGAATCTTAACTAAATTTATAATTTTACGCATAGTATGAAACTAATTATAGAAGTTAACCAAGTGGATTTAACAACTACTGTAATGATTAAAACTGATCAAAATAAAAAAGTACAATAGCTAAAATTTACCAAATAAAAGTCTAAAGACTAAATACACGAGTTACATAGAGTGTAGGGACTAATAGAAGAAATTGACCTTTTTAAAATGCCCTTAATTTAAAATAAAAATCCTATAAAAAAGAATCTTGGTCTGGGGAGATTTTTGGTTCTTTCCTTCGTTGTCTCTCTACCTGTCTTGTCTGCTGGTACTTTACAAGTTGATAATGAAAAGATAAGGCAAGTGCGCAATGGAATCTGCAAACTTTGGTTTTGGAATTAGGACCCCAAGGGTGACTTCACAATGCCAAAAAACAAAGCTTTTGTTTGCTTTACAATTCGCGATTCGCACGGTTGGCAAGAGCTTTTGGGTTCTTAATATACAATTATCATATGCAGGTTTGCATTTTAGAACTCTACAGGGTCGGTCGGCTCACCTGAAAATATAGGTCTGAAAAATTAATTTAGGCAAAAAAAAAAAGTTGTTTAGGAAATGGGTTAGCTTTCGAGTAAAACGTTTTTTTAGCCCGAGTCTTTTTTGAATTTGTAAAAATAAAAAATTATATTTTTTATTATTTTCTTATTATATTGTTACTATTTCATTATTATTTTATTATTATTTTGTTGTTACTATTTAGATATTATATAACTCTTATTTTATTGTTAATTTTGTTACTATTTTAAAGGTATTTGCTTGTTAAGTTGTACTTATCTTAATATTAGTATACATATTTTTAATTTTTTTAATTTTTAAAAAATATTTATTTTAATATTTTTAATATTTTTAATGTATTATATATTTTTTAAAAAAATTATATAAAAAATTTAACATGGACAGTTGAGTTGAATTCAAATTTTATCATCTTTATCTACGTTGGACATAAACAAAATTTTAGATCCAATTTTCAAACTTGAACTTAGTAAATGGAGCTAATATTTTAGCTGCGCTCTACCCAAATCGGACCCAAAAACACCTATATTTTGTGATCTTACTTTATATTTTAATGTTTTGAATTTTAATCTGATTTGAACTAAACTAAAAATTTTAAAAAGATTTCAAGCGGACCTACCCAATGGACAAATCTAGAGTGGGCTGATCCTATGGACCCTAACTCCTTATAAGTTAATTTCCATCGCATTATCTAGGCACTACAAAATTTTCGTTGAACCTTTCCCGTTTTAAAGTCCAATTCATTGGGCCTGGCTTTTTATATAATTCTGTCGAATAACTCTTAACATTAATTTAAGGCGAGTTTAACGCTACTGTCAGAAAAAGCCTGGGTCGGTAATAATATGTTTAAAACGTATGAAAAAACAGTAATTTGGAAAACTTTCAATTATTTAATATATTTGGATAAATTTTAAAATTATATATTAATTTTAATTTAAACATAAAATTTTGATTTGATTTAAAATTCATAAATTATTAATATAATTGTTGATATAATATTTTTTTATATTTATATATTGTATACACAAATAATTATATTTATTCAATATAAAAATAAATTGATGTATTTATTTTTAAAATATGTATGTTTAAATTAAAATTAATATTTCATATAAACATTTGAACCATAAATAAAATTTCATGCATATAATTATATTAAATTAAAATTTATGTATCAAAGTATACACTTGATATGTTATTTTAAAATTTAACGTTATTGTAAAAAAGTGAGAATAATAAAATCGCTTCATAAAAAATCTAATTTCCAAAAGCTGTAAGCATAATTGTTTTTTTTTTTATTATTTAGCTTGATTTGTCGAACCATAATTTTAAGGGAAAATACGAAAATGCTGTACTCATTTAATATTACTGTGAAAAAACAAATTTTAACCTCAATAGTTATGCCAACAATCATATTTTGTCCGAGATGACCTCGAAGGGATTATTATTTTGTAGTTATTATTATTATACTAATATTATTTTTAATTATTATATTTTTAGCCTAAAAAGAGTTATTATATTTTAATTGTTTTCTTTTAAACGAGAGACTAAATAGATATTATCGAAAGAGATGAGAAAAGTCTAGGGGAGAAAAGAGAGACTCTGAGAAAGATCTACAGGGAAGGAGAGAATTGGGAGAAGTGGAGCATGACCATGGAGTAATAAGAGACCTTAGAAGCTAAAGTAGATGAAAGCAAAAGAGAAAGAGATGGGGTTTTGGTAAAAGCCCTTCATGCATTACAACTTTGATCACTTTCACTTTCTTACACTTCTAATCTCACCATAAGTTCCAAAACCCACTGCTTGAACTTTCATCATCCCTCAACCCTCACAGTTCACCACCTACAAGCACAATCTGAAAAAGAGGATAAAAGCAGTACCCATGATTATGAAGTCGGACTTGCTATCGAAAACTTTGAAGGTTAGTTCTGTCGTCACTCCAAGTTTTCAACCCAAAACTTCTGGATCTTTAATACCCCATTTATCGTGGTATTTACATGTACATATGTTCCTTGCTTTACTCCTTACATAAAATCATGGCACCTCGGTTTTTACATATATCTCTGTGTATAGATATATCCATGTGTTTCTTTCTACATATATTTGTGCAATTATGTAATTAAATTATGTGTGGTTTGAAGGTGCATATCATATGTATTTGATATGTATTTGTAATTATATGTTAGATGTGTAGTCTTGTTTTATATGTGACTTGAAATCATTTCTCCTATCCAAGTGTGTGTAATTATGTAGACTATGTGTCTCTCATAGCATCTTGTATGTCTGCATTGAGTTGTGTTGTTCTCATTGTTTAGTGTTTACTTATTTGAGATTAATCCTCGTGAAAATCATTAAGCAATTTTAAAATATATAAATTTCATTTATTTTTTAAAAGATGTTTTTGGAATCTTTAGAATGTCTCAGATTAGTTAATTTTTAAACAAATAAATAAATTTCTTTTGGTTTATTAAAACTGGTCTTTTAAATCCTCGAGGTGCCACAAACTAAAATAATTTTAGATATATTTCCTTTTATTTTTAAAAGAGTTCTTTTGAGTATTCGGGATGTGGCGAATTAAATAATTTCTAAAAGTATAACTTTTCAGTTTTTATTTTCATGAAATTATCGTTATTGATTTAAATAAATTATGATATGGTTTGTTAATCAATTCATATTTTTTAGTGCTTGGTTTGTTGATATATATATATATATATATTTGTTTTTTACACATATTCAAGAATGCAATCTGGGAATGGTGATACGGTTTAGTGGGACAACATTAGGAGATTGGCAAAAAAAGGTTAGGCGAAGGCCAGAGGAGCCACTGGATCTGGACGATCCTGTTGTTAATGACAAAATGTTCGAACGGTGTCATGGAAAGATAAGCTTTTGAATATCACGATTGAAAGGATTAATTTGCAGAATGAAGAAGACATCGAGTTACTCGAGGGAGACGAAAAAAAAAAAATTGTTGATGGCATCCCTTCCATCACTTTCTTGGAATGGGTACATCAATTTATTGCTAAGCGCATCATGGATTTAAATTACGGTCGCGGCCGCGTTTTGGGTCGCGTTGCTTTTATCGTAGTTGCGGACATAACGGATGTTATAGGGGTCACTGCGAGTAACACGGTCGTGAATTTTTTAAAAATTCGCAAAACTTATTGTAAATCATAATAATTATAATTATAATTATAAAAAGTCACTTTTAATGATTTTTAGAGTGTTTTCTAACACTTATGAATTTTTATTAATATGATATGAGAGCACAACTTTTATAATCATTAATTATTCTTATATTTATTTACGAATTTTTTAAGAATGTTATATTAACTAATAACAAAGTAAAAAGAAGAAGAAAATATTAAACATTTATCATATTTAATAAGTTTGAAAGTTTTTATGGATAAAATAATTGAAAATTCATACTTGAGAGATGTCTTCAATATTTCTTGACAGCTTTGAAGATGGTGAAGATATAAACATTCTATGCAGCAAAAGGAAAAAAATAATAGATAAATGTATAGATTCTCATTAATTATTCCTATTTCCTACCACTTATTCTCACTCTCATTCTACTTTCATATATAGTTTAACATGCTTCGATTCTTAATTATCTTTTCATAAAATATACTCCATTCATTTATCTAAAGATATATTTTAAATGTTTTAATATCATCAAAATTAAGAACATCAACAAAAGTTTTCTTTAAAAAAACATACCTCACAAATAATGGTAGTGGTACGATTTAGTTTTCACCAATTAGTAGAATGACGAGGAAGATCAGATCCTTCACCTTCACTTTGAGAGTGTTCTTGACTTGATTCTCTTAGCCTTTGTCCAAAAATATATCAAAAAAAAGTAACATTTTCACCCTGGTTTTCATATAATTGATATGGAGGATATATTTGAGGAGGAGGATACATGAAAGGTGGAGGTGGGTGATACATTGGAGGTAGAGGATGCATTTGAGGCTGGTATGGCACACCATAATTAGGAAATGTGGATAATAACCATATGGTTGTGAATAACCATGTGAAGGTTGAAAATATGAAGGTTGTTCTGGTGGATAAAAACCTTGAGTGCTAGTAGATGAATCACTGTACCCAAGGTTACTAGAACTCGATCTCCTACCAGATGAAGAGACTATAGAAGTATGCTTCTTGCCTTTTCCTTTTGAGATGCTTCTTGCCTTTTCCTTTTGATGTAGCTCTAGGTTCACTTCTATCTCTCCTAGGTTCAGGAAACATATTTCTATCAAACTTGATCTATCACGGAAATGTCCACTAGTGGTACCAACCCCATATTCTCCTCCATACTGACTAGAAGACCTAATTTCACCTCTATCACCACTATATCCATCATCCTCATCAATTAGACTTAAACCACCACCATCGGGTCCATCGCCACTCTGACTTGGCGTTGAACTAGAACTTGAATTAGACAAATTTTGTTATTGAGATTGATCAACATCCATTTCATCATCAGAGGTATCCACAGGCAACACACCGATATTTTCACCATCAAATAATAGATTCTCTTTCTCATGAAGCCATTCTGATAGTGGATCAACATCTTCAAAGATATGATCAAGGCTGATAGGATTAAAACTAGCGTTTATATCATCAGTGCTTATTCTTTTTTGATGCCTTATCTGAAGCCTCATATTATAATAGGTAAACACTAGTTTCTCAAGTTTTTTATACTTTAACTTATTTCTTGCCTTGGTGTGAATATAACTAAATGTGCTCCAATTTCGTTCATAATTTGATGCTGAAGTTGTTTGACTAAGCACTTTAATTGCAAATTTTTGTAATTCGGAAACACATGTGCCGTATATTATCTACCACTTAGCTGCATAATATTATTTAAATTTCAAAATAACTTCAAAATGTACAATATAATTAAATAATTTAATTAACTGTTTACCCGGATTCATTTGCTTCCAAGCTCTTTGTGCTTGTGGAGTACCGAATGTCTCATGTTTATCTTTAAATAGTAACAACTGCATAAATAAAAGATAGAATAAAAAAATAATTCTATCTCAAATTATGTAACTAACTTACAAATAATAGTACTTGAATCTAACCTGATTAACCATTCTGACTTGAGTATCAAGAGAAGGTTCTAATCTTTTAATTACTGATGATGTACTTTCTAATGTTTCTATTAGTTCATTCTTAGAATGCTCCACCCCAAATTGAAATTGAGGATTGAGAAAATAACCTAAGCATAATTTATAAGAATGTCATCAAATAATAATAATCTAAAGCTTAAAATGATAAAATATAAAAATAGTTCTTAATTATATAAAACATTTTATCTTATCAGTTGAATGCAAGTCGGAATGCATAAAATTCCATCTATTGTCAATAATCTTTTCATACTCGGTGAAATATCGACAATCTTGTTGAATTGCTCGTTTAGCTTTATCAACAGCCTCATAAATAAAGCCCATTATTGGTTTTCATCGCTATCCACAAGTCTCAATACTTTTACTAGGGGCGTAAACTTTTATAAGGTCGTTGGCTTTTTTTCCAAAAATCTTTTCCCAAAACAATTTTTTTGGCTTCATATGCAAGCCCTGACTTTTGCTGCCCCTATTTTGATTCTTTAAATTCCTATATTCATAGGAAAAATTTTAAAATAGTCTAATTTAAATTATTTGGAACTAATAAAATCATTAAAGGTTGCTAAATTTAAGTAATTATATTAACTAATTATAAAACACTAACCTTTGAATTAAACATTTCTCTCAGACCTTGCTTTTGTCTTGTTATCTCTTCAAGTTGAATGAAATGAGTTGCAAATCGAGTAAGAGCGGTTCGAAGTATTTGTTTCCCTTGTGTATACTTCTTCATCAAATCAACAGTCCAAATGTGATTGTATATAAAGCAAGTCACTTTCTTTGCCTCATCTAACACTTTTGCTACACTGGGCTTTTTCCCAATATCTTCAAAGCATAAATCTAAACAGTGAGCTACACATGAGGTCCAATATAGATGTTTTATTTTCAACATTAATTTTTTTCTAGCAGCTTTCATTGCTGCCTCATTATCAGTCACTATTTGGACAATGTAATTTTCTCCAATTTCTTCTACAACTGATTCTGGCAAACTGTAGTAGAAGTCAACATCTCTACTACGAACACTTGAGACATCTACTGATTACCAAAAAATGGTTCCTTTACTACAATAAACAAGGAAATTAATGATGTGCATTTGATTCAAACTGTTGGTCTAACCATCACACATTAGAGTTGCACCCAATCCTTTCCAATGAGTTTTTAGTCCATTTACCCAATCACGAACTTGTTGATACTCTGACTCCAAATACATATCTGAAATCTCATAAGGTGTTGGGAGCTTTACACATTGTCCAACTTCTATTGACACTTGAATTAAGTTATACAACCATGGAGAGCTTGCTAATTGAAAAGGAAGTCTTTCATATATTAAAAATTTAGATACCACTTCACCTATCTTCCTTCGAAAACTCTTTAAAAAAGAGTCATTGACCTTTTCTTACTTTGAACTTTTGCTTCTATCCAATTCAGGAAAGAGTCATTGACCTTTTCTTACTTTGAACTTTTGCTTCTATCCAATTCAGGTATAGCTTCCCTTAAGGTAAACTCAAACTCAGTTGGGATGGATTTACTTGTTCTTTCTCTATGATATTCTCTAGCTGATCCATGAGAAGATCGCCCTTCTTCATAAATGTTATTCCAACCACCAGTACTTCGTCTGAATTCTTCCCTTCTATGCCACTCGTGTTGTGATTGGATACTTTCTCGAGTTGCTTGACTTATAGCAGAAACCTCATCAATGAATTCCTTGTGTTCATCCTCATATTCTCTTAATTGAGATAAGAATTCATCTTTTCTCTTCTTTTTGTCTATTTTCTTTGTCTTGCTTTCTTTCAGTATATTCATCATACTTTCTCTAATGACACCTGTTAATAAAATAAAAATAATTCACACTTTATATTATTATCAACTATATATAATCTTTATAGAAAATTTACAATAACATTTAAAAATAATAATAAAGTATCACATACCAGTAACATTAGGGCATGGTGCAACATTACCAGTTTTATGAGCAATGTGCTCTTTAAATCGCGTTATTCCTCCTTTCACAACTTTACCACAAAGTTTACATACGATATTTCCTTTCATATTTGGCACTGGAGTTCCAAAGTGCCAACCTATATCATTACTTAGTGCACCCTACAATCCTTTAGTCGGGAACTCTTCACGTGTTGGCATGCTTTATTTTTATTTATATATAAGAAACATAAAATTATATTTAGAAATATAAACAACTTATTACTTATATTATCAACAATATAATACAAAAAAAAGTAAACATCATTAACATGGAAAATTTAAATTTATTGCATTATCCATACATAATAAAAATAAATAATAAATTATGAAAGTTATGAAATTTTAAAATAATAATAAAAATAAAAAATAATTATCATTATAAATTATAATTACAATATTAATTAAAAAATAACATATAAAGTAAAATTATAAACCTGATAAGATTGAAGCTTTCATATTAAAAAATATAATAATATGATTGTTGTCAACGTAATTTTCATTTTCTGTAAAATCTCTCCAAACTCTAATAAATCAACCAAAATATACTTTGCTTCAACAAGTTAAAAGATGAAGACGATGGGAGTGAGAGGTGGGATTCACTCTTTTCCACTTTAAATACTTACTAGTTTATAGAAATAGCAGGTGAAAACATTTACGTAATATATTTATAAAAAAATTGTTATGAAAATTAAGGGCATGAAATGATAAAGTTAAGATGATTTTAATGTTGGGTTTCAAATGTCATTATTTACATTTATATGCATGTATTTTTTTTCTAAATTTATCAAATATAAAAATATATAAATACCTCGAAATAATATTTGTTGTTTTATAAAATGAATGGATAATAATTTTCTAATTGAGTTTGGTCTCGGTTATTAGGTTACATCAACTCAATCAACTCCTTAATTTATAGTATAGATGATTTTTTATGGTTGCAGTAGCATAGTATATAATTACATAAGAAAATTATTAAAACTCCATATGTGTACGTAAAAATTCATTTTCATAAATTATTAATATGTTAAAATTTATATCAATAAAAATTAAACAAATAGAATATGAATATTTATATTATACTTAATTGTCGATAAGTTAATGTCAAGAGTCAACTAAACATTAACTTGATTGGAAATTAATAAAAAAACATAACCTTTTTACAAAGTAGCAAATATTAAAATATAAAAGTGTTTTTACATTTTATACAAAATATATAAAAAAATCAATTTAAATCCAAAATACATATAGAAAAATAAAAACAATAATCAAATTTAAAAACTTTCAAATCCTCAAATTTATCATTCAAATTAAATCTCATTTTTTATATTAATTTTAATAAACATAGTGAGGATATCATTCTCATTAAATAATATATAGTGGTTTTATTTTAAAAATGATTATATATATGTTTAACAGGTATAATGAATTTAATTTATGAGCTTTAATTTCAAGTCTCTAGTCTCTATAGCATATTAAGTCTGCCAAACATTACTCCCATTAAAGAGTGACCTATCAAGAGAACACTGGTAGCCTAGACGGTGCCTCGGTTTTGGCTAGGAGTAAAGGAAAATAAAATTGAAAAAATAAAGAAAAAAGGAAATCAAACGGCAGAAAACTTAGAAAGATAAACTGAAGAGGCCCTAAAGTTCCAGTTCCAGGATCTCGCTTCTCTTGCTCATTTTCATCACCGTTGTTGGATTGATTTCCTTTTTCTCGATCTTACAACGATTAGTAAGGAATTGATTTACTTTGTGTTGAAGCAGTTCAAATTACTTGGCACTATTTTTTTTTCTAGATTCTTTTATGTTTCAGACTATTAGTAAGGAGCTGATTTACTTTGTGACCTAAAATCTATCATCCTCTCGATCTCAAAACTCATATCCTCTCAAAACTCTATCAAATTCTTGGAATATGCTGCAAAAACAAGCAAGAATCAAGAAAAAATTTTAAGTACTTACTTGAAAATTGTCAATCTCTGAATGTGTAAGTGATTAGGGTTTGCTTTGTTTGCCGTTTGGTTTGGAGTTTAGGGACCGAAATATGAGAAATAGAATTTCATATTTTCTATTGCTTTTGAGTTTTGAGTTTTGATTGCTTTTTTCTGTTTATTTGGTCTTTTTTCTACTTTTTTTGATTGAAAACACTATGATTTTGCAGGTAGGGGAATATATTCCCTTTTGTTTTATTGTGTTTCACTGTTTCTGTTGATTTTTGTTTCGAGGAGGGAGATGGATTTTTTTTAATTTACTGTAATGGAAAATAATAGGAATAACGGCCTGTTATTTTCGCAATTGATCGGTACCCGTTAAATTACGGCCGCAACCCACCGCTATCGGTGTGACTCTGCTTCACACTGTTATTTTCAGCAGTAGCGGTTTCGGACGGCGCCGCTACCACTATATAGCAGCCGCTATAGCGATATCGGACCGCTATTTAAATCCCTAAAGCACATGACCCGAATTTTGGTCATCAAATTGCTGGGGGGAAAATTTCGCGAACAAATTGCAAGCTATCTGGAAAATTAAGCAACCACTACAAATAATTGACTTAGGGAATGAATATTTTTTTGTTAATTTTTAGGATAATGATGAGTATCTTCATGCGGTGTCGGGAAGGCCTTGGACAATTTTTGGCCAATATCTCATCGTACGGTCATGGATGCCTCCGTTCTCAATGGATCAAGATTTTCCCAATAATCTGATGGTCTAGATTAGATTGCCTAGTGTCGCGTGTGAATGTGTAATGCGACTGTGCAAGTATATACGTCGAATCAAGTAATAAAGTGATAAGTGAGTATCATCTCCACAGGGATGGAATTGACTGAAATAATTAGTTATGCTATTACTACAAAATTGACTAATTAAAATTGTGCAAAAGAAATAGGTGATTAATTGATAAAGAAATGTAATGAATGGATTAATAAAATCAATTATGAATAAAAATATGCTAGGGCAATTAAAATGCTATGGCAATTCTCAAAGAATAAGTGAGAAAGAGTTTGTACTGTTGAATAACAAAGGTTGGAATTACTCGTGTTTATTTCTTTAACATAATAATGCCATGGAAAAATCTTGATCATACTACTTGTAACACCCCTTACCCATATCCGATGCCGGGACAAGGTACGAGGCATTACCGGACCTAAACATACACAAACATGCAAAAATCGGGCCATAAAATTTCTTTTAATTCAAACTTTTCAAACACATGCATGTCGTCCCTTAATTGGGTCTACGAAGCCCAAAACATACATTGGGATTAATTTGGGACTACACTGAGAGCTCTGAGAAGATTCGGGAAAGCTTAGGAAATTTTCCCAAGAAACAGGGTCACACGCCCGTGTGGACATAGGGACACGCCCGTGTCCTCAGGACGTGTAACTTTCTGTTTATGACGTCAGCATGCAAATCGAACCACACGGCCGGGCCATACGCTCGTGTCTCCAAGACATGTCCCTCACACAGTTGAGACACACGACCGAGTCTCAGCCTGTGTGGCTAACACTTAGGCTATTTTCCAAGCCATATTTCTCACCAATCTAATCATTTATTTCTACCAACATTTTAATACATTTATGAATCAATTTAAGGTATTCAACCAAGCCTTATAATTATCATCGTTGTTCATTTCGTAGCCATATCAATCATGATAAAATCATAATAATTTGAATCTCAAACTTACTAAATACAAGCCATACCAATGGCTAGTTATAATTATACCATTCATAAGCCAACATTGACTAATCAATTAATATATATCAGCCATGTCTCTGTACTTTAAATATATTTTCATAACAAATTATCTTGATTTCATACTATTTCATATTTGAGCTTAAATAACCAAAGTATTTGAAATATCATCTTTATTCAAATAGTACACATGAGTTACATAATTCCATAATTATGAGTGAACACATTTATCAAACATATTCCATATTCATATATCAATGTCTCATGTCTCCATATATCAATAACCGTCATTTTCATGAATTTTGAATTCAATTTCATAATTATTTGTCTCGTGTTCAGTTTATTCCATATCGGAACTTTATTCATTAAATCATTTGAAATATCAATACATATGGATAGTACACTCAAGATGAACAATTATATAATCACAAATGAATTCATTCATCAACCAAGTTCTATATTCATGTCATATCAAATCGTACTTCCTTATATCACATAATTCCATATAACACTTACCAAACTTTGTCAAATTAGTGAACGTCTTACAGAATTGAGTACTTCATTTTCTCGATGCCATAGTTCAACTATGGTCTTACACATCTTCACATAATGATGCCATAGCCCAGCTATGGTCTTACACATATTCATATACCGATGCCATAGCCCAGCTATGGTCTTACACGTAATCACATATCACATATCGATCCCATAGCCCAGCTATGGTCTTAGACGAATCACATATCTCACTGATGCTATATCCCAGCTATGGTCTTATACAGTAGCATATATCACACCGATGCCATATCCCAGATATGGTTTTATACGAAAGCACATGATCACATCTCTCCGATGCCATAGCCCAGCTATAGTATTATACGGAAATCACATATCACATGTTGCCATGGTCCAACCATTCTCTTTTCCGTCAATTCATTTTAGACACTGAACAAAAGTACTTAACCCTGCGTTCCACTCAATTTGAACATTTAGTTCAATTTTCATACTTTTTCAATATTTACAAATTTAATAATGAACATATGAAATAAAACATTATATCATTATTAATTCAACGTTTATTGTTTATAATTGGACATGTAATCAATTTATACACAAGTCATTCATATGTTTTTCCTCCTCCTCCTCTCCATCCACATCCTTGGTATAAATAACACACTTGTAAGTAACCTTATCCATAATTTCGCTAATTACTTATGTGAATATTCAAGCTATCTACCAGTGTCATAGTCACTAAATTATTTATATTTGGAGATACAAAACTCAAAATTAAGATCCGCTAATTTTCCATGAAACTAGGCTCACATATCTTCTTATCATAAAATTTTCAGAATTTTTGATTTATCCAATAAGTACATTTTATTCTTTAAATTCACCCCTGTTCTGCTGTCTGACAGTTCTGACCCTTCTTCATTAAAAAGTAATTATCTCTTCATATAGGATTCAAATTATGTTCCTGTTTGTTTCTATTGAAAATAGGCTCATTTAAGATTTTAGACATATAAATTTAAGCCCCTAATTTTTTTATTCAAATTTTTATGATTTTTCAAAGTCAGAACAGGGGAACCCAATTTCATTCTGACTGTATCTCACAAAATTCATTATATCTCATGATTTACAAATCCATTGCTTACAATGTTTCTTCTATGAGAAACTAAACTCAATAAGATTTAATTTAATATTTTTTAATCTTCTAATTCAATTTCTAAAATTTATGGTGATTTTTCAAAACTAGTCTACTGCTGTTGTCTAATATTGTTTTAGTGCAAGCTGTTTATTACCATTTTTCCCCTAAGCTTTTAATAAATAACAATTTCATCCTTACTCAATTAGCCTCTCAATTGAGCTGATTTTTCTCAATTAACACTTTATTATGTCACTTTAAACCACTTTAAAACTTTTGGAAATCATAATTTTAGCACTAGACTTTAATTCCAAACATTTTCACAATTAGGTCCTAAAATCAATTTCCATCAATTTTACTTGATAAAATTATCATATATCAAAATTAAAGCTTCAATTCTATGTTTATTCATCATATGCTTCCATAACTCATCCATAAAAACTTTAAAAGTTAGCCATGAATTCAAAAACTAATGAAATAGTAAGTTGGACCCAATTATAAAAGTCCAAAAACATAGAAATTTCAAGGAGAAAGCAAGAATTAAACTTACTTGAAGCTAGAGTATGAAAACCAGCTTGAATACTCTTCCATGGCTATTTTTTAGCTGATGAAAATGAAGAGAATTGAAGAAAATTCTAGATATTCCCATTTGGTCTAATTTTTATTTAGTTAATTTTGGCAATTTTTCAAATTTGCCCTTAATTCACCCATTTCCTGATTTTTCTCAGCTATTGCCACCCAAAATATCTCCTATGGGCTTATTTTCACTTTAAGTCCTTCCTCATTTGACAATTGAGCTATTTAATTCTTTTAGCAACTTTTACACCTTTTTCAATTTAGTCCTTTTTATTTAATTAACCACCCAAATGTTAAAATTTTCTGATGAAATTTTAATACTACCTTATTGATACTCCATAAATATTTATAAAAATATTTACAGCTCGATTTATAAAATCGAGATCTCGATCTTGTTTTCTTCAATTTTTTAACTTAATAAATCTTTATAAAACACAAATTACTAATTTAAAAATCTCTCAAAAATCACATTTGGCTCATAATTATTAAATAAATAAATTTACAAGCTTATTTGTTGAATTTAGTGGTCTCGAACCACTATTCTCGACATCATTGAAAATCGGCTATTACACTACTACTCAGTAAATCATTACTGCAGTCTGCTTTTTTCGAAAGCCAAACTTTGAGCTATCATTCTGAGTTTTTTTTTGTATGTCTATAGAACTCACGAATGATATCCAGATTTTTCTCCTTTTCCCTATACAGATTGCAACTTCTATGTCTAGAGTGCTGTAAATATTATTTTGGATACTTGACTGTATCAACCGATTATAATCCAATCTAATTAATCTTTTCAGAATTAAATTAGATTTAATATCATACCGTACAGTCATCTATGTCTAAAGCTTGCATGCATTAAAAATAATCTCAAATCAAATGAAAGACTCAAAATCAAACCATGGGCATTAAAGATAAGAAAAATTCACCTAAATAATTCCAACCGAATGAGAATTAGCTCATGGGTTGATCATTCGAATCCATAATAAAACCATTCAACATCATTTTTTAAAATCATGAATCACAAAGTTCAAATAAGAAAAAAAAGGTAGAATTGCAGGAAGCTTCCGCAACTCCAACTTTCACTCTAAAAATGAGATTTGATGCAAAACCCAGGGAAGATTTCTCTTCCCCTTCCTTGCGTCTATAATTCTTTTGCTCTGTAAGTTGCTACCCTTTCCTCTCTTTCTCTGAGATCTTTTTTTTCACGAGAACCTTCTCTAGAGAGAAAAAAAATCTGTTTTCTAAATTCTCCTCTCTTTCCACGATTCCACTTTTCTCTTTCCTTCTTTATAGGGTAGGTCCCTCCCTTTTAGCATACACCTTTTGCTTCCTCATTTTTAGGATGGTTTATCTGGTATATGTACAACTAGCTAAGAGTGACATGGACTGAGTGCTGCGTCATCTTCTTGGAATTTCCATGGTATTCGTGTTGGCAATCTAACCAATATTTTGTCGTGGAAATATTTCAGTTCTTTCATTTTCCTACTCTTTTTCTCTTCTCTTCTTTATCCTTCACCTACTGCCTATAACACCTCTAACCCGTATCCGTCATCGAAATAGGGTTTCAAAGCATTACTGGACTTATCAATTTAACAATCATACAATTCTCATATCCAAACAACATCATTTAAATACAATCAAATAATCCCTAACATGAGCCCTCGAGGCTCAAAACGAGCATTAGAAGTGGATCGAGACTAAATCTAATACTTAATAGATCTTTTAGAAAAGCATAAAAAAATTTTAAGTGCAGGGGACACACGTCCGTATGGATAGGCCGTGTGTCTCACACGACCAAGAGACACACCCGTGTCACAGGCCGTGTGGACATTCGAAATGTGATCACATGGCTGTGTCCCAGCCCATGTCTGACCCTGTGTAACTCTCTGATTTGGGTCACATGGCCAACCACACGCCTGTGTGACTAGCCCGTGTGCCCTTCAAAATGGCCTCACACGGCCGTGTGCCAAGCTGTGTGCTAGGCTGTGTGAAAACTGGAGGGTATACTTGTAACACCCCTAATCTGTATCCATCGTCGAAATAGGGTTTCGGAGCATTATCGAAACTTTTAGAACATTTTATAATAATTTATGTAAATTACTATTTATTAACCGAAATCATACAAAACGTCCCTTAATTGGACCCTCGAGGCCCAATACGAGCATTAGAATCTAGTTGGGACTTAATCGGGAGCTCTATGTATTTTTTTCAAAATTACAAAAATTTTCCAAAGAGTAGGGCTCACATGCCGGTGTGGTCCAAGGGACACGCCTGTGCTACAGGCCGTGTTTGACCTTGTGTAACTCTCTAACTTGTACACATGGCCATGCCACACGCCCGTGTGCTAGGTCGTATGGTTAATTAATTTAATTTGAAATTAGGTGCATGTTTCACAAGGCTAAGACATACGCCCGTGTTCTAGGCCGTGTAGCACACACGACTGAGAAACACGCCCGTGTCTCTGCTCGTGTACTCAATTCTGAGTATTCCGTTTCTCAAAATTAAGGTGCAGGGGAAACACGACCTAACTAGATGCCCATATTACCAGGCCGTGTATTACACACGGTCTAGACACACGCCCGTGTATCTGCCCGTGTGGACAAAATGAAGCCATTTTTTGCTTCATTTCTCACCCAAATTTTCCCCTAAGACCTGCACATGAAACACACATCCAAAACCAACCATTCCAAGCATTCAAATTAAACAATTCTACCATTCATCATGGCATACCATTACATGCATATGTGTTTATAAACTTACCTTGGATTAAATTAGACATTAACATTATATGATCTTATATACTTAACATTCACATATAAATATATTATAATAACCTACTTAATACTAGCCATTCCAATGGCTATGTAACACCCTACACCCATACCCTTCACCGGGACGGAATACGAGGCATTATCTAACTTTAAACTCATGCCTGCAAACATTTTTGAGTCACCACAACTCTGCTCAAATTGAAACTTTTTCAATTTCTACTTTAAACTTCTTATCATGGGCCTACGAGCCCCGAATTGACCATGGAAAAGTATTCGGGATCAACCCGGGCCCTTAAGCCACCTATAAAAAAATTGTCTTTGAAACAAGGCATACGCTCGTGTCGAAGGGCAACACGCCTGTGTGGCCATTTCAACATGGTTGTATTGATGGCCCGCGTGGCTTACACTGCTTAAGCAATATAGGGACACGCCCGTGTCCTCTACCCGTGTAGAATTAATTCTAAATGCACACCTATAGGGGTTTTCACACGGCCTGGCACACACCCGTGTCTCTAGCCCGTGTCCTTCACACGGCCATGACATGCTCGTGTCCTAGCCTGTGTGTAAAATCCTGGATATTTTGTTTCTGACGTCAGCAACCCAAAAATGTCACACGGCCAAGGCACACGCCTGTGTGCTGGGCAGTGTCCTACACACGGCTGAGACACACGGCTGTATCTCTACTCGTGTGTTTACTATCATGCATACTGACTGAAAAATTTTATGTGCAGGGGACACATGGCCGGACCACACGCCTATAAGGTAGACCGTGTGTCATACATGGCCTATATACATGCCCGTGTGTCTACCCGTGTGGACAATACAAGGCTATTTACCAAGCCTCTTAGCCACCCTTATTTACACAACTTGCACAATGGCAACCAAAACCAATCTAAGACTATCTCATGCAACCAAATCAGCCACAATAAACAACATTCCATTTGTGCATTTTACTCATCCATGAACATAACATCTTTGCATATAAATCAAAATGAATATTAGCCATCATTCAAGGCTTAATACAAAATGAAGGGTATCCAACCCAAGCCAACACATTTGGCTAGTTCTCAATGACACAAAAATAGTAAAGTATAAGCCCTATACATGCCATATTCAAAAATACAAATCAAACTATATCGAATGCTTGATTGATAGTGTGATCGATATGTCTAACTTCCATTGATCCTTGAGCTAGATAGGCTGCACTATAAGAAAATAGAGAAGGAGAGAGAGTAAGCATAAAGCTTAGTAAGTTGCACATAAATGAATATACAACATAACTTTACCATTCTTCAAAAAGTATCATAACACACAAGTGGTATAAGCAAAACTTACTCATCAATATTCAATACACCTCATATAGCATATATTGAGCTCACATTTCATACATACCATAAAGGTACCTGTACCACTCACAACCCGGTTATACTTTCCTTGTTAACTTGAAATCATACTTTCACCGTTGAACCATTTGGAACAATATCAGATACTCATTTAGCCTCAAACATGAGGCCAGGTGCTGATGTCATGTCCCAGACATGGTCTTACACAAGTTCTAGCATATCTGTGCCGATGCCATGTCCCAGACATGGTCTTACACTGACACATCTCGTAGCTGATGCATGTCCCAAACATGTCTTACACTGGCTTACGTCTCGAGGCCGATGCATGTCCCAGACATGTCTTACACTGGCACTCGTCTCAATGCCATTGCCATGTCCTAGACATGGTCTTACACTGGCTCTCATAATATGGCCGATGCATGTCCCAGACATGTCTTACACTAGCTCAAACAAGTGACCTAAACGTCATGGCATGAATATCTGATTTAATTCTTGAGGTTCAACTGGGAATTCTACTATCTATATTCTCATCACATTTTCTCATTTCCACAATCAAGCAATTTATGCTAATGATTTCAATACAATTCAAATACATATATTATTAATGTAGTTGTATTATTTACATACAACTTACCTCGAATTACAAAATGTGGCGGCTAGTCGATTTAATCGATATGCTTGGCTTTCCCAGGTTTAAGTTTAGATTTGGTGATTCTTGATCTATAATCACAAAATGCACTTATTTAGTCACTAAATAAAATTTAGCAATCAAAAATTCATATCTTTGGTAAAATGACCATTTTGCTCCTAGATTTTGACAAAATAACCATTTAACCCCTAGGCACGAAAATTGATTTTTATCGAATTTCTTCATATCTTAAGCGTAGCTGAACCCTTTTTACTCTTATAGCAACTCCAAATTCCCACTATTTCACATACTTAACATCTATTTTACAACTTATGCAATATAGTTCTTTTAGGTGTTTTCATGCTAACACCTTTCACAAAAGTTGTTCATAACACACCCAAGACTTATTTTCTTCCATAAAAATTCAGAAAACATTACAAAACCTTTCATGGAAACCCTACACTCTTGATCATTTTGCAAAATAGTACCCTCATTTGAAAGCCCATGTTTCAATGGTCTCAAAAATACAAAAATATTCAAGAAAACCATTAAAATCACTTACTTGAGAAGGCTTAAAGTTGCTAAAATTTCAAGCTCTTAAAACCCCATTTCTTTGCTAAAAATTTTGTTCAAAATAAAGGATGGAGAAAAGAAAATGATACCTAGGCTTTTTGGCATCATTATAGTACACCTTATGTCATCAACATTACCTAATATTGACTTTACCACACTTTCATCTATCATGGTCGGCCAAGCTATCACAATAGGGTCTAATTGACCTTTAAAGACCCTCAATCTTTTTTCTATAACTATTTGACACTTTTAGCTATCAATTTAGGATTTTTACATTTTATGCGATTTAGTCATTTTTCTCAATTGAGCTCACAAACGTCAAAATTAACTCACTAAATTTTTTCATACACTAATATAAACATGCAATGGCTCCAAAATAATAATAAAATAATTTATTCAACTCTGAATTTGTGGTCCCGAGACCACTATTCCGACTAGGCCCTAAATCGGGCTGTTACAGGCTAAGTTACAAAACATCATTTTCAAGCCACTATCAGCCAAGTTGTCCTATACATGCCATTATACCAAAATGATTTTACTAAGTATTCCCAAAATAAGCTAGATGATAGTGTGACGATGTTCCAATGATCTTCAACCTTCGCGAGCTTCCGAGTATTATAAAACAAAGGAAAAATAAAATGGAGTAAGCATTACATGTTTAGTAAGTTCGTATAACGAAAACTAAACTTACTAATCTCATTTATTAAATCTAAGAATACAATATCATGTTTTCCATCCATTTGACTAAATTGCCTAAACACATACATTCAATCAAACATATTAGTCACCAAAATCCTCTTATCAATCAAGTAAACATAGTTGAGCTCATCATGCAATATTCTTTCAAGTCATTATCATTTCATCTCATAATTCTCATACCATATCAAGAGTTTTATGTCCGGTAAATCACTGAAATTCTAATGGATGCTCAAGTAGTACACTCGAAGTGTACGATTCAATAATCCATCAATTTCTTATTCAAGGGTATCCATTAGGGCACTGAATCAAGGAACACACTCTCAAGCCACGTATCATATAACAGGAATTACCAGTCTAGGCTAAATCCTTTATATAACGTATGCTCAAAAGAGTTCAATTAGGATTACCAGTCCAGGCTAAACCCTAATCATAACGTATACTTGAGAGGTATTATATCTGGATTACCCGTTTGAGCTAAATCCTTTCTATAATAAGGTCAATAGGATTACTCGTCTGAGCTAAATCCCATCTGTAACAAATGCAGAACCTTATTCGTTTTGGGAAAGTGCATGTATTCATCGGAATTCAATATTCAATCGGAACTTACCCCTTTTTCACCATATCAAGCATGTATTAATTTTCTCAAAATAGCATTCAAGTAATGTACATCAATGTAAGTTACATTCCATACAAACACAACATTCAATTAAACATATTTACATGCCCGATTAAGTTATACGAACTTACCTCGACACTTGTTCGTGTATAAAATCTACTAATCAGAAACCTTTTCTTTTCCTCGGTCTAACCTTGAATTTGTATTGTCCAGATCTATATAAATAGCTTTAATCATCAATTTCACATATTTCATATTTATTTGGACTCAATTTACATCTTAGGCAAAATTACCATTTTGCCTCTAACTTTTCATAAATTCCAATTTCATCCCTAGGCTTGAAAAATGAAACTTGTGCAATTTACTCCTTATTCCGAGCCTAACCAAAATCTCATTACAAAATTTATAGCACATGTATTCATAAAAATCAGAATTTTTCTTCAATTTCACAAGTTTACATTTTAGTCCATAAATCATGTTTTCATCAAAAATCACTTCATAAAAGTTGTTTATCTATCAACAACCTTTCATTTTCTACCATAAATTTCTAATTTTCAGCATATACATCCATGAACCATTTTCCATACTTTGATAACTTTTCAAATTAATCCCCAAGTACATAGTTTAAGTTATCCCGATTTTAAAAATATCAAAAATACTAAAAAAAGGAAAAGGAAACTTACCCAATTAAGCCTTGAAAGTTTCTTCTCTCTCTCTTAAGTTTTCCATATAAATTTAGGGTTGAAGATGACAAAATAAGATGATATTTTCTTTCTATCATCTTTTAATTAATTATTTATTTTAATTTCCAATTTAGTCCCTACTCTTTTATAATTTTTCCATGGATGAGTCACCAAAAATCAACATACTTTTCTTTAATGGTCTAATTACCATATAAGGACCTCTAGATTTGAATTCCATAGCTATTTAATCTTATAGCTATTAGAATTCAACTTTCGCATTCTATGCGATTTAGTCCTTCTCGTAATTAAACACTTAATCGATAAAATTTTTGTATCAAAATTTTTACACGACATGTTGATCATAATACGAGCCATATAATTAATAAAACTAAATTTTATTTTTGGGCCGGATTTGTTGTCCTGAAACTACTATTCCGATTTCACTGAAAAATGGGCTGTTAGAACTCCCCCTTTAAGGATTTTCGTCCTCGAAAATCTTACCAGTAAAAAGATTCAAGTATTGCTTCCTCATAGTATCTTTCAGTTCCCAGGTAGCCTCTTCAATATCGTGTCGTTGCCAAAGAACTTTTACTAAGGCTACCTTTTTATTTCTTAACTATTTTGTTTCCTGAGCTAAGATTTTGATTGGTTCTTCACTATATGTCATATCAGTCTGAATCTCTACCTCTGTCGGAGAAATAACATGCAAAGGATCGGATCGGTACCGCCATAGCATTGACACATGAAAAACATTATGAATCTGATCAAGTTCTAGTGGTAAAGCTAACCGATATGCAACCGGTCCAATTCTTTCTGTAATCTCATATGGTCTAATGAACCGTGGACTCAGTTTTCATTTGCGACCAAATCGACGAACTTTCTTCCAAGGCGATACTTTCAAGAATACCTTGTTACCGACTTGAAATTCTATTTCTTTTCGTTTAAGATTAGCATAAGACTTTTGAGGATCAGAGTCTGCTTTCAAACTGTCTCGAATTACTTTCACTTTTTCTTTAGTCTCTTGGACCAAGTCAACTCTGTGTAACTTTTCCTCACTGAGTTCTATCCAATATAATGGAGTTCTACATTTGCGACAATACAGAGCTTCATACGGTGCCATTTTGATACTAGACTGATAACTGTTATTATAAGCAAATTCAACTAAAGGTAAATACTTTTCCCAGTTACTTTCAAACTCAAGTATACAACATCGAAGCATATCTTCCAAGATCTGTATTACCCATTCAAATTGACCATTTGTCTGGGGATGAAATGCAATACTAAAGTGTAACTGAGCACCTAGAGCTTCTCGCAATTTACTCCAGAATTGAGATGTAAACTGAGGGTCTCTATCAGAAATAATGGAGACAGGCATTCCATGTAATTTGAAAATCTCAGAAGCATATAATTTAGCCAATCTATCCAAGGAAAAATCCTTACGTACTGGAATAAAGTGTGCAGACTTTGTCAACCGATCAACAATTACCCAAATGACATCTTTTTTCTTTGGAGATAGGGGTAACCCCGATACAAAGTCTATAGTAATTCTTTCCCATTTCCATTTTGGTATCGTAACTGGCTGTAATAATCCAAAAGGCAACTGATGTTCAGCTTTTACTTGCAGACATATCAAACATTTTGATACAAACTCAGAAATATCCCGTTTCATTCCTAGCCACTAGTACATCTTTTTTAGTTCATTATACATTTTATTACTACCAGGACGCATAAACATGTTACCATTATGAGCTTCATTCAAAATCTTCTGTACTAGTTCTGAACTTTTTGGTACACATACTCTGCCTCTGAACAACAAACAACCATCAGTCCTACTCTAAAATTCTGAATCAGGAGTCAATTCACTTTGTACTCGTTTTGCTCGCAACTTCCTATCATTTTTCTGAGCTTCAGAGATCTGTTGTAAAAACATTGGTCTAGCTTTTAACTCAGCCATGATTGAACCATCATCAGTCAATGAAAATTGGGTTTTCATTCTCGCAAAGTATACATGGATTTTTTACTTAAAGCATCTGCCATTACGTTGGCTTTTCCCAGATGATAGTGAATAACAAGATTATAATCTTTCAATAACTCAAGCTATTTGTGTTGTCTCAACTTCAAATCTTTCCGTGACGCGAAATATTTCAGACTTTTATGATCAGTGAATATGTGACATTTTTCACTAAATAAGTAATACTGCTAGATTGTCAATGCAAACACTATGGCTGCCAATTCAAGATTGTGTGTTAGATAGTTCTTTTCATGTGGATTTAGTTATCATGAAGAATAGGCTACTACTTTACCATATTGTATCAAAACACAACCTAAACCATGCAATGATTCATCACTGTAAACTATAAATTCCTTACCCGATTCTAGCTGAACTAACACTGGTGCTTCTGTTAATAAAGCTTTTAATCTGTCAAAACTCTACTGACATTTATTAGTTCACTTGAACTTTACATCTTTCTAGAGTAAACGAGTCATCGGAGAAGCTATCATTGAAAAATTTTTTACAAACCTTCGATAATAACCAGCTAGTCCCAGAAAACTTTGAACTTCTGACACATTCCTCAGCGACTTCTAATTAAAGATGGTTGGAATTTATTCGGGTCTACTGTGACAACTTTAGTAGATACTATATGCTCGAGAAAACTAACTTCCCATAGCCAAAATTCACATTTACTAAATTAGCGAACAATTGTTTCTCTCGCAGGGTTTGCAACACTACTCTCAAATTTTCAGCATGTTTGTTTTCATCTTGGGAGTAAACCAAAATATCATCTATAAATACCACCACAAACCTATCCAAATACGGGCTGAAAATTTTATTCATCAGATCTATAAACACTGTAGGTGCATTTGTCAAGCCAAATGGCATCACAAGAAACTCATAGTGTCTATACCTAGTTCTAAAAGTTGTCTTTGGCACATCTGAATCTTTTACCTGTAGTTGAAAGTAACCAGAACAGAGATCAATCTTTGAAAATACAGTGGCACATTTTAACTGGTCAAACAGGTCATCAATAAGAGGTAGTAGATAATTGTTCTTTATTGTAACTTTGCTGAGCTGTCTTTAATTAATACACAGCCTCAATGATCCACCTTTCTTCTTTACAAATAGAACTGGTGTAACGCCCCAAATTTTGGGCCTAGATGAAATGGGCTTTAGGTCTCATAAAATTTTTAAGTGAGCAAGAAAATGACAAATGACATATTGGCTTTAAGGGTTTAAGGAATTTGAAGTGTCTAGGTATGTTGGAGAAGTTCTGGGTTCGAGTTTTGTGGTGGAGGAATTTTAATTTAATTATTAAAATAATCAGGGTTGGGAGTAGTTGGGCTTTTAAATAAAGATAGGAGAAAATGGCATCAAAAAACCTTGTGGATGAGTGGCTAAGTGACGCCACTTAGGGTGTAGGGAGGTGGCGTTAGTAGATTGCAAAGAGATTCGAGGTTCGAATCCTAGCTTAGTATTGTTTTTAGGAGTTTAATTTTGGCCTTCTAAAAGGTTGGAAGTGGTGTGAAGATGGACTCCAAGGGGAGTGTGCAGAAGAGAAAATTTAGGAAATAGATTGGGGAGTTATCAGGGAGAAAAACGAGGAGATGAGAAGGGGGAAGTGATGGAGCCGAATAGAGAGTTGAGGGTCAGGCAATTCGGCTATAAGGGCTATAAATAAGTGCCGAATGGGGGGTGGCCAGGCTAATGCCGAATTCCCTTCACCTTCTTGCCAGAAACACTTTTTCCTAAAAGCTAAAAATCCTTTGTTTTAATTTCTTTCTTTATGCCGATTTTCCCTCTTTTCCTCTACACAATTTTTTTTTGTTTCGCTTTTGGGTTAGCCGATTCCTTCTTCTACTCTTCTTCTTTAATTTGTGCCAAATAAACCTTATTCACCATACTAGTTTAAAAGTTGAAAAGCCGAATCTCCCTAGGGCCGATTACTCTTTTTTGGTGTAAGTACCTTATCTCTTTTTCGGCTAGTATTGTTAATACCGATTACTTCCCTCCCTCACTCTTTCTAATTAACTTTGGTAGGGAATTAGTATCAGATCTCGGGTTTTAGCTCTCTACTGAATTGCTCCTTAGGTGTTTTGTGGTTTTGGTAAGTATTCCTCTCTTGTTGGTTAAGGATGGCCGAATGGTCTTAAGTGAGATAAGGGGGTGAATTATGCAAGTCCCCTAGTACTTGGTTTTATGAGTAAGAATTAATGCAGATCTAGGGAGTACGTGATCAAGGAAAAGCTGTTAGGGATTGGTGTTCAAGGTAAGGTTAAGGTGAGGTTTCGATTTTTGGGTAAAATATGTATTAAGCATACGATTAATTGAAGGGTGATATCATTTGTAGGTTGGTGACTAAGGGAATCGCAGCATGCTTGCTTACTAGGTGTGTACATACACTGCACACACAAGTAGATCGGCAAAAGCCAAAATACTGAAAAGCCGAAATGCTTAAAAGCTGAAAGTTTGGCTGCAGTAGCCTTGCGAGTGCGCAAACACTCGTGAGGTGGAAACTGATAGGTTGTTAGAGGCCCCATGGGCGGTTCCAAGGGCTTGGGCTGTGAATTGGCCAACTGGGCCAGAACAGGCTTAATGGGCCTGGTAGGCTGTTGGGTCTATAATAGGCAAAAATTGATAATTGTTGCTATGTGATGGAAATCGTATGAGTACATGAATGTGAATGTGATTTGGGCCTCATGAGCCATATAAATATGATTTGGGCCTGATGGGCCATATACATGTGAAGTGGGCCTAATGAACCATATAAATGTGATTGGGCCTAGTGGGCCATATACATGTATGTGAGTTTGGGCTTTGTAAGGGGTTTTGGGCCTAGTATATGATGACTACATAAAAATTAATTAAATTATTAAGCCCGTGGACAAGTCATAGGGTTAAGGTGTGGCAACGGGTATATGCATGTCTGGGATTGGATCTAGGGAGAGCTTGGTACTTAAGCGGCCTTAATAACCCAGCTCCTCTTCTCTGGAATCCTACCTGGTGCATAGTATTCGTTCATCTTAGCTCACGAGATTTGTTAACGGGATAAGGTAAGTGAAAATCATAATAAAGGGAAAAAAACTAAAATACCCTTAAGGGCGGAAGTGGCCAAAATACCCCTATGTGATGAATGTAAGTTTTATGGATGTGACATACATATCTGCTGCATACAAATGATATTTTGCCTAGGTTGCATATGGGTTGGGAATTATGGAACGGAGGAAGTATATGAGGATCGCATGGTTGCCTGACAATCGTGGATCCACCGACAGTTTTTAAGCCCAATATGTAAATGAAGGTAGTTCTGCAACCGGGCTACCTTAGATGTATATCAGTTGGGTGGGTCGATATTTATATCCCCGCATGATGTGTATTAGGGAACGGGGTTGGTGTGTAGCGGATGGATTATTGGGATGAGATTGCACTGCATTGTATTACATGTATGATGTATGGTAGTTGATGTATGCTTAATGTTTGTTCGAGGGATGTGCACACTGAGTTTGCGAAAACTCACCCCCTCTTTTAGTTTTCTCAGGTGATGCTCAATAGGAGGTTCGATGTCTTGAGGGACTCTGGGTGGCCAACTAGCGAGACAGCTTGGATTTGTTTGTTCTACTTAAAAAAAGAGCATTTAGTTTCTCATTTATTAAGTGATTTTAGACTAGATTGTAATAAGGCCTCCCCTTTTTTGTTATTATTTGGATTATTATTTTTATGCGATGTAATTATGAGAGGTTGGACATGGTTTCTTAAATTCTAGCATGTTTACTACGTTTCCGCAACTAAATTCTTAAATGATAAGTTTTCTTAAATCAAATGTTTTAAACAAAGCTTTCACAACTGAAAAGAATGTTTTCATAAGTTAACTAAGGTTTCATATCTTAAGGAAGGGTTTTTAATGAAAACAAGGTTTTCGCTAAAACACTTCAATGTGACGCGCCAGATTCGGCCATAGCGTTTGGGCCAGGTTTAAGGTGTTACATTTAGTGGTATCAGAGCCCAGGTTGCAAAACACCGGCTGTGAAGTGGGCCTTATTACTTGGTTTCTTTTAGTGTTTTTTTAAAAAAATATTTTGATTGTATTACAATGTTTTGGAAAAGGGGAAGTCTCATTGAGTGACACACCGAGTCTCCGACGTCGAACCAAGTAAGTTCTTTGGATCTTAAGCCTGTTTAAATTGTTATACAGTAGATAGTTAAAGGGCTACTTTAGATGATTATGTTAGAATGGAACTAAAGGCCTAGGATCTTAAAACTGTGGAGGATTTTCGAAAATAATCTTCTCTTAAAATACTTCCATAAAACATCGGGTTAATTATTGAACTAACTAAAACTTCATAAAATTTTTAATCTAGAAAATACGTGAGTCGACGATAGTGATAGAAGAGGTGCAAGAGGCCATGGCCGAGAACGCGGAAGTGTTAGGGCTGAATCGTCGGCATCGAGCTGTGTGCCCAATGTTGGAGTAGAAGAGGTTCTGCCCTCGCCCATGGCTGAGAATGGGCAGTACGATCGGGCCGCAGGGGATGATGCATTGTCGCAGGCAATGCTAAGGATTTTGGAGAGGGTCGCTGGGCCCAATAATGGCACGGGAAATTGGGGGTCTATTCTGCAGCGACTTCGATCAAATGGGGCTGAGATTTTTAAGGGCGTGGCTGGTGTGGCTCCTAACGTGGCTGAATATTGGTTGGAGGCCATGGAAAGGATAATGGAGGATCTGGACTGTTCACCTAAACAAAAGTTGAAAGGGGCAGTGTCATTACTAAGGGAAGAAGCTTACCAGTGGTGGCTGACAGTGAAAGAGGGCACTCAACCTGGGTAGGTCACTTGGGAGTTCTTCAAAGCTGCATTCCAAGGGAAGTATGTGGGTGCAAGCTATGTGGATGCTAGAAGGAAGGAGTTCCTGAACTTGGCCTGGGGAAACAAATCTGTGGCGAAGTACGAGGCGGAATTTCTACGCCTTAGTAGGTATGCAAGAGTTATGGTGGTAACGGATTATGAGCGTTGCGTTAAGTTTGAGGATGGACTAAGGGATAGCCTCAGGGTGTTGATAGCCCCACAAAGGGAGTGAGTTTTCTCAGAGTTTGTGGAGAAAGCAAAGATAGCGGAGGAGGTAAAGTGCACGAAGCGCCTAAATCGGGAAAAAGAAAGGGGTAAGAATAAAAGGGAGGTTGAGACTCTTGTTGTTGGACAGAGGCCTAGGGCAAGGGCCAGAGTTAATCGGCCAGTTAGAGCAGGGCCCCCTGCTGTTAATCCAGGGGTGCCACCTTGTGCTAATTGTGGGAGAAGCTATAACACCCCGTACCCGAGACCGTTGTCGGAAGCGACCACGAGGTGCTAACAGACATAATTCATGTATGTTCACAGTCCATTTTAAAAATTTCCAGACAGCTGGCTAACTGCATCACTGTCACCTTAAAAATCATATCTTGAGTTCCAAAACTCGAAAATCAGTTTCATAATTTTTCCCTGAAACTAGACTCATATATTCATCCACAAATTTTTTTCTATAATTTTTGGTCAGGGCCAATTAGTACAGTTTAATAGTTAAAGTCTCCCCTATTACAGGGTTTGACTGCACTGATGTTCCTACATTTCGACTTAGATAACTCCTTATACAGGGCTTCAATACTTATGCCGTTTGTTTCTAATAAAACTACACTCAAAAAGGAATCTATACATATATGGAATAACTTCTAATTATCTCTGGTTAATTTATAATGAATTTCCAAAGTCAGATCATGGGATCCAGAAATCGCTCTGGCCTGTCCAACGAAAACTTAAATATCCCTTAAAAATATGACTCATATGACCATTTACTTTCTTCCATATGGAAGTAGATTCATCAAGGTTTGATTACATAATTTATTCACTATTTAATTCCATTCCTACTATTTTTAGTGATTTTTCAAATTCACACCACTGCTGCTGTCAGCATCTGCCTTTAAGGTAGACTTTACCTATTACATAGTTTCCATGATTCAACTAACCCTTTAGCATATATAGCACAAAGTATGATCGTGATTAACCATTCCAATGGCCAATCATTGCCAAGCACATCCACACCTCTCAATAACCATATACATACAAAATGATTATAACATTATGCTCAAAAATATATATAAGCCATTTTCGCATGGCTATCCAAATTTGTACAATACCGAAAGGTACATGACCAACATCAAAAAGGGTAGTCCTATACATGCCATTTCAAAGTTCAACCAAAAGAGTACCAAAAGGGGCTTTGATAGTGTGGACGACTTCGACTTCGACAATCCCGAGTCCGATAGCTGACGAACCAAAATCTATAAAACAGAGATTCAAAGAAACGGAGTAAGCATTTAATGCTTAGTAAGTTTTGAGCCATGAAATTAGACACAACTAAAGTGTAGCATTCATATGGCTAAACGGATAATTTCATATGCACAAATTCTCAATATCATACTTACTTCACATTACCAACCCTTATATTCATACACAAAAGATCAACTTAGCCAAAGGCCGGTAGCTCATTTATCGACTGAGCGAATACTATGTGTAAGGGATCAACTAATTCAATGCATATACGAAACATACCTCATTGCTGGGATTTTACGAGCATATTAATTGAAACTATTACAGCAAGGTCGCTCATTCCCAAGCCAAGTACCTTCGGGAGTTAACCGGATATAGCTACTCGCTCGAATGCCTTCGGGACATAGCCCGGATATAGTAACTCGCACCAATGCCTTCGGGACTTAGCCCGGATATAGTAACTCGCACAAATGCCTTCGGGACTTAACCCGGATATAGTAACTCGCACAAATGCCTTCGGGACTTAACCCGGATATAATAACTCGCACAAATGCCTTCAGGACTTAGCCCGGAACTAGTCACTAGCGCAAATGCCTTCGGGACTTAGCCCGGTTATCATCCGAATATTCACACACATATCAATAAATCATGACACATTTATATCTCATTTTCATAATTAGAGTTCAAACACAAGTCTCGTATTAAGCATTAACATTTTCAGCTCAAGAGCTACATACAAAGGGCATGATTTTGATTTGCTTATAACATAATCTAATCGATTCATAATCTAAGTTTCATTACTCGAAAACTTACCTCGGATGTTGTCGAACGATTTCGATGGCTATTCGACCACTTTTCCTTCCCTTTATCGGATTTAGTTCTCCTTTGCTCTTGAGCTTAATTTAACAAATAAATTGATTTAATCATTTGAGCATCGAAAAGAGGAACTCAAGGTACTTAGCCCATATATATATACATTAGACATTAAAGTCACATACATATGAAATCATGAATCAACTCAACATATTAACCCACACTTCCTTTTAGCCGATTGTCTAAGCCAAGATAAAAGCATCAATATGCTTGCCTCTAACCGAATACATGCAACACCAATCTTCTTCCTATGGCCGAATATGCATGTCTATGTTGAGGCCGATTATATGCTTAATACTTCCTACAAGTATGGTTACTTGTATTGATTATATATCATCTTGTTTCAAGTTCAAAACTCGGCTAATACACATATACACTAGTAATCAAATACTAACATTTTGCACTTCACCTTACTACCATTTCACATCTATTTTCTACCATGGCCGAATGCATCAAGACACCATACCATTCAATTTTGGTCATGGGTTACACAAAGAACTTGATGTCTAACTCAAAAATGCCAAAAAGAAAATCCAAGAGTCATCAATCACCATCACATGTATCATTACAAAGCTTCACACTTAGCATGCAAATGATATCAACACAAATCCACCCTAGCCGAAACTTAACTCATCTTCATGCCTCATCACCACAACATCAAACATCAACCAAGAAGACAACACCCATGGCCGAATATCATCTCCATCTCATAGCAAAGATTTAAACCATGGGCTAGGTAGAACTCAAACTAACAACTAAAAACATGCATGAATCTCAAGGACAACATCAAACATACCTTAGTCTAGCAAACCACCATAGCCGATTTTCTCAAGCTCTTCCCCTTCCTTTCTTTCCTCTATTCGGCCAAAGATGTTCAAGAATGAACACTTTTTTTTTTGTTTTCTTTCTTCAATTCACGACAATGGGGGGGGGGAAACATGGATGAGACAATTTTTTTCATCATCATTTACCTTTCCATTATTATTTTATTACCCCTACTCCTTATTTTATTTTTTCCTAACATAAATCACTAACATAACATGTTTATGACACGTTTTGCCCATAACATTTTGTCCCCCTTCCTTGTCATGGCCGGCCACTACTAAATTAAGGGGGAAATTGACGTGCAAGTCTACCCTTTTATTACATGCACTAATAGATCCTTATAGATTAACCTATCACATTTCAAAAGTGTCACACATAAGTCCTATTAGCTGAATTCACATGCAATCGACTAGATCGAAGCTTAAAACTTTCACACATTCATATTCACATATTTTAGTCAATAAATATCATATTCAAATAATTTGGTGACTCGGTTTAGCGGTCCCAAAACCGCTTTCCGACTAGGGTCACTTTAGGGCTGTCACAACTCTCCCCCACTTAAGAAATTTTCGTCCCCGAAAATCTTACCGGTAAATAGGTTTGGGTATCGTTCTTTCATGGCGTTCTCGGGTTCCCAAGTAGCTTCTTCCATCCCGTGTTTGAGCCATAACACTTTTACTAAAGGAACCTTATTGTTTCGCAACTCTTTCACTTCACGAGATAGGATACGAATTGGTTCTTCTTCATAACTCATATCGGCTTGAATTTCAACCTCGAAGGGACTTATTATGTGCGAAGGATCAGATCTGTAACGTCGAAGCATCGAAACATGAAAGTCGTCGTGAATCTTTTCAAGTTCAGGGGGCAAAAGCAATCTATACGCGACTGGACCAACTCGTTCAGAGATTTCGTACGGCCCAATGAATCTCGGACTCAACTTGCCCTTACGGCCAAATCTGAGTATCTTTTTCCAAGGCGAAACTTTAAGAAACACTTTATCTCCCACCTGATATTCAATGTCTTTTCATTTCAAATCCGCATACGATTTCTGACGATCTGTGGCTGCCTTCAGACTTTCACGGATTACTTTTACTTTCTGTTCAGCATCTTTAATCAAATCAACTCTGAAAATTTTACTTTCACCGAGCTCGGTCCAAAACAATGGTGTACAGCATTTACGACCGTACAAAGCCTCGTAAGGTGCCATCTTAATACTTGATTGAAAACTGTTGTTGTAAGCGAATTCAATCAAAGGTAAATACCGCTCCCATGAACCACTAAACTCGAGGATGCAACATCTCAACATATCCTCAAGTATCTGAATTATCCGTTCGGATTGACCATCGGTTTGGGGGTGAAAAGCGGTGCTAAAATGTAACTTGGTACCCAAAGCTTCTTGCAATTTCTTCCAAAATCGTGAGGTGAATCTCAGATCTCTATCCAACACAATAGAAGTAGGTACCCCGTGTAATCTCACAATCTGAGAAACATACAATTCAACTAGTTTATCCATTGAAAAATCCGTGCGTACGGGGATAAAGTGAGCCGACTTAGTCAGTCTATCAACAACAACCCAAATCGCATCTTTCTTACTTGCTGACACTGGCAACCCAGATACAAAATCCATCGTGACTCGATCCCATTTCCATTCAGGTATCATGATCGGCTGAAGTAAACCAGCAGGCACTTGATGTTTTGCCTTCACTTGCTGACATACTAAGCACTTCGAGACAAAATTGGAAATGTCTCGTTTCATACCATGCCACCAAAACTGACGTCTTAGGTCGTTGTGCAATTTCGTACTCCCCGGGTGAATTGACATTCGGCTACAATAAGCTTCGTTCAGAATCATCGAAATGAGTTCTGAATTTCTTAGAACACACAAACGATTTCTGAACCTCAAACAATCGTCATCATCAACTTGAAACTCTGATTCCATATTCGAAACACATTCGGCCCGTTTTGCAACCAATTCATCATCGACTTTCTGAGCTTCACGAATTCGATGAATCAACAATGGTTTGGCCTTTAATTCTGCCACTAACACATTGTTGGATAGAACGGACAAGTGTACATTCATCGCTCGTAAAGCAAACAGTGATTTACGACTTAAGGCATCCGCAACCACATTAGCCTTTCCCGGGTGATAGTCAATGACAAGTTCATAATCCTTCAACAACTCGAGCCAACGTCTTTGTCGCAGATTTAAGTCTCTTTGAGTCATCAAATATTTGAGACTTTTGTGATCCGAAAATACATGGCACTTCTCACTAAATAAGTAATGTCGCCATATTTTCAAAGCGAATACGATGGCAGCTAATTCGAGATCATGGATCGGATAATTTTTCTCATGTGGCTTTAATTGTCTCGACGCATAGGCCACAACTCGACCTTCTTGCATCAATACGCAACCCAACCCAAGTAGGGAGGCATCACTATAAATGACAAACTCTTTGCCTGATTCGGGTTGCACTAGAATTGGAGCTTCAGTCAAATAAGTTTTCAGTTGGTCAAAACTTTTCTGACATTTTTCCGTCCATACGAACTTAACATCTTTTTGAAGTAGCTTCGTCATTGGTGTGGCTATCATCGAGAAACCTTTTACAAACCGTCGGTAGTAACCGGCAAGTCCCAAAAAGCTCCGAACCTCAGTAATATTTCTCGGAGGCTTCCAATTAAGTATGGCTGAAATTTTGCTCGGGTCAACTCGAATACCCGTTGCGGATACCACATGACCCAAGAAGCTAACCTCTCTTAACCAGAACTCACACTTACTGAACTTAGCATATAATTGCTTATCTCGTAAAATCTGCAACACTAATCTCAGGTGCTCAGCATGCTCGGTTTCATCTCTTGAGTAAACCAAGATGTCATCAATAAACACAACTACAAACCGATCCAAATACGGTCTAAAGATCCGATTCATCAAATCCATAAATACCGCAGGGGCATTAGTGAGCCCAAACGGCATCACTAAGAACTCGTAGTGACCGTATCTCGTTCTGAAAGCAGTTTTGGGTATATCTGAATCTCAAATTCGCAACTGATAATAACCCAATCTCAAATCTATCTTTGAAAACACCGAGGCTCCCTTTAGTTGATCAAACAAATCGTCAATGCGCGGTATCGGATATTTATTCTTTATTGTCACCTTATTCAGTTGATGATAGTCGATGCACAACCTTATGGTTCCGTCCTTCTTTTTCACAAACAATACTGGTGCACCCCACGGTGAGAAACTTGGTCGAGCAAAACCTCTATCCGTCAACTCTTGCAACTGAGCTTTCAATTCCTTTAATTCCATTGGTGCCATACGATACGGAGTTATCGAAATCAGTGTAGTCCCAGGTACAAACTCGATGCCAAACTCTACCTCCTGAACAGGTGGTAAACCCGGTAATTCTTCGGGAAAAACATCCGGGTATTCACAAACCACTGGCACAGATTCAGGCTTCTTTTCTAACTCTTTGTCATCAAGTACATACGCAAGGTATGCTTCACACCCTTTTCTTACATATTTCTGAGCCAACATTGAGGATATTACAGCTGGCAACCTATTCAAGTCAGTAGACTCAACTCGGATTATCTCGTTATTTACACAGCTCAAATCGATGGTTTTTCTTTTGCAATTTACAATTGCATCATGTACGGTCAACCAATCCATACCGAGGATAACATCAAACTCGTCAAACGGTAAGAGCATCAAATCGGCTGGAAAACAGGAACCTCGGATTACTAGGGGACATTTCTTGCACACTTTGTCGACAAGCACGTAACGACCCAAGGGATTTGACACTCGAATTACAAACTCAGTAGACTCAACAGGTAGAGTCTTACTGGATGCTAAGGTTTCACATATATAAGAATGAGTAGAACCAGGGTCAATCAAAGCAATCACATTAGTATCAAAGAGAGTAAAAGTATCGGTAATAACATTTGGCGAGGAAGCATCCTCGCGTGCGCGTATAGCGTAAGCTCTAGCAGGAGCACGAGCCTCAGATCTGGTGGTAGCATCTCTAGATCCTCTCTGACTGCCACTAGCATTGCCCGTATTCCTAGATGGTCTACCCCGAGCAGTAGTAGCACTAGGCTTCCCACTCTGATTTACGTTGTGTTCGGACAATCTCGGGCAATCTCTAATAAAGTGGTCAGCTGACCCGCACTTGTAACAGGAGCGGTCATGGAACCTACAACTCCCCGAGTGCCATTTACCATAATACTGACACTCCGTTCTGTCTCGACGGTCATTTCCAACACTGGCGACCGAAGTGACTCGTGCACTTACAAGGGGTCGATCACGGTCTCGTCTAGAAAAACCCGAAGTGTCTCTAGATCGACCCAAATCATCTCTAAACTTTTTCGATGATTGTTGAAAGGGCCTCCCCGAAGACCTCTTACGAAACTCCTTTGCTCCGATATCAGCTTTTCTTTTCTCCATACTGAGCTCCTCGGCTTTGCAAGCTCGCTCGACAAGTACTACAAATTCTCGGATTTCCAAGATGCCAACATACAGCTTTATATCATCATTTAGTCCATCCTCGAAACGTTTACACATTACGGCTTCTGAGGAAATGCATTCTCGAGCGTACCGGCTAAGCCTCACAAATTTTCATTCATAGTCGGTAACCGACATGGAACCTTGTTTAAGTTCAAGAAACTCATTCCGTTTTTGGTCAATGAATCTCTGACTGATATACTTCTTTCGAAACTCGATTTGGAAGAACTCCCAAGTTACTTGCTCTCTGGGCACAACAGAAGTCAACGTATTCCACCAATAGTAGGCAGAATCACGTAGCAAGGAGATAGTACACTTTGGGCACTCATCGGGTGTGCAAGATAGCTCATCGAGTACCCGAATAGTGTTGTCCAACCAAAATTCAGCTTGTTCGGCATCATCGCTATCCGTAGCCTTAAATTCAGTAGCCCCGTGTTTTCAGATTCTGTCAACTGGGGGCTTATTTGACCTTATTTGGTCAGTTGCCGGAGGTATTGTAGGTGCGGGGGTGGCATTAGTCAGGAATGGAGGTTGTGGAACAGCCGTATTAGTTCGAATGTATTGGTTGAACCAATCATTCATCACGCTATAGAAAGCTTGTCTAGCTTCATCATTCGGATTACTAGCAATAGGTTGAGAGTCCGCCGGCGCTGTCCCTTGTGCGGGAGCAGGCGCTACACTCTCAAGATCATCAGCTACCGCTCGGTCGGAATCGGGATCCATTACTATAAATAAGCACATTTGCAAATGTCAGAAATCACCACACTATCAAATAATCACAAAATGGCATGTATAGCTAGACCCAAACGTATTACGGTAGTCCTAGAATCGACTAAACCGTAGCTCTGATACCAATAAAATTGTAACACCCCGTACCCGAGACCGTTGTCGGAAGCGACCACGAGGTGCTAACAGACATAATTCATGTATGTTCACAGTCCATTTTAAAAATTTCCAGACAGCTGGCTAACTGCGTCACTGTCACCTTAAAAATCATATCTTGAGTTCCAAAACTCGAAAATCAGTTTTGTAATTTTTTCCTGAAACTAGACTCATATATCTATCCACAACTTGTTTTCTAGAATTTTTTGTCGAGCCATTAGTACAGTTTATTAGTTAAATTCTCCCCTGTTATAGGGTTTGACTACACTGACGTTCTTGCATTGCGACTTAGATAACTCCTTATACAGGGCTTCAATACTTATGTCGTTTGTTTCTAATGAAACTAGACTCAAAAAGGAATCTATACATATATGGAATGACTTCTAATTATCTCCGGTTAATTTATAATGAATTTTCAAAGTCAGATCATGGGATCCAGAAATCACTCTGGCCCTATCCCACGAAAACTTAAATATCCCATAAAAATACGACTCATATGACCATTTCGTTTCTTCCATATGGAAGTAGATTCATCAAGGTTCGATTAAATAATTTATTCACTATTTAATTCCATTCCTACTATTTTTAGTGATTTTTCAAATTCACACCACTGCTGCTGTTAGCATCTGCCTTTAAGGTAGACTTTACCTATTACATAGTTTCCATGATTCAACTAACCCTTTAGCATATATAGCACAAAGTATGATCGTGATTAACCATTCCAATGACCAATAATTGCCAAGCACATCCACACCTCTCAATAACCATATACATACAAAATGATTATAACATTATGCTCAAAAATATATATAAGCCATTTTCGCATGGCTATCCAAATTTGTACAATACCGAAAGGTACATGACCAACATCAAAAAGGGTAGTCCTATACATGCCATTTCAAAGTTCAACCAAAAGTGTACCAAAAAGGGCTTTGATAGTGTGGACTACTTTGACTTCGACAATCCCGAGTCCGATAGCTGACGAACCAAAATCTATAAAACAGAGATTCAAAGAAACGGAGTAAGCATTTAATGCTTAGTAAGTTTTGAGCCATGAAATTAGACACAACTAAAGTGTAGCATTCATATGGCTAAACGGATAATTTCATATGCACAAATTCTCAATATCATACTTACTTCACATTACCAACCCTTATATTCATACACAAAAGATCAACTTAGCAAAAGGCCGATAGCTCATTTATCGACTGAGCGAATACTATTTGTAAGGGATCAACTAATTCAATGCATATACGAAACATACCTCATTGCTGGGATTTTACGAGCATATTAATTGAAACATTACAGCAAGGTCGCTCATTCCCAAGCCAAGTACCTTCGGGAGTTAACCGGATATAGCTACTCGCTCGAATGCCTTCGGGACATAGCCCGGATATAGTAACTCGCAAAAATGCCTTCGGGACTTAACCTGGATATAGTAACTCGCACAAATGCCTTCGGGACTTAACCCGGATATAGTAACTCGCACAAATGCCTTCGGGACTTAGCCCGGAACTAGTCACTAGCGCAAATGCCTTCGGGACTTAGCCCGGTTATCATCCGAATATTCACGCACATATCAATAAATCATGACACATTTATATCTCATTTTCATAATTAGAGTTCAAACACAAGTCTCGTATTAAGCATTAACATTTTTAGCTCAAGAGCTACATACAAAGGGGATGATTTTGATTTGCTTATAACATAATCTAATCGAATCATAATTTAAGTTTCATTACTCGAAAACTTACCTCAGATGTTGTCGAACGATTTCGATGGCTATTCGACCACTTTTTCCTTCCCTTTATCGGATTTAGTTCCCCTTTGCTCTTGAGCTTAATTTAACAAATAAATTGATTTAATCATTTGAGCATCGAAAAGAGGAACTCAAGGTACTTAGCCCATATATATATACATTAGACATTAAAGTCACATACATATGAAATCATGAATCAACTCAACATATTAACCCACACTTCCTTTTAGCCGATTGTCTAAGCCAAGATAAAAGCATCAATATGCTTGCCTCTAACCGAATACATGCAACACCAATCTTCTTCCTATGGCCGAATATGCATGTCTATGTTGAGGCCGATTATATGCTTAATACTTCCTACAAGTATGGTTACTTGTATTGATTATATATCATCTTATTTCAAGTTCAAAACTCGGCTAATACACATATATACACTAGTAATCAAATACTAACATTTTGCACTTCACCTTACTACCATTTCACATCTATTTTCTACCATGGCCGAATGCATCAAGACACCATACCATTCAATTTTGGTCATGGGTTACACAAAGAACTTGATGTCTAACTCAAAAATGCCAAAAAGAAAATCCAAGAGTCATCAATCACCATCACATGTATCATTACAAAGCTTCACACTTAGCATGCAAATGATATCAACACAAATCCACCCTAGCCAAAACTTAGCTCATCTTCATGCCTCATCACCACAACATCAAACATCAACCAAGAAGACAACACCATGGCCGAATATCATCTCCATCTCATAGCAAAGATTTAAACCATGGGCTAGGTAGAACGCAAACTAACAACTAAAAACATGCATGAATCTCAAGGACAACATCAAACATACCTTAGTTTAGCAAACCACCATAGCCGATTTTCTCAAGCTCTTCCCCTTCCTTTCTTTCCTCTATTCGACCAAAGATGTTCAAGAATGAACACTTTTTTTTTGTTTTCTTTCTTTAATTCATGGCAATGGGGGGGGGGGGAACATGGATGAGACAATTTTTTTCATCATCATTTACCTTTCCATTATTATTTTATTACCCATACTTCTTATTTTATTTTTTCCTAACATAAATCACTAACATAACATGTTTATGACATGTTTTTCCCATAACATTTTGTCCTCCTTCCTTGTCATGGCGACCACTACTAAATTAAGGGGGAAATTGACATGCAAGTCCACCCTTTTATTACATGCACTAATAGATCCTTATAGATTAACCTATCACATTTCAAAAGTGTCACACATAAGTCCTATTAGCTGAATTCACATGCAATCGACTGAATCAAAGCTTAAAACTTTCACACATTCATATTCACATATTTTAGTCAATAAATAAAATATTCAAATAATTTGGTGACTCAGTTTAGCGGTCCCAAAACCGTTTTTCGACTAGGGTCACTTTAGGGCTGTCACAGAAGCCGTGGAGGCGAGTGTTGGAAGAGGATGTGAGCTTGTTTAGCTTGTAGGTCTATGGAGCATAGGATCAGAAATTTCCCTAAAACGCCAGGGCGAGTGCCAGATGCGGGCCGAGGTGATGTACAGCCATCGAGGGGTGGTCAGCAACCGTCCAGAGGCCATGGTCAGACCAAGGGTGGAAACGATTTGGGCAGTGGAGCACCGGGCAAAGGTGCTGGTCATGCTGAGGCAAGACAACCAGCGTTGGTCTATGCAGCATGTTGTCGAGAGAACAGAGACGCTCCAGAGGCAGATATTCGTACGTACTTTATCTATAATTTGCTATTTACTTAGTTTGGAATTAGAGTGCACAGCGAGAGCGTGGTGTGGTAGTCTATGTTATGCAGCTGTACTAATAGTTGGGAATTTTGAGGACGAAATTTCTTTTAGGGGGTAGAGTTGTAACGCCCCAAATTTTGGGCAAAGATGAAATGGGCTTTGGGTCTCATAAAATTTTTAAGTGAGCAAGAAAATGACAAATGACATGTTGGCTTTAAGGGTTTAAGGAATTTGAAGTGTCTAGGTATGTTGGAGAAGTTTTGGGTTCAAGTTTTGTGCTAGAGGAATTTTAATTTAATTATTAAAGGAATCAAGGTTGGGAGTAGTTGGGCTTTTAAATAAAGATAGGGGAAAATGGCATCAAAAAGCCTTGTGGAGGAGTGGCTCAGTGACACCGCTTAGGGAGTAGGGAGGTGGCATTAGTAGATAGAAAGGATATCTGAGGTTCGAATCCTAGCTTAGTATTTTTTTAGGAGTTTACTTTTGGCCTTCTAGAAGGTTGGAAGTGGTGTGAAGATGGACTCCAAGGGGAGTGTGCAGAAGAGAAAATTTAGGAAATAGATTGGGGAGTTATCAGGGAGAAAAACAAGGAGATAAGAAAGGGGAAGTGATAGAGTCGAATGAGGAATTGAGGGTCAGGCAATTCTGCTATAGGGGCTATAAATAGGTGCCGAATGGGGGGTGGCCAGGCTAATGCCGAATTCCCTTCACCTTCTTGCCAGAAACCCTTTTTCCTAAAAGCCGAAAATCCTTTGTTTTACTTTCTGTCTTTGTGCCAATTTTCCCTCTTTTCCTCTACACAATTTTCTTTGTTTCGCTTTTGGGTTAGCCGATTCCTTCTTCTACTCTTCTTCTTTAATTTGTGCCAAATGAACCTTATTCACCATACTAGTTTAAAAGCCAAAAAGCCGAATCTCTCTTGGGCCAATTACTCTTTTTTGGTGTAAGTACCTTATCTCTTTTTCGGCTAGTATTGTTAATACCGGTTACTTCCGTCCCTCACTCTTTCTAATTAACTATGGTAGGGAATTAGTATCAGATCTCGGGTTTTAGCTCTCTGCTGAATTGCTCCTTAGGTGTTTTGCGATTTTGGTAAGTATTCCTCTCTTACTGGTTAAGGATGGTCGAATGGTCTTAAGTGAGATAAGGGGGTGAATTATGCAAGTCCTCTAGTACTTGGTTTTATTAGTAAGAATTAATGCAGATCTAGAGAGTACGTGATCAAGGAAAAGTTGCTAGGGATTGGTGTTCAAGGTAAGGTTAAGGTGAGGTTTCGATTTTTGGGAAAAATATGTATTAAGCATACGATTAATTGAAGGGTGATATCATTTGTAGGTTGGTGACTAAGGGAATCGCAGCACGCTTGCTTACCAGGTGTGTACTGTGACAACCCTGATTTGACCCTAGTCGGGAATGATTTTGGGACCACAAAAATCGAGTCACAAAAATAATTAAGTGTTATATTCTATGCCTATTATAAGTGAAAGTGCATGTGTGAAAGTTTCATGCTTTGATTTTTTTTCATTTAAATGTGAAATTGATTAAAAAGGACTTATGTGAAAAATATTGAAATTGTGGTAGGTTGAAGTGTAGTGGTCAAATATTGCATGGCTTAAAATATGGGGATTTGCATGTCAAATTCCCTATTTTTATGTAAGTGGCCGGCAATGATGATGGTTGAATAGCCATATATGCATTATATTTTATATTATAATAGTTAATGGTTTAAATTATAAAATAAAAAAAGGGGAAGCCATACATCCTTGCCTTGTGCTTGCCAAATGTTGAGAAAGAAAGAAGAAATATAATTATTAAATGATATTTGGCCACTATATAGGTAAGTGGACGGTAATGGACCACCATTAAAAGGTTTTGATATTAAATTACAAAAATTAATTTAGTAATTGGCTTATTAAAATGAAATATAATAGAAAATGGTGATAAAAACAAAGATACACCCATCCTTTCTTGTATTTTTGCCGAAAACCGTAAAGAAAAGAAAAAGGAAATGAAGCTAAGGTATTCGGCTATGGTGAATGTACAGATTAAGGTATGTTTAATGCTCTTTCGTTGAAAATCCTTGTATATTTGGAGTGGTCATCAAGTATAGAAGTTAGCTCATGGCAAAATTTTTGTAAATGGATGAAGATGACATTCGGTCATGGATGTTTATATTTCTTTGATGTTGTTTTTGATGTTTTGTGTATTAAGGGTTGATAATAGATGGAAGTTGAATGGTTGTTGTATGTAGATAGCATGCATGCTAATAATGTTTTTATTTTCTACTTAATACCTTATTGATTATGAGTTAACATGAATATTTAGTTGAACATATACCTTGAATTATGTTCAAAAATTTTAATTGATTAGTTGTACTCTTCTTTTTGCTTTTGAATATTCAAAATATTGAAGGTGAAAGGATGGAAAATTTCAAGTTGAAATGTTATCCAAATGCTGGAAATTTAGCATGCATATTCTTTTATTTAAATGCTTTGACCGAATGTTGGAAGTTAACTTGCATGCTGTCTGGTTACTGCATGAGGGAGTTAAAATTGAACTTAAGATAGTTTATTACTAATTAATTTGCTGTTGTAATGCTGTAAATTATTGGCTGTCCAAATTAGGACAAATTTATAGTACTTAGTTAATTAATATGTTGCTGTAATACTTAAATTATTGGCTGTCCAAATTAGGACAAAATCATGGTGTTATGTGCTAGCATGATATGTATGTGTGATTTAAGTGAAAAATGTTTAGATGATTTATAGTAATTGGCTAATGTGTTTTTGTGGATATGGATGCCGAATGTGGACTCAAGAAATTAATTGAAAATTTGTTGTTTGTTTAGGTGATAGAAAGTATGAAATGGTCTTATGTGATACGTGTATATAAGTAGATGGAAGAGAAGTGTCGTATATTTTTGTGTATGGGATTAATTGCACTTTGATTTTAATGCGCATCATTATTACTATGTTTAAAATGTGTGAAAGCCGAATATACTCATGATACAATGCTTGATTAGTTGATTAACAATAAGTTAAATTTGTGTAATTCAAGCTCAAGAGCATAAGGAGCCAATTTTGGATAAAGGGAAAACGAAACTAGTCGATTAGTCAATCCGTAGTTATTTGATAAAATCCAAGGTAAGTTTTGAGTAGTCACCTTTAGTATATAATTGATGATGCCTTGGTATGTGTATATTAGATGAATTGTGACCTTTTGATTCTACTTGAATTAAGTTGTGTGATAAATAATTTATGTATATGACTTATAGTCGAATGGACACTATGGGTTAAGCTTGAATGGTGAAATGGATATGTGATATTTATGTATGACTTTTGAACCGAAATATAAATGACGGTGTTCATATGGAGCTTATATCCGAATGTAGCAAATGACTACTAATGTGATATGTTGAATGAGATGTGTTAATATATGATTAAATATGCATGATATATGATGTATATCCAGACTTAAGGTCCGCAGGCTTCGTGCTGGAATTATATCCGGGCTTAAAGACCCGCAAGCTTCGTGCTAGAATTGTATCCGGACTTAAGGTCCGCAGGCTTCGTGCTGGAATTATATCCGGGCTTAAATGTAACACCCCAAACTTGGCTTGGAAGTTTGGCTCAAATCTGGCGTGTCACATTGAAGTGTTTTTCAGAAACCATGTTTCCATTAAAAACCCTTCTTAATAATTAAAAACTTGTACCCTTTTTAAACCTTGTTAGAAAACCTCAGCTAAATAACATTCTTAACAACTTTGTAAAAAATCCTAGCAGTTGCGGAAGCTTAATGTAAAAACAATTGTGGTTACGTGATGTTTTGAACAACAGTAGTTGTTTTGGAAAATCGTGTTCTAATACTAGCAATTATAAGAACAATAAATAAAATTCCAAATTTGAAATCTAGAAAATTACAACGGCTTTACTACAACCCACATAAAAACATTTAAAAGCAATAATCAAGATTATAACATAAACAGTGTGTGTGGCTTCCTCCGAGGCCCTCATAGCCCCGATCCATCTAAGGCTGAAAATTACCTGAAAGGTTAATAAACGGGGTGAGTTTACGAAAACTCAGTGTGAAATCCCCTACTATATAAAAGGAACAGTCAGTCATATAAAAGAATTAAAAGTTGGCCCCAGCCCTACTTACAGTTTCAGTATCAATTGGGCCTTAGCCCATTTTAATAGATAGTACCACAGGGGCTTTAACCCATTACAGAATAAGAAACATTATCAGAACTAGAATCATAATCAGAATCAGAATTAGGTGACAGAATCAGAATCAGAATCAGGTAATAGAATCAAAATCAGAATCAGTATCAGGTAACAGAATCAAAAATCAGAATGTGAATGCAATCCCAACCCAATCCAGCCTATAACCAACCGCTACACTCCACCCGTACCAGCCCTACACTCCATGTGGGGAATAGCTCAACCCATCCAGCCCTACACTCCACAGTTGCAGCATTGCTGCTCAGTTATCAGATTTTGTGATAGAGTCACCAGATACAGATATTGTGGTAGAGCCACCAGAACAGATATTTGTGGCATAGCCACCAGAAACAGATAATGTGGCAAAGCCACTTAACAGAATACGTGGCATAAAGCCATGGATAACTGCATTACGTTAGGCACATAGCCATCAACTAGAGTAACATAACCGGCACACAGCCCTAGGTAAATGTGATCGACACAGAGTCGTCAATAACCATATATTGGCACATAGCCTTAGGCAAATACGTTTGGCACACAGCCATAATCAGGTTGGCACAGAGCCATATGTAGGTTGACACAAAGCCATAATCAGAAGGCTTTAAGCCATCGGTAGCTGTATCATGTTAGGCACATAGCCATCAGCGACGGTAATATAGTCGACACACAGCCTCAGGTAAATATGATCGGCATTCAGCCATTGATCGGTCCACAGTTGTCTTGGGTGACCCGTGCGACCTTATCAAATCAGTACGAATATACGGCTCTTAAGCCTTCGGTGGATCCACAGTCGTCAAGCAACCATGCGATCCTGACAGATCAGATTTTCTTCCGTATAAAATCCCAACCCATGCAACATGTCATGTATGTAGAATGTCATGCCCATATTTGAATCAAACAATCACAGTCAAGTCATTCATATACCAACATATATTCACAATCGAATTCGTCAACCACACAGTCCAAGTTAGTCACTTGGCCACAAGGGCAAAACAGTCATTTAACACTTTAGGGGCAAAATGGTAATTTTACCCCACAAGGTATCTCGGTAATTCCACCCTACAGGGGTATTTTAGTAATTCTACCATACAGGGGTATTTCGGTAATTCTACCCTACATGGGTATTGCGATAATTCTACCCTACAAAGGTATTGCGATAATTCTACCCTACAGGGGTATTTCGGTAATTCTACCCTACAGGGGTATTCTGGTAATTCTACCCTACAGGGGTATTCCGATATTTCTACCCTACAAGGGTATTTCGGTCATTTTGTAAATCGATGGTAAAACGGTAATTCTATAAATCAAGGGTACTTTGGTAATTTTACAAGTCGAGGGTATTTCAATAATTTTACAGGTCGAGGGTATTTCAGTAATTTCACAAATTAGGGATATTTTGGTAATTTTCAAACTAGGGGTATTTTGATAATTTTACAAACCAGGGGTATTTTGGTAATTTTACAAACCAGGGGTATTTTGGTAATTTTATAAACAAAGGGTATTTTAGTAATTTTACAAACCAGGGGTATTTTTGTAATTTTGTAAACCAAGGGTATTTTGGTAATTTTACAAACCAGGAGTATTTTGGTGATTTTATAAACCAATGGTATTTTTGTAATTTTACAAACCAGGGGTATTTTGGTAATTTGGTAAACTAAAGTATTCTAAACAGGGATAATAATACGAATGGCCCTAAAGCCTATTCTCGGCCCAAATGGGCCCACACGCTCGTGTGGCCCTTTTAGCCCAAATCTAGCCACAGATATGAGATTCACCTAGCCTAGTCCAATATTTACTACACAATCAAACAACTTATCCAATTGGGCCCGTAGGCCCATTGGGCCCACATAGCCCCTTTCGGCCCATCGCGGCTCGAAGTAGCCATCCTACAGCTAAAGTAGTGAGAAATACACACCTAATAGGAGACTAGAGTTAATCCACGCTCCGAGCACTCTTAGCCGACGCCCAACCCAAACGAGCACGCCATACAGCGAAAGGGATCAGCCAAGAAAGGTACCTTTACTCTCCTCATGGTTCTCTATATTTAAAGCCAGCTTCGCATCCACTCTTATGTTAGCTTCCCGATATGGGATCCCTCCATCATCAGAGTTTAAATTCAACACCAACTCTAGTCGCCCCTTGTTAGCAAAATAAATGCTCTTTGCTTGCCATGGGATTCGAACCCATGCCTCCCCTCAGAGGCTCCACACGCTACTTGCCACTAAACCACAAGGCTTTTTGTGTCACAATTTCTCCAACAATATTCTTAAGGCCTACCTACTACACCCAGGGTTGATTCACCTTAAACCAAAATTTTTGCTAGAGTCCAGGTTTGAACCCAAGACTTCTCCAACACTTCTCAGCACACTTAACCACTAAAACGAGCCTTCATTAACGAAATTTTCACGCATAACAGAATATTATAGGCTGCCTTCAACCGCTCCCATGCTCAAGGCCCAAAACTTCTAGGCCCAAATTCAGAGTGTTACATTAAAGACCCGCAGGCTTCGTGCTGGAATTGTATCCGGACTTAAGATCCGCAGGCTTTGTGCTGGTACTATATCCGGACTTAAGGTCTGCAGGCTTCATACTGGTACTATATCCGGGCTTAAAGTCCGTAGGCTTTGTGTTGGTGATTGAATTTGGGGTTTAAACCTAGCAGGCTTAACGCCGATGATTCGAATAAGATTATGAATTTGAATGTTCGAGGTAAACTACTACTGATTATGTATGTTACATTATGAGGGCCATGTACGTATTATGTACTTATATGTGATTTTGATTTGGATTGAATTATAAGTGTATAAAGTGATGCATATGTGAATAAGTGTTACAACTATAAATGTGATCGTGATACATTCGGTAAATCTGTGAAGTTATGTGGAAGTATATGATTGTTATATGTGATTATGATCATGGAAAATTAAATGTGGATATGATATTGTATTTTGTTCGTTTTGATTGAATTAAAGTTGATAGTGAAGCATTTTAAATGCCTATGTTATATAAGTTCAATCTTGAATGACATGATATACATGTTTAAATAATATGAAAGCAAAGAATGTGTGAAAGAGTAGATTGTAATAAATCTGCTTGGGACAGCAGCAGTAACATGATTTTTGGAAAATTACCATAAATAGTGGGAGTTGAGTATAGGCTAAATAAATTACGTAATAAAAGCTTAATGCGTCTAGTTTCTTATAAAAGAAACTGTGTAAGCAAAATAATTTCCGATAATGAGATATTTGAAGTGGCGTGGGACAGAGTCAAAATGACTTCGAGGTCCCCTATTCTGTATTTAGAAAATCATTGTAAATTGTACAAGAATGGTTATAAAATAAAATTTATATTCTTAGACTCCCTAATGAGTCTAGTTTCAAATGAAATAAACTAGAACATGTTTTGAATTCTGTACAATGAGAAATCTGATTCAAAGTGAAGAATGGTCAGAATAGTAAAATAGTGAAATAGGAAAAACTTTAAGAAAAATCTGGTATTGATTGGTCAATCCAAAAATTCTGAAAATTTTATGGATAGAAGATATATGAGTCTATTTTCAGGGAAAATTAAATGCAATTGATTTTGAGTTTCCTAGCTCCAGTTATAAATAATTTAGTGATTGTTGCGCAGGAAGATAGCTTGTCATGAAATTGAGTATATATTGTAAACATTGATTAAACATGTAAATGAGCTGCTAATTGTTTTCTTAAGAACTTACTAAGCGTAAAGCTTACCTCCTTCTTTCCCATGTTCTCTAGGATTGCCAGGTTTGCTCGGGTTGGAGTTCGCCGGAGATATTATTACACTGTCGAGCTAACGCTACTGGTGTAGTGATTTCAAGTACTTTGGGTCTATGGCATGTATAGGTGTGTAAATATTAGAGTATGTGATACGGCTTTAACCGTATGTGTTGGCCTATTTTGATTATGGGGTTGTAAATCCATTTTAATTATGCATGTATGTGCTATGGTATTACGTGATGACTTTATAATAATTAAAGCATGAATTTTCCAAGTTTTTCTTAAGTTCTCGGTTTAGTCCCGAACCACCCCGGATGTATGTTTTGGGCCTCGTAAGCCCCATAAGGGACATATTGCATGAAAAAAAAGGAAAAGTTTTTAATTGTTTGAGATTTCTTGGCCCTGTTTAGTATAGAAGCGTTAGTAAAAGTCAGGTAGCACCTCGAACCCCGTCCCGGCTTCAGATGCGGGCAAGGGGTGTTCATGTACATACACTACACATGCAAGTAGATCAGCAAAAGCTGAAATACCGAAAAGCGGAAATGCCGAAAAGTTGAAAGTTTGGCTACGGTAGCCTTGCGAGTGCGCGAACACTAGTGAGGTGGAAACCGATAGGTTGTTAGAGGCCCTATGGGCGGTTCTAAGGGCTTGGGCTGTGAATTGGCCAACCGGGCCAAAACAGGCTTAATGGGCCTGATGGGCTGTTGGGCCTATAATAGGCAAAAATTGATAATTGTTGCTATGTGATGGAAATCGTATGAGTACATGACTGTGAATGTGATTTGATCCTAATGGGCCATATAAATGTGATTTGGGCCTGATGGGCCATATACATGTGAATTGGGCTTAATGAGTCATATAAATGTGATTCGGCCTAGTGGGCCATTTACAGGTATGTGTGTTTGGGCTTTGTAAGGGGTTTTGGGCCTAGTATATGATGACTACATAAAACTTAATCAAATTATTAAGCCCGTGGACAAGTCATAGGGTTAAGGTGGCAACGGGTATATGCATGTCTAGGATTGGATCTAGGGAGAGTTTGGTACTTAAGCGGTCTTAATGACCCACCTCCTCTTCTCTGGAATCCTACCTGGTGTGTAGTATTCGTTCATCTTAGCTCACAGGATTTGTTAACGGGATAAGGTAAGTGAAAACCGTAATAAAGGAAAAATTACCGAAATGCCCTAAAGGGCGAAAGTGGCCAAAATATCCCTATGTGGTGAATGTAAGTTTTAAGGATGTGACATGCATATCTGCTGCATACAAATGATATTCTGCCTAGGTTGCATATGGGTTGGGAATTATGGAACGGAGGAAGTATATGAGGATCGCATCGTTGCCTGACAATCGTGGATCCAACGATGGCTCTTAATCCCAATATGTAAATGAAGGTAGTTTTGCAACCGGGCTACCCTGGATGTGTATCGGTTGGGTGGGTCGATATTTATATCACCACATGATGTGTATCGGGGTACGGAGTTGGTGTGTAGTGGATGGATTATTAGGATGGGATTGCACTGCATTGCCTTACATGTATGATGTATGGTGGTTGATGTATGCTTAATGCTGGTTCTATTTCTTTTTCAACTCTTTTGAGACAATCTTTGAGAAAATGGTTAAGTGAATCACATCCAAAACAAGCTCCACTCCTAGACCGACATTCCCCATAATGAAATTTGTTAAAATGTTTACATTTCAGTTTAGGATTACCAACACTACCTACACTGGTCACAGATAGAGATGAAGACCTCGGGTTAGAATATTGAGAGCCCCACTTTCTTTCAGAATATCCCGTAGAGGTGGTCACCCGATCATAATACTTATTTAATTTCGTATAAGCAAATGCTTGTGACTCACTCATAGTTCTTTTTCCAAAAACCCAAGCTTCTCTTTCAGCTTGTTTCGTTTCTTTACTTAATTCCTCAGCTTTGTGTGCTCCACCGGCTAACACTGCAAATTCCCTTATTTCAAAAATTCTAATCAATTACTTGATATCTTCATTTAGACCCTCTTCAAAGCATTTACACATCTCAGCCTCAGTTAGAACCTATTCTCTGGCATACTTGCTCAACCGAACAAATTCTCATTCATACTCAGACACAGTCATATTTCCTTGTTTAAGCTTTAAAAATTCTTTCCTTTTCTGATCCATGAATCTCTGACTAACATATTTCTTTCTGAATTCAGCCTAGAAGAATTCCCATGTAACATTCTTTCTCGGTACAACCGAAGTTATGGTATTCCACCAATGATAAGCTGAATCCTTTAGTAGAGATACTTCTCATTTCAGACATTCAACAAGTGTACAGGATAATTCATCAAAAACCCAGATAGTATTTTCTAGCCAAAACTCAGCCCTTTCCAAATCATCATCTACGGTATCTCTAAATTCTTCTGCCCCATGTTTATAGATTTTATCTATCGGAGGCGTACCAATTCTAATAGGTTCAGCACCTATGGTACCTCAGGAACCTGTTGAGGAGCAGGTGGAGGAGGTCGTTGTATAATGGGGTTTGTTATCAGGTACTGTGTAAACCATTCATTCATCATTTGAAAGATTACTTGTTTTGCCTCCTCACTTCGACCCTTAGACACGGGCCTTTCACTACCAGACGCGACACAACTCCTTGAACTAAAGCAGAAGCATTGCTCTCAACTTCCTCAGATTCAGTTCTAGCTCAGTTGGATGGCATTACTATATGAAAAACACATTTAAAATGACTAGGAGTCATCACACTATCACAATTTATATAATGGCATGTATAGTTAAACTCGTGTTTGCTACGTCAAATCCAAGAATCGGCTAAACCATAACTCTGATACTACTAAATGTAACACCCTTAACCCGTATCTATGGTCAGAATAGGGTTTCAAAGTATTACCAAAACTTTCAAAACATTTTACAATAATTTAGGTAAATTACTATTCATTAATTGAAATCATACAAAACGTCCCTTGATTGGACGCTCGAGGCCCACTATGAGCATTAGAATCGAGTCGGGACTTAATCGGGAGCTTTAAAAATTTTTCGCGAAATTACAAAAAATTTCCAAGGTGCAGGGCTAACACACCTGTGTGGTCCAAGGGAAACACCCGTGCTACAGGCCATGTTCGATCTCGTGTAACTCTCTGACTTGTGCACACGGCCATGCCACACTCCCGTGTGCTAGGCCATGTGGTTAATTAATTTAATTCGAAATTAGGTGAATGTTTCACACGCCAAGACACACGCCCTTGTTCTAGGCCATGTAGCATACACGACTGAGACACACGCCCGTTTCTCTGCTTGTGTGCTCAATTCTGAGCATTCTGTTTCTCAAAATTAAGGTGCAGGGAACACACGGCCTAACTACATGCCTATGTTACGAGTTCGTGTGTTACACATGATCTAGACACACGCCCGTGTATCTGCCCGTGTGGACAAAATGAAGCCATTTGTAGCTTCATTTCTCACCCAAAATTTCACCCAAAACCTGTACTTGAAACACACATCCAATACCAACCATTCCAAGCATTCAAATTAAACAATTCTATCATTCATCATGGCATACCATTACATGCATATGTGTTTATAAGCTTACCTTGGATTAACTTAGGCACTAACATCATATGATCTCATATACTTAACATATCACATATGAATATATCATAATAACCTACTTAATCATACCAAAATAAGCCATTACTAGCCATTCCAATGGCTAGGTTGCAAAACATCATTTTCAAGCCATTATCGGCCAAGTTGTCCTATACATGCCATTATCCCAAAATGATTTTACTAAGTATACCCAAAATAAGCTAGATGATAGTGTGATGATGCTCTAATGATCTCCAACCTTCGCGAGCTTCTGAGCACTATAAAATAGGGGGAAAATAAAATGGAGTAAGCATTACATGCTTAGTAAGTTCGTATAACAAAAACTAAACTTACCAATCTCGTTTATTAAGTCTAAGCATACAATATCATGTTTTCCATCCATTTGGCTAAATTGCCTAAAGACATATATTCAATCAAACATGTTAGTCACTAAAATCTTATTATCAATCAAGTAAACATAGATGAGCTCATCATGCAATATTCTTTCAAGTCATTATCATTTCATCTCATAATTCTCATACCATGTCAAGAGTTTTATGTCAGGTGAATCACTAAAATTCCGATGGATGCTTAAGTAGTACACTCGAGGTGTATGATTCAATAATTCGTCAATTTCTTATTCAAGGGTACCCATTAGGGAACTTAATCAAGGAACACACTTTGAAGCCACATATAGTATAACAGGATTACCAGTCCAGGCTAAATCCTTTATATAACGTATGCTCAAAAGAGTTCAATTAGGATTACCAGTCTAGGCTAAACCCTAATCATAACGTATATTCGAGAGGTATTACATCCGAATTACCCATCCGAGCTAAATCCTTTCTATAATAAGGTCAATAGGATTCCTCGTCAGAGCTCAGTCTTGTCAGCAACAAATACAGGACCTTATTAGTTTCGGGAAAGCGCATTTATTCATCGGAATTCAATATTTAATCGGAACTTACCCCTTTTTCACCATATCAAGCATGTATTAATTTTTTAATTATAGCATTCAAGTAATGTACATCAATGTAAGTCTCATTCCATACAAACACAACATTCAATTAAACATATTTACATGCCCGATTAAGTTACATGAACTTACCTCGACACTTGTTTGCGTATAAAATCTACTAATCCAAAACCTTTTCTTTTCCTTGGTCTAACCTTGAATTTGTGTTGTTCGAATCTATATAAATAACTTTAATCATCAATTTCACATATTTTATATTTATTTGGGCTTAATTTACATCTTAGGAAAAATTACCGTTTTGCCCCTAACTTTTCTGTAAATTCCAATGTCGTCCCTAAGCTCGAAAAATAAAACTTGTGCAATTTACTTCCTATTCCGAGCCTAACCAAAATCCCATTACAAAATTTACAGAACATGTATTCATAAAAATTTAGAATTTTTCTTCAATTTCACAAGTTTACATTTTAGTCCCTAAATCATGTTTTCATCAAAAATCACTTTGTAAAAGTTGTTTATCTATCAACAACCTTTCATTTTCTACTATAAATTTTTAATTTTAAACATATACATCCCTGACCCATTTTCCATACTTTGATAACTTTTCAAATTAATCCCCCAAATAGATAGTTTAATCTATCTTGATTTAAAAAATATCAAAATTACTAAAAATGGGACAAGGAAACTTACCCAATTAAGCCTTGAAAGTTTCTTCTCTCTCTCCTAGGGTTTCCATATAATTTTGGGGTTGAAGATGACAAAATAAGATGATATTTTTTATCATTTTTAATTAATTAATTATTTTAATTTCCAATTTAATCTCTACTCTTTTCTAATTTTTCCATGGATGAATCACCAAAAACCTACATACTTTTCTTTAATGGTCTAATTACCATATAAGGACCTCTAGATTTGAATTCCATAACTATTTAATCCTTATAGATATTAGAATTCAACTTTTACATTTTATGCGATTTAGTCCTTCTCGTAATTAAACACTTAATCGATAAAATTTTCGTATCAATTTTTTCACATGACATGTCTATCATAATACGGACCATAAAATATAACAAAAAGAAATTTTATTTTTGGGTCGAATTTGTGGTCCCAAAACCACTGTTCCGATTTCACTGAAAAATGGGCTATTACAATACTGACTTATGGCACACGGTCAAGCCACACGCCCGTGTGCTAGCGTGTAAAGCTGCTGACTTGATTCCTAATTAAGTATCAAGGGACACACGACCGTGTCACCGTGCCGTGTGACACTCAAGGCTAAGACACACGCCCGTGTGGACAAAAATAGGCAATGTTTCAAGCCATATTTCTCACCCAAAATGTTGTCAACCTAGGTTCAACAATGCAAAAACAACCAATCCATTAATAGACACTTATATCTAATCAATTTCAAGCCAAAACCATATATTACCAATACCAACAACCAAAATGCTCATAAGCATCCTAAATAGCCATTCAATTTCATACCATTTTTTTCTCCAAAACATCACCTAAATGATCAAACTCACCTATTAGACTTTGTGCTTAAATCAACATGAATACCATGTACTCAAATTCAATGTGTGAATTGGAATTCATATAGAAATTATAAACCACATAACAAAAGGCCGCTTACACATATATACATAACCAAGTATACCAAAGTAGGCCAAATCACATGGCTGTTCACATAACCAAAACATACATCATTTACAAGCCAAGTCAATTGGCTATATACATTACAAACATATAAGCCATATTAACCACATCACCTATACATGCCATATAACCAAGTACACAAGTTCAAAAGTACCAAAATGACAGTTGGATAGTGTGATGAGATATCCGACAACTCCTAATCCGAGAAAGCTTCGAAATCACTATAAAACACGAAAAAGTAAACAGAGTAAGGTATTAAGCAATAAACTCAACTTACCATATGAACACAATTTAAGTAATCAACATATCACAATATAACTCATATTGATCTACAAACCTATCACATATTCATTCACAAGGTTAGATATGAAATTCATAAGTTTCATAGACTTAAAGCTTATATGATTCACATACATACCTGTTATGATACGTATCAATCACTTATTCTTTCATTCCAACGATGTACCTGTTGAAACATTTGGAATAATATTGGATACTCAGGATTCTCGCACCCTAAGTGCCAATACATGGTCGAAACCATCTCAATCTTATATCTCATATAATGCTCACTCTTGAGCTATCAACGGGTCTGCTCACACAAGCTGATGAGTAACCACAACACATGCCGGAATACTCAGCCATCGGTAGAATGTATGGACCAGCACCCAAAACACAATGACCCCTAATGACATGTCATTTGTATCCTATCTATTCCTAAGGTTCAATCAAGATTTCACACGTCTCCAAATCTTCGTCGAACATTTCTGTAAAGTCGTATTCATCAATAATGCAATTATAAAGCATTTAAAAAACAATTACATTAATGCGTATTAACATACGAACTTACCTCGAATTTACACAGAGAGAATCGAGCTATCAATCCACTATTTTATTTTTCCCTCGATCTGAATTTGAACATTGCTTTTTCTTGATCTATATATATATTCAAATTTAAATTATTTAAAATACACTCTATTCAATTTAACCCAAGCTTCATATTATGGCAAAATTACTATTTTACCCCCAAACATTAACTTCTTTACAATTTAGTCCCTAGGCTTGTAAAATAAAATTCATTGAATTTTATCCCTACCTAGGCGTAGCCGTATATTAGAGATATTTATAACAGCCTATAATTTTCACATATTCACACATTTACCACATAATTTATCACATTTCTCAATTCAATCCCTAATTTGTAATTTTATTTAAAATCACTTAACAAATGTTGTTTATCTAACAACAACCATTCATATTCTACCATTAAACTTCAAAACACATACACATTCATCAATGGTAAAACCCTAGACTTTTAACAACTTTGCAAATTAGTCCCTGGGCTAGCTAGATTAAGCTACAATGACTCTAAAAACATAGAAATCATTAAAAATCGAGTCAAAAATCACTTACATGCACAGGAATAAGCTTGTCAAATTCTCAAACCCTAAAATGGTGTTGTTTTCTCCTTTGAATTTTGGCTAGGAGAAAAAGATGGAAAAAATATAATTTTGTTTTACTTATTTTAGTTTTTATTTACTAATTTACTTATATAACATTTATTAATCACATTAATGGTGTCTATAATTGTCCATTACCATTATTAATGGTTTAGTTACCATTTAAGTACTCATACATTTAAGTTCTTTAGCTATTTAGTGCCTTTATCCTATAGAACTCTAATTTTGCACCTTTTTCAATTTAGTCCTTTTTATCAAATTGAACATGCAAACGAATAAATTTCTTAACAAAATTTTCATACAATCATACTATCATGTTGTAGACCCTAAAATAATAATAAAATAAATATTTTTACCTTGAATTTTTTATCTCAAAACCACTAATTCCGATTGCACTAAAAAATTGGCTGTTACAACTCTCCTCCTTAGAAATTTTTGTCCCCGAAAATCTTACCAAAAAATAGGTTAGGGTACTATTTTCTCATAGCTTTCTCAGGTTCCCACGTAGACTCTTCAACACCGTGATGTTTCCAAAGAACCTTTACTAAAGCTATACTTTTGATTCTTAACTCTTTAATTTCTCGAGCCAAAATTCTAATAGGTTCTTTGCTATACGATGTGTTTGGATGAATTTCAATCTCTGCCAGAGAAATTATATGCGATGGGCCCGATTGGTATCGTCGTAACATTGACACATGAAACACATTATAAATCTTTCTCAGCTTTGACGGTAATTCAAGTCGAAAAGTTACTGGCCCAATTCTCTCAATAATCTTATACGATCGAATAAATCGCAGGCTCAATTTCCCTTTGTGACCAAATCGAAGAATCTTTTTCCACGGCGATACTTTAAAAAGAAATCTATCGCCGATTTGAAATTCAATGTCTTTACGTTTCAAATCTGCATATGATTTATGTCGATCTGAAGCTGTTTTCAAACTGTCGCGAATTGCTTTCACTTTATCTTTGATCTCTCTAATCAAATCAATCCCGTGAATCATTTTCTCACTAAGCTTGGTCCAGTACAATGGAGTCCGGTATTTACGACCATATAATGCTTCATACGGTGCCATCTTTATGGTCGATTGAAAACTATTATTATATGCAAACTCAACTGACAGTAAATATTTTTCCTAGTTGCCTTCAAACTCTAAAACACAGCAACGAAGCATATCTTTGAGAATATGAATCACTCTCTCGGATTGACCATCTGTTTGTGGATGAAATGCAGTATTAAAATGCAACTGTGTACCCAAAGCCTCTTGTAAGTTCTTCCAAAATCGTTACGTAAACTGCGAGTTTTTATCCAAAATAATAGAAACTAGCACCCCACGCAATCTGACAATCTTAGAGATGTACAATTCTGCTAATCTATCAAGTGAAAAGTTTGCACGTACTGGAATGAAATGTGTAGATTTCGTTAGTCGATCAACAACAAACCAAATAACATCTTTCTTTTTTGGAGATAGGGGTAACCCTGATACGAAATCCATCATAACTCTATCCCATTTCCATTATGGTATCATCACCAGCTGTAACAGTCCCGAAGGCATTTGATGTTCGGCTTTGACTTGTTGACAAACCAAGCATCTCGACACAAATTCTGAAATGTCTCGTTTCATGCCCGACCACAAGTACATCTGTTTTAGATCACTATACATCTTAGTACTCACTGGATGAACAGATAAATAACCACCGTGTGCTTCGTGTAGAATTTTATGAATAAGCTTGAAATTTCTCAGTACACAAATTCTACCTCGGAACAGTAAACAATCATCGGATCTGATCTGATATTCTGAATCAGTAGTTGACTCGCACTATACTCTATTAACTTGCAATTCATTGTCACATTCCTAAGCTACACAGATTTGCTGAAGAAATATCGGTTTAGCTTTCAACTCAACTAAAATCGAACCATTATCAAACAAGGTTAACAATGTGTTCATCGCCCACAAAGTAAACAATGATTTTCTACTCAGAGCATCTGCGACTACATTTGCTTTTCCCGGATGATAATCAATCACTAATTCATAGTCTTTCAACAACTCGAGCCATCTTCGTTGTCGCAAATTCAAATTTTTCTGAGACATTAAATACTTCAAGCTCTTGTGTTCGGTAAAAATATGGCATTTTCACTGAACAAATGTTGTCGCCAAATTTTCAATACGAATACAATAAGAACCAACTCTAAATCATGCGTCGGATAATTCTTTTCATGCGATTTTAGCTGTTTGGAAACATAACCTATCACTTTGCCTTCTTGCATTAAAACACATCCCAAACTATTCAATGATGCATCACTGAAAATCACAAATTCTTTACTCGACTCAGGCTAAACAAAATTTGGGGTTTCAGTTAACAGGGCTTTCAACTGTTCAAAACTTTGTTGGCATTTCTCAGACCACTCAAACTTCACATCTTTTTACAATAATCGAGTTATCAGTGTAGTTATCATTGATAACCTTTTCACAAAATGCCGATAATAGCCAGCTAATCCCAAAACACTTCTAACCTCTGATACGTTTCTTGGTGGTTTCCAGTAAACAACTACTGAAATCTTACTCAAATCAACTCTGATGCCTTTAGCTGAAACAATATGTCCCAAATATCCAACTTCTCAAAGCCAAAACTCGCATTTGCTGAATTTAGCAAACAGTTGCTTATCTTTCAATGTTTGTAACACAATCCTCAAATGCTTGGTATGCTCAGATTTGTCTCGAGAATAGATCAAAATATCATCAATGAATACAACTACAAATCTGTCCAAATACGGTTTAAAGATTTGATTCATCAAATCCATGAATACTGCAGGAGCGTTAGTTAATCAACTGGTATAACAAGAAATTCATAATGTCTATACTTGGTTCTGAACACAGTTTTCGGCACATCCGAATCTTTAACCTTCAACTAATAATAACTAGATCTCAGATCAATCTTTGAAAATATTGTTGCTCCTTTCAACTGATTGAACAAATCATCAATTCTCGACAAAGGGTACTTACTTTTAATCATAACCTTGTTAAGCTGATGATAGTCAATACATAATCTCATCGATCCATCCTTCTATTTTACAAATAGTACTGGTGCACCCTAAGGTGAAAAACTAGGTCGTGCAAAACCTCTATCTGTTAACTCTTGCAACTGAGCTTTCAATTCTTTAAACTTTGTAAGAGCCATTCTATACGAAGCTATCGATATTGGTGATGTTCCCGGTACTAATTCAATAGTAAACTCGACTTCTCTGATCGGTGGCAACCCAGGTAACTCTTCTGGAAACATATTTGAATATTCACAAACTATTGGCACTGATCCAATCTTCGATTCAGACACTTTTGTATCCAGTACATAAGCAAGGTAAGCATCACAACCTTTCCTCACATATTTCTGAGCTAGCATCCTTGACATCACAACAAGCAACCCACTCGAATCATTAGTTTCAATATGAAAAATTTCACTATTATGACATTTCAACTCAATAGTCTCTCGTCTACAGTTTACAACAGAATCATGTAGAGTCAACCAATCAATACCCAAAATCATATCGAATTCATCAAACGGTAAAAGCATCAAATTTGCTAGAAAACAGTAACCTTGAGTCATCAAAGGACAATTCTTGCAAACTTTATCAACTAGAACATACTGGCCTAAGAGGTTTTATACTTTAATCACAAATTCAATTGACTCAAAAGGGAAACTCTTACTAGACACTAAATTCATACAGGCATATGAATGAGTTGATCTAGGATCAATCAAAGCAATTACATCAGTGTCATAAGGAGAAAATGTACTGGTTATAACATCTGCTGATGATGCATCATTGCGAGCGCGAATAGCGTAGCCTCTGGCTGGCGCTCGAGCCTTGGATCTTACAATAGAATCCTTTGTTGCACCTTTGCTACTAGTCACATTTCTAGTATTTTGAGGTGGTCTCTTTTTGGCAGTTGTATTACTTAGCCTTGTATTCAGAAATTTTTCTTTCTCAGATAACTCAAAACAATCCCGAATAAAATGATCTTGCGAGCCATATCTAAAACAAGCTTTATTATTCATCCAACAATCTCATCTTCCACACTGTTGACACTCAGGTTTGTTGGTTTTGACACTACCAACACTTGATACTGAATTAGCTTGAGCTTTTGGACTCATGTGTTGCTTCCCACGATCTCTGTTAGAATACCCCAACTGAAGTTGTTGGACGGTTATAATAATCTTTTGATTTCGTTGAATAGGAATGATAGGGTTTACTCATTGTCCTCTTTCTTGAATCTCTAACCACGATCTCTGTTAGAATACCCCAACTGAAGTTGTTAGACGGTTATAATAATCTTTTGATTTCTTTGAAGAGGAATGATAGGGTTTACTCATTGTCCTCTTTCTTGAATCTCTAACCACGATCTCTGTTAGAATACCCCAACTGAAGCTGTCGGATGGTTATAATAATCTTTTGATTTCTTTGCTAAGTTCTTCGGCTTTGCAAGCTCTGTCAACTAAAACAACAAATTCTAAAATTTAGACTAGAAGTTTAATGTCTTCATTCAACCCATCTTCAAATCACTTACACATAATTTTTTTAGTAGAAACACACTCTCGAGCATGCTTACTTAATCTTACAAATTCTCTTTTGTACTCATCACAATCATACGACCCTGTTTCAACTCTAGAAATTCTTTACGCTTTTGATCAATAAATCGCTGCCTTTTATATTTCTTTCCAATTTCAGTTTGAAAGAATTCCCACGAGACTCGTTCTCTCGACACCACATATATCAAAGTGTTCCACCATTGACACACAGTATCTCTCAGAAGTGATATAGCACATTTAACACATTCCGCTAGCGTCCAAGATAGTTTATCAAATATCCGGTTCGTATTCTCAAGCCAAAACTCGATTCTCTCAAGATCATCATTAACTATAGCTATAAACTCTTTAGCCCCGTAAGTTCAAATTTTATCCACAGGTGGCTTGATCATACGCAAGGTTTCCAAATCTTGAGGAGCTACGAGAGCCGGTTGGGGAATAGGTGGGGGTGGAAGTTGCTGAGTAGCCGGATTAGTTCAGACAAACTCAGTGAACCATTCGTTCATCATTTGGAAGAAGGCTCCTTAGCCTCTCCTCTTTAACCCTCAGATACAGGACTTGATTCAGATGGCACTGCTCCATGAACGGAGGCTAGCGCATTACTTTCTACATCATTAGCAACTGCTCAATTGGGATCCATTACTACATGAAAACATGATTTAAAACTGTTAGGAGATATCACACTATCACAGGTTATATATGGCATGTATAGCTAGGCTCATACATGCAACGTTATTCTGACAATCGACTAAACCGTAGCTCTGATACTATTAATGTAACACCCCTAACCCGTATCTGTCGTCGGAATAAGGTTTTAGAGCATTACTGAACTTATCAATTTAACAATCATACAATTCTCATATCCAAACAACATCATTTAAATACAATCATATAGTCCCTAACACGAGCCTTTGAGGCTCAAAACAAGCATTAGAAGTGGACCGGGACTAAATCTAATACTTAATAGATTTTTTAGAAAAACATAGAAAATTTTCAAGTGCAGTGGGCACACGTCCGTGTGGACAGGCCGTGTGTCTCACAGGGCCAAGAAACACGCCCGTGCCATAGACCCTGTGGACATTCGAAATGGGATCACGTGATCGTGTCCCAGCTTGCGTCTGACCTTGTGTAACTCTCAAACTTGGGTCACACGACCAACCACAAGCTCGTATGACTAGCCCGTGTGCCCTTCGAAATGGCCTCACATGCCCATGTGCCAGGCTATGTGAAAACTGGAGGGTATACCGACTTATGCCACACGACCAAGCCACACGCCTATGTGCTAGGCCGTGTGAAGCTACTGACTTGATTTCTAATTAAGTATCAGGGGACATACGACCGTGTCACCATGCTGTATGTCACACACGGCTGAGACACATGCTCGTGTGGACAAAAATAGGCTATGTTTCAAGCCACATTTCTCACCCAAAATGTTGTCAACCTAGGTTCAACAATGCACAAACAACCAATGCATAAATAGGCATTTATAACTAATTAATTTCAAGCCAAAATCATATACTACCAATACCAACAACAAAAATGTTCATAAGCATCCTAAATAGCCATTCAATTTCAAACCAATTTCATCTCCAAAACATCACCTAAATGATCAAACTCACCTATTAGACTTTGTACCTAAATCAACATGCATACCACATACTCAAATTCAATGTGTGAATTGGCATTCACATAGAAATTATAAACCACATAACAAAAGGCCGTTTACACATATATACATAACCAAGTATACCAAAATAAGCCAAATCACATGGGTATTCACATAACCAAAACATACATCATTTACAAGCCAAGTCAATTGGCTATATACATTACAAACATATAAGCTATATTTAATACTTCATCTATACATGCCATATAACCAAGTACACAAGTTCAAAAGTACCAAAACGACGGTTGAATAGTGTGATGGGATATCAGACAACTCCCAATCTGAGCAACTTTGAAATAACTATAAAACACGAAAAAGTAAATAGAGTAAGGTATTAAGCTCAGTAAGTTCGTATAGCAATAAACTCAACTTACCATAATTTAAGTAATCAAACATATCATAATATAACTCATATTGATCCAGAAACCCATCACACATTCATTCACAAGGTTAGATATGAAATTTACAAGTTTCATAGACTCAAAGCTTATATGATTCACATACATACCTGTTATGATATGTAACAATCACTTTTTATTCATACCATCGATGTACCCATTGAACCATTTGGAATAATATCAGATACTCAGGAGTCTCACACCCTAAGTGCCAATACATGGTCGAAACCATCTCAATCTCATATCTCATATAATGCTCACTCTCGAGCTATCATCGGGTCTGTTCACACAAGCTGACGGTCAAGACGTAACTACACGGTGCTGCTCACACAAGCTGATGAGTAACCGCAACACATGCAGAAAAACTCAGCCATCAGTAGAATGTACAGACTAGCACCCAAAACATAATGACCCTAATGACATGTCATTTGTATCCTATCTATTCCTAACGTTTAACCGGGATTTCACACATCGCAAAATCTTCGACAAACATTTCTGTAAAGTTGTATTCATCAATAATGCAATTATAAAGCATTTAAAACACAATTACATTAATACTTGTCAACATACGAACTTACCTCGAATTTATATGGAGAGAATCGAGTTATCAATCCACTATTTTGTTTTTCCCCCGATCTAAATCCAAACATTGCTTTTCTTGATCTATATATATATATTCAAATTTAACTTATTTAAAATACACTCTATTCAATTTAACCTAAAATTCATATTATGGAAAAATTACTATTTTAACCCCAAACATTAACTTCTTTACAATTTAGTCCCTAGGCTCGTAAAATGAAATTCATTCAAATTTATCCCTACCCAAGCCTAACTGAATATTAGACATACTTATAGTAGCCCATAAATTTTACATATTCAAACATTTACCACACAATTTATCACATTTCTCAATTCAATCCCTAATTTGCAATTCCATTTAAAATCACTTAACAAATGTTGGTTATCTAACAACAACCATTCATATTCTACCATTAAACTTCAAAACACATACACATTCATCAATGGTAAAACCCTAGACTTTTAACGACTTTACAAATTAGTCTTTCGGCTAGCTAGATTACAATGACTCTAAAAACATAAAAATCATTAAAAATCGAGTAAAAAATCACTTACATGCATAGGAATAAGCTTGTCAAATTCTTAAACCCTAAAATGGTGTTGTTTTCTCCTTTGAATTTTGGCTAGGTGAAAAACATGGACAAAAAAAATATAATTTTGTTTTACTTATTTTAGTTTTTATTTACTAATTTACTTATATAACTTTATTAATCACATTAATGGTGTCCATAATTGTCCATTACCATTATTAATGGTTTATTTACAATTTATGTACTCATACATTTAAGTTCTTTAGCTATTTAGTGTCTTTACCCTATTGAACTCTAATTTTTCACCTTTTCAATTTAGTCTTTTTTATCAAATTGAGCATGCAAATGAATAAATTTCTTAATGAAATTTTCATACAATCATACTATCACGCTGTAGACCTCAAAATAATAATTAAATAAATATTTCAGCCTTAAATTTATGGTCTCAAAACCACTACTTTGATTGCACTAAAAACGGGCTATTACACTGCCAACCACAAACAACACTCTTCTTCCCCAATAATAGAAGTAACAAATAATAACGTTTATAGCACAATCCAAGCTTTGTTATGCAATGTTCTAAAAATATCTAAAAATGCAACATATTTACTTAATTAAAAAAATTAATTCAATCTAGAGGCTTAAAATATAACTCTTTTCAAGAGTTATCACCTAGCTTCCCTGAAGGCTTGTAAACTAGAAGCCTACTCAAGTTCATTGGAAGTGTGATTGGCCTGAGTGCATTTATAGACCGCAATATAGACAATAAGTTTAGGGGGTAGTTTGTGAGGCTTGCAATTTACATTAACTTGGGGAAGCCGTTGGTTTTAAAATTACAAATCGATGGGAGAGCTTAATGCATGTAATATGAATCTATGTCTTTATTGTGTTTCAGGTGTGGGAGATCCAGGTACTCTTGTGATGCATGTCTACACAGATCTAGGAAAAGATACACAACTGAAGGGGTTGCGGCTGAGAATCTCAACAAAGATGAAGCAGATCAAGGAGGATCCAAGGTTGGGAGCTCCGTTACAGTTGCTACAACGTGTGGTAATGACGAAGGGGATCAATTTGGGCCATGGATGTTAGTGGAATACAAACCATGATAGAGACCCATGATGGAAGCGAAGGCAACTTTTGAAAATATTGATGTGGGGGCCAGAGGATCCAAACCTGGCATTCTGAGCGAAAGTCACATGGAGGTTGAAGGGGTCAAACCTGTTGCTTTAAATGGTAACATTAGAACTCGGGGATCTTATGAGGAAATTTTGGGAAAAGATTTGCTAGCTAGGGAAAAACTGTTGTTTAACCCCAAAATCAAAAGGCTAAAAAAGAACAAAGGTAAATCTGTTATTTTAGTGAATGGGCCAAAAGCTAATTCAAATGTAATAAAACCTGTTAACAAGCAAAGGTCTTTGTCTGGGTCGATAAGTAACCCATTCGATGATGGATAATAATTGGGTGTGAAACTTTTTAAGGAATGGATACGATCCAATTAGATTTCAAGAGGTCAGTATGGTTTAAAAAAAAGGGAGAAATATGATTGTAAGGTTAATGACAAACAAGGGAATTTCTTTAGGGAAGGGAGAAATGGAACGACTTCTCGACACAGTCTCAAAGGGAGACAGGAGGGATGTGCTTGGTCAAGGCACCTGGATTAAATGAGATTCATGCCAAATTCTATCAATCACACTGGGACATTGTAGGCAAAAATATGTTCAAGATGGTCGAGGATGTTTGCATGGAAAAGAAGTTAGATCCAAGTCTTAACAGAACACTTTTAGTAGGTGAAGACTCTATAAGTCAATATCAACTTATTAGTCTGTGCATTGTCCTGTACAAGATGATAACATAAAAAAAATGTGATTTGTAACACCCCACACCCGTACCCTACGCCGGGACATAATACGATGCGTTATTTAAACTTCAACACATACATTCACACGATTCTGAGTCACCAAGAATTGGTCAACTTTAAAACTATTCCAAAATTTACCAAAAACTTCTTAATGTGGGCCTACGAGGCCCAAAACATTCATTTGAAGCCATTCGGGACCGATTTGGGTCATTTAAAGAACTCTAAAAAATAACACGTGGCACAGAGGCACACGCCTGTGTGAGAAAAGCAACACGCCCGTGTGGCCATTATAACATGGTCGTGCTGATGGCCTGTGTGGTTCAAACGGCCTAAGCACTTAGAGAAACGCTCGTGTCCTTTACCCGTGTGGAATTAATTTCCACTTCGAACCTACAGGGGTCCTCACACGGCCTGGCACAAGCCCGTGTCCATGGCCCGTCTCCCACACACGGCCATGACACGCCCGTGTCCTAGCCCGTGTGCAAAAAATCTGACGTTAGCAATTCTTAAGAGCCACACGGCCAAGGTACACGCCCGTGTGCTAGGCCGTGCCCTTCACACGGCTGAGACATATAGTCGTGTCTCTACCCTGTGTTTACTTCCATGCATACTAACTTAAAATTTTTACGGGTAAGGGACACACGGCCAGACAACACGCCTATAGGGCTGGCTGTGTGCCACACATAGCATAGACACAGGCCCGTGTGTCTACCCGTAGGGATAACATAAGGCTATTTACCAAGCCCTTTGCCACCCTGAAACACTAAATAACAGCATCCAGCATGCTAAAGATCATCATAATATGATTCCTCAATCTAACAAATTACCCATTCATGAAATAACTTCTTGTATTCATATAAAAACTTTCAACTTTAGCCATTTTTATGGCCTTACAGAAAATAAATCAAATGCTCGAGTAAGGCAACACATTTGGCTAATTAACAATGTCACAAAACTCGTAGGGTCCTATACATGCCATAATCAAGGTAAAAAATCTAACTATACCAAGTGCTTCGGATGATAGTGTGACTGGCTTCTCCAATGTAGGCAATGATCCTCGAGCTACTTTGGCGGCACTATAAGAAAATGGAAAGGAAATAGGGTAAGCATAAAGCTTAGTAAGTCGTATGAAAATAAATATAACGACACTTTTCCATTCATCATCATGCTCATAACACTAAAATAGGCATAAGCACAACTTACTCGTCACTATCCAACACAATTAACATAGTATATTCTAAGCTCACATCTCATGCATTTCATTTAGGTACCTGTATCACTCACAACATGGTTATACTTTTATCGTTTAACTTATACTATAATCCTCACCGTAGAACCATTTAAAATACTATTATACAGTTACTAAGCCTCAGACATAGGGTATAATGCCGATGCCATGTCCTAGACATGGTTTTACACTGGCTTTCACGTTAAGTCGATGTCATGTCCGAAACATGGTTTTACATTGAATTTCACATATCCATGCCGATGCCATGTACCGGACATGGTCTTACACTGACACATCATGTACCCGATGCATGTCCCAAACATTTCTTACACTAGCTCTCGTCTCAATACCGATGCAATGTCCTAGACATGGTCTTACACTGGCTCTCATAATGTGGCCAATGCATGTCCCAGACATGTCTTACACTAGCACACATATCACCCAAATGTCATGGAATGAACATCAGATTTATTTCGTAAGGTTTGAACAAGAGTCCACTATCTCAATATTTATCATGCATAACTATTCCCACAAACAATCAATTTTTTCTATATCAATTCAAATACATATAATAATAACTTATTTGTATTATTTACATACAACTTACCTCGGATTACAAAAATGTAATCGACTAGCTCAGCTTAGCCCACTTGCCTCGTTTTTCCCCGATCTAGGCCCACATTTTGTAAATCTTGATCTAAAATGATAAAAATTCATGAATTTAAATCATTTTATTAACCTAGATACTCAACAATATAAAATTGGGCAAAATGGCCATTTTGCCCCTAGACTCTTGCAAAATGACCATTTTACCCCTAAGTCTAAAAATCAATTTTATCGAATTTATTCATATCTTAAGCCTATCCAAACCCTTTTTACTCTTATAGCAACCCAAAATTTTCATTATTTCTCACATTTATCATCTAATTTTCAACTTATGCAAAATGGTCCCTAGTTAGGGTTTCCATGAAAACTACTTCATAAAACTTGTTTATTACACAATAATAACTCGTATTCCTCCATAAAATTTAAAAAAAATGGTTACTATCATGGAAAGATCCTAAACTTTCAACTATTTTGCAAAATAGTCCCCTCTTTTGAAAGCTCATGCTACAAGGGGTCCAAAAATACAAAAATCATCCAGAAAAACTATCAAAATCACTTACTTGTGAAGGTAAAAAGTGGCTGAAAATTTTCAAGCTTATAAACCCTATTTTTACTGGTAAATTTTGATGGTGAAGAAGGTAAGAAAAAGATGATACCTTTTTTTTCTTTATTTTATTTCATTTTGGTCAAATAAGCTACCAAATTTCTACCTAATTTTGACTTCCTCCATATTTTGTCTCCTATGGCCGGCCATCACCTATCGAAGGGTCTATTTTCCCTTTAAACACCCCCAATTTAAGTTTCATGGAAAATTAACATCCTTAGCTATCAATTCAAGACTTTTGAACTTTATGCGATTTAGTTCTTTTTCGCGATTAAACTCACACACACTAAAATTACTTCACCAAATTTTTCATGACTGACATAAACATTAAATAACTCTAAAATAATAATAAAATACTTTCTTTGAATTTGGATTGGTGGTCTCAAAACCACTGTTTCGATTAAGCCCAAAATCGGGTTGTTACAATTCTCCCCCTTAAGGATTTTCGTCCCTGAAAATCTTACCAGTGAATAGATTCGGGTATTGGTCTCTCATTGTTTCTTTGGGTTCCCATGTGGCTTCCTCGACTCCATGTCTATGCCATAAGACTTTTACAAGTGCTATACTCTTATTCCTCAACTGTTTGACTTCCCGAGCCAAAATCCTAACGGGCTCTTCGCCATAAGTCATGTTCGGATGAATCTCAACCTCTTATGGTGCAATCACATGCGAAGCGTCTGATCTATATCAAAGCAACATGGACACATGAAACACGTCGTGAATCTTTTCTAACTCTGAGAGCAAAGCCAATTTGTAGGCAACAGGCCCTACTCTCTTAGAAATCTCAAAAGGTCCTATGAAACGAGGACTCAGCTTGCCCTTTCTACCAAATCTGATAACCTTCCTCCATAGTGATATTTTCAAAAACACCTTATCACTGACTTGAAACTCAGTCTTTTTTCGTTTCAAATCCATGTAGGATTTTTATCTATCCGATACGGCTCTCAGGCTATCACTAATCGCCTTAACCTTCTCTTCGGTCTCTTTGACTAAATCAACCCCGTGAATCTGATTCTCTCTCAGCTCGATCCAATATAAAGGCGTTTGGTAGTTACGCCCATACAAAGCCTCATAAGGTGCCATTTTCAAACCTGATTAATAATAGTAAATACCTTTCCCAACTTCCCTGAAACTCAAGAACACAACACAGCAACATGTCCTCCAATATCTGAATGAAATGCCGTGCTAAAATTTAGCTTTGTTCCTAAAACCTCCTGTATTTTCATCCAAAACCGCTAGGTAAACCTTGGATCTCTATCCAAAATAATTGACAAAGGCACTCCATGAAGTCTCAAAATCTCAAAAACATAAAGATCGGCCAATTTCTTAAGGGGATAGTCGGTACGCACTGATATAAAATGTGCTGACTTCGTTAGTCTATCAACAACGACCCAAACTGAATCCTTTTTCCTTGGTGTCAGAGGCAACCCTGACACGAAATCCATGGTTACTCAGCTCCATTTCCACTCGGGAACCATCACAGGTTGAAGTAAACCCGAGGGTACTTGATGTTCAGCATTCACTTGCTGACAAACTAGACATTTAGAAAGATACTAAGAAATGTTTCTTTTCATTCCTGACCACAAGTACATTTTCTTCAAGTCATTGTACATTTTCACACTACCTGAGTGAATAGATGAACAACCATTATGTGCCTCTTATAAAATCTTCTGAAAAAGCTCGTTATCCTTGGGTACACAAATTTTTCCTCAGTACATCATACGACCATTAGTACCAATACTAAACTCTGATTTGACACCCGACTCATACCAAGTTCTTTTGGCTTGCAAATTCCTATCGTTATTCTGAGCTTTGTAAATCTCTTGCAAGAACATTGGTCTAGCTCTCAACTCTATCAGAATTGAACCGTCATCAGTCACTGACAACTGAGCATTCATAGCTCTTAAGGTGAACAATGATTTCCTACTTAATGCATCGGCTACTACATTAGCCTTTCCAAGGTGGTAGTCAATCACCAACTCGTAGTCTTTTATCAATTCTAACCATCACCGTTACTGTAAGTTCAACTCTTTCTGAGTTATCAAATACTTTATACTTTTATGTTCAATGAATATTCGACATCTCTTACCATACAAGTGGTGTCTCCAAATCTTTAATGCGAACAATGTAGCTGCTAGCTCCAAATCATGGGTTGGGTAGTTTCTCTCGTGTGGCTTTAGCTGTCTCGAGGCATAAGCTGTGACCTTGCCTTCTTGCATGAGCACACACCCTAACCCATTCAATGATGCATCACTATACACCACAAACTCCTTTTTCGGTTCCGGTTGCACTAAAATTGGAGCTTCGGTCAACAAGGCCTTTAATTTCAAAAAACTCTGTTGGCACTTCTCTGTCCATTCGAAATTGAAGTGGCTATCATAGAGAATCCATTCACAAACCTTCTGTGGTATCCAGCCAAACCCAGAAAGCTTCAAATCTCTGTCACATTTTTCGGCAATTTCCACTCAATGATAGCCGAGATCTTGCTTGGGTCAACTTTAATCCCATCTCCCGACATGATTTGTCCTAGGAATCCAACCTCTTTAAGCCAAAATTCACTCTTATTGAAGTTGGTGTATAACTACTTATCTCTCAAGGTTTGTAAAATAGTCCTCAAATGCTCCGCGTGTTCACCCTCATCATGCGAGTAAATCAACATGTCATCGATAAAGACCACTACAAACTTATCCAAATACGGTTGGAAAATGAAGTTCATCAAATTCATAAACTCCTTAGGAGCATTTGTTAAACTGAAGGGCATAATAAGAAACTCATAGTTCCCATACCTAGTCCTAAATGCAGTTTTTGGTACATCTTACTCCTTAACCCTTAACTGATAATAGCCCGACCTTAAGTCGATCTTAGAAAACACGATGGCTCTCTTCAACTAATCGAACAAATCATCGATCCTTGGCAAGGGGTACTTTTTTTTCACGGTTACCTTGTTGAGCTGTCGGTAGTCTATACACAATCTCATCGACCCGTCTTTCTTTTTCACAAAAAGTACCGGAGCTCCCCATGGTGAATAACTCGGTCTTGCAAAACCTTTATCCGTTAACTCTTGTAACTGAGTCTTCAACTCCTTTAACTCCGTTGGAGCTATTCTATAAGGAGCAACCGAGATAGGTGTCATACTAGGGACTAACTCGATGCCAAACTCGATTTCTCTAGTTGGAGGTAATCTGGGCAACTCTTTCGAAACACATCTAAAAACTCACAAACCACCGGTACTAATTCAATATTCGACTCAGACACTTGAGTATTCAACACAAAAGCAAGATAAGCCTCATATCCCTTCCTCAAATACTTCTCAGCAGTTAAACATGATATTATTATAGACAAGTTGTCTGATTCATCTGGTCTAATCCAAAGAACATTCCCGTATTCACATTTCAAGTCAATAACTTTTCTCCCACAGTCCACTATAACACTATGAGAAGTTAACCAATCCATCTCTAGGATTACGTCAAATTTATTAAACGGTAATAACATCAAGTTAGTTGGAAAACAATGTCCTTTAATTGTCAAAGGACAATTTCTACATACTTGGTAAACTAGCACATGTCTACCTAAAGGGTTGGACACTTTTACTACGAATTCAGTAGACTCTACTAGCATGTTCATACGGGATATCAATTCTATACAAATATAAGAGTGGCTAGACCCCAAGTTAATTAAAGCAATGACAGAAATACCATGGATAAAAAAGGTACCTGCAATCACATCGGCAGACTCTGCCTCTTCACAAGCACATATAGTATAAGTCCTGACAAGGCTCTACCCTCGGACCTCATTGTAGTATCTCTTGGCGCACCTCTACTGTTAGCCCCACTGCCCGGGTTCTTCTGTGGTTTACCCCTCGCCAGAGTACTACTAGCCCTCATATTTTGCTTTTTCTCTTTCTCGTCTAACTCAGGGCAGTCTCAGATAAAGTGGTCCAAAGATCCACATTTGAAGCAACCTCTTTCATTCCCTCAGCACTCACCGAAATGACATCTACCACACTCGAACACTCCGACCTATTTGGTCGAGCACTACCGACACTTGCGATAGAAGTGGTCTGGGCTTTAGAAGTCGTGTTCTGCTGGTTCTTGCTCTTATTTGAGAACCCCACCGAATTATTTGATCGAGTAGTGAACTCTCTCGATCTCTTGGATGAGGTTTGATGTGATTTCCTATCTATCATTTCCTTGAGCCTTGCGACTCAATATCAGCTATTCTATTCTCTTTGGCTAATTCCTCAGCCTTACATGCTCTCTCCACGAGCACTGCAAACTCTCTCAGTTCCAAGATGCCAACCAATAATCAAATGTCTTCATTCAAGCTGTCCTCAAACCTTTTGCACATAATGGCTTCAGTAGATACACACTCTTTAACGTACTTGCTGAGCCTCACGAATTCACGCTCATACTCTGTTATGGTCCTTTGGCCTTGCTACAATTCTAGATATTCCTTCCTCTTCTGATCTATAAATCCTTGACTAATGTACTTCTTTCAGAATTCATCCTAAAAGAATCCCCAAGTTACTCGATCTCTCGATACGATAGAAACGAGAGTGTTCCACCATTGATACGCCAAATCTTGCAAGAGTGACACTACGCACTTCATACACTCTTCCGGCGTACACGATAATTCGTCAAATACCCTGATGGTATTCTCTAACCAAAACTCAGCCCTTTTTGGGTCATCATCAATATTTGCCCGAAATTATTTGGCCCCATGTTTACGGATTCTGTCCAATGGATTTTTCTCTTTCCTAGCCATCTCTGCTCCTTGAGGAGCTATATGAATTGATTAAGGAATTGGGGGAGGTGGGGAATATGGAGTATTCGGGTTCAGTCGAATAAACTCCGAGTACCACGCTTCTATCATATGAAGGTAAGCTTCTTTAGCCCCTCCACCCTGACTCATTATCACAGGTCCACTATCTACTGGCACAGTCCCTTCAGCGAGAGCCGGCGTATTACTTTCCACGTTATCCACCGTAGCTAGTCAGTATCCATTTACTATATAAAACACAATTTATAATAGTCAGGAGTCGTCACACATCAATATACAACTATGGCATGTATAGCTAGACTCGTACTCATGCTAGGTTAGTCTTAGACTCGACTAAACTATAGCTCTGATACCACTAAATGTAACACCCCACACCCATACCCTACGCCAGGACAGAATACGAGGCGTTACTTAAATTTGAACACATACATTCACACGTTTCCAAGTAACCAAGAATTGGTCAAATTTAAAACTTTTCCAAACTTTACTAAAAACTCCTTAATGTAGGCCTATGAGGCCCAAAACATTCATTTGAAGCCATTCGGGACCGATTTGAGTCATTTAAAGAACACTAAAAAATAACACGTGGCACAGAGGCACACGCCCTTGTGAGAAAGGCAACACGCCTGTGTGACCATTACAACATGGTCGTGCTGATGGCCTGTGTGGTTCACACGGTCTAAGCACTTAGGGAAACGCCTATGTCCTTTACCCGTGTGGAATTAATTTCCACTTCGAACCTACAGGGGTTTTCACACGGCTTAACACACGCTTGTATCCATGGCCCATGTCCTTCACACGGCCATGACACGCCCGTGTCTTATCCCGTGTGCAAAAACCTGGACATTCTATTTCTGACGTTAGCAATTCTTAAGTTCCACATGGCCAAGGGACACGCCTGTGTGCTAGGCCGTGTCCTTCACATGGCTGAGACATACAGTCGTGTCTCTGCTCGTGTGTTTACTACCATGCATACTGACTTAAAATTTTTATGTGTAGGAGACACACGGCTAGACAACACACCCACACGCCCGTGTATCTACCCGTGGGGACAACATAGGGCTATTTACCAAGCCCTTTGCCACCCTGAAACACTAAATAACAACATCCAGCATACTAAAGATCATCTTAATATGATTCCTCAATCTGACAAATTACCCATTCATGAAATAACTTCTTGTATTCATATAACAACTTTCAACTTTAGCCATTTCTATGGCTTTACAGAAAATGAATCAAATGCTCGAGTAAGCCAACACACTTTGTAACACCCCTTACCCGTACCCGAGGCCGGGATAAGGTACGAGGCGTTACTGGACAAACATACAAACATTAAACTAAAATATGGGCCACAAAATTTCATTCATATTTCGAAACGTTCATTCACTTACTCATAGTCCCTTATTTGAGTCTACGAAGCCCAAAACATACTTTAGAAAGGGTTCGGGACTAAACCGAGAACTTATGAAAATCTTGGAAACTTCATGATTTAAGGCTCCACACGCCCGTGTTCCAAAGTCATGTTCCATACACATGGTATTCATTTAATGATTAAATATTCTCAATTAAACCAAAAACATAGCATTTGTATGTCTTCATACATGTGTCTCACATACTCATTTTACCTTGTTTATTATAGTACCACTTATACATTTATACCAAGACTATCATCTTACAAAATATCTTCAGCTTAATCATCAAGCATTCATATTTAAAACTAGATCATGTCTTTATAAAATACCACAATTCAGATACGCAAAATAACATGCTTGCCTGAAACATTTCAATTCAACTCCATACCCAACAAACATTGCATTGAGACTAGTCATATATATATATATATATATACATGTCATGATACATATCATTCTCTTTCTGTTTTCTTATAAACACATATCATTTATTTCATTATATCAATATTTCATATACCATAGTTTCCATGTATTCCACATATATTTATTTTCCTCCTCCTCCTCTCCATTCCACATCCTTAATGTATATAGCATTCTTGTAAGTACGATTTCACAATTTACTAATAAATGCTCACATCAAACTGTCCACACGAGTCATAGTCACTTACTTATTTATAATTCGAGCTACAGAGCTCCAAATTAATATCTGTATTGATGTATTACTTACATATAAACTTACATATAAACTTACATCTCATTTAATATCAAGTAATATTGATGTATTACTTACATATAAACTTACATCTCATTTAATATCAAGGCAATAACATTAAATTACACATTGCCTTAATAAAAATCATATAAACTTACAATTTCCCATAATCTCCATAATCATAGAAATCACATTTATGTATGATAATTCAATGCACTTCATGTACCATAGACATATTCTTAAATCAATTCATAAACTTGGCACCATAATCATTTAATTTAATATATTTCAATTAATTCACTAAATTTAACTTTCAAATATAAATTACAGCATTATTGTTGCATTATTATCATACCAACTTACATACTTTCAACACCTCGAAAATCATAATGAAAATATCAATTTTACATTGAAACATGCGTAAATTAATGCTTATTATACATATGAACTTACCTCGATACTAAAACGACCATTTTACCAACTTTCCCAATTTTCGATTTTTCTCTCATTCTAGGTTCAAATCTCATTTTTCGGGATCTAAAACATCATATTTTACTTATTTAATTAATGTACTATTCAAAACAGTCATTAACTCAAACTTTGGAAAAATTACAATTTTGCCCCTAGGCTCGGAATTAAACTTCATCCCTTATTCTTATGTTTTATGACATCTGATCACTTTTCCCTTCTATGGAAACATCAAATTCTCACTCTAACATATACTTATGACTATTAGGTATTTTTACTGATTAAGCCCTTTTACTCGTTTTCACTCAAAACCGAGTAGCACAAGTTGTCTAACATAATTTAAAACCTCATATTCTATTATAAAACAACAAAATAAACACATTTCACCTATGGGTATTTTTCCAAATATGAACCCTAGCTTAAATTATTGCTAGAATAAGCTTAATCAAATTACTGGGATTCCAAAAATGTAAAGAACTTGAAAAACGGGGTTATAACGACCTTACTATTGAGCTTGGAAAGCTTGAAAACCCTAGCCATGGCTTCCCCCATGCTAATTTCGGCCTCCATGAGAAAGATGAGTCAGTTTTGGCTTTATTTTCCCTTTTTATTTCTTTTAAATACCAAATGACCAAAATGCCCTTCCTTACTAAACTTTCAAAAATTCCATCTATGTCCAATTTTTGTCCATCACTTATAAATTGGTAAAATTTCTATTTAAGACCTCCTAATTAATATTTCAAAGCAATTTCATACTAGAAACTTCTAGAATGCAAGTTTTGCAACTTATTCAATTTAGTCCCTAACTTCAAATTGAGCACTTTATGCATAGAATTTCTTCACGCAATTTTCACACAATCATGCAATCATATCATAGACCTCAAAATAATCATAAAATAATTATTTCTATCTCAAATTTTGTGGTCCCGAAACCTCTATTCCAACTAGACCCAATTTTGGGCTATTACACATTTGGCCAATTAACAATGTCACAAAACTCAAAAGGTAGGGTCCTATACATTCCATAATCAAAATAAAAGATCTAACTATACCGAGTGCTCTAGATGATAGTGTGACTGGCTTCTCCGACATAGGCAATGATCCTCGAGCTATTTTGGCGGCACTATAAGAAAATGGAAAGGAAATAGGATAAGCATAAAGCTTAGTAAGTCGTATGAAAATAAATATAACGACACTTTTCCATTCATCATCATGCTCATAACACTAAAATAGGCATAAACACAACTTACTCGTCACTATCCAACACAATTAACATAGCATATACTAAGCTCACATCTCATGCATTTCATTTAGGTACCTGTATCACTCACAACATGGTTATACTTTTATCGTTTAACTTAAACTATAACCCTCACCGCAGAACCATTTGAAATACTATCGAATAGTTACTAAGCCTCAGACATAGGGTATAATACCGATGCCATGTCCCAAACGTGGCCTTACACTGGCTCTCACGTTAAGTTGATGCCATGTCCTAGACATGGTCTTACACTGATCTCATGTATCCGTGCCGATGCCATGTCCCAGACATGGTCTTACACTGATACATCATGTACCCGATGCATGTCCCAGACATGTCTTACGCTAGCTTACATCTCAAGGCCGATGCATGTCCCAGACATGTCTTACACTAGCTCTCATCTCAATGCCGATGCCATGTCCCAGACATGGTCTTACACTGGCTCTCATAATGTGGCCGATGCATGTCCCAGACATGTCTTACACTAGCACACATATCACCCAAATGTCATGGCATGAACATCCGATTTATTTCTTAAGGTTTGAACGGGAGTCCACTATCTCAATATTTATCATGCATAATTATTCCCACAAACAAGCAATTTATGCTATTTCAATTAAAATACATATAATAACAACATAGTTATATTATTTACATACAACTTGCCTTGGATTACAAAAATGTAATCGACTAGCTCGACTTAGTCCACTTGCCTCGTTTTTCCCCGGTCTAGGCCTCGATTTTGTAAATCTTGATCTAAAATGATAAAAATTCAGGAATTTAAATCATTTTATTAACGTAGATACTCAACAATATAAAATTGGGTAAAATAACCATTTTGCCCCTAGACTATTATAAAATGACCATTTTACCCCTAAGTCCAAAAACCAATTTTTATTGAATTTCTTCATATCTTAAGCCTAGACGGACACTTTTTGCTCTTATAGCAACCCAAAATTTCTATTATTTCTCACATTTATCATCTAATTTTCAACTTATGCAAAAATGGTCCCTAGTTAAGGTTTCCATGAAAACTACTTCATAAAACTTGTTTATTACACAACAATAACTCATATTCCTCCATAAAATTTTAGAAAACAACATGTTTACTATCATATCAAGATCCTAAACTTTAAACCATTTTCCAAAATAGTCCCCTCTTTTGAAAGCTCATACTACAAGGAGTCCAAAAATAAAAAAAATCATTAAGAAAAACTATCAAAATCACTTACTTGTAAAGGTAAAGAGTGGCTGAAAATTTTCAATCTTATAAACCCTATTTTTGCTGGTAAATTTCGATGGTGAAGAAGGTGAAAAAAAGGTGACACCTTTTTTTCTTTATTTTATTTCATTTTGGTCAAGTAAGCTATCAAATTTCTACCTAATTTTGACATTCTCCATATTTTTTCTCCTATGGTCAGCCATCACCTATCGAAGGGTCTATTTGACCTTTAAAGACCTCCAATTTAAGTTTATGGCAAATTAACATCCTTAGCTATCAATTCAAGACTTTTGAACTTTATGCGATTTAGTCTTTTTTTTCGCGATTAAGCTTACAAACACTAAAGTTACTTCACCAAATTTTTCAGCACTGACATAAACATGCTATAACTCTAAAATAATAATAAAATATTTTCTCTGACTTCAAATTGGTGGTCTCAAAACCACTGTTCTGACTAAGCCCAAAATCGAGCTGTTACATGATTCGTCTCCGACGGCTTATGCAAATATTGATGAAACAAAATCAGTCAAGTTTTGTTTCTTCACAAAATATTTCAGACAAAGTCATAATCGATCAAGTGGCAATTCATACAATGAACCACACCAGGTGTAGAAAAAGGGTGGATGACAATTAAGGTTGACCTTGAGAAAGCTTATGATATGGTTCTATTGGATTTTTTTCAAGATACTCTATTTGATGTCAATTTACCAGAGAAGTTGGTGATAACGATCATGGTGTGTGTGCCATCGGCATTCATGCAACTCTTATAGAATGGATCTTTTTTTGGAACTTTTATTCTAACGAGAGGTTTACGACAAGAAGATCTACTTTCCCCATATCTTTTCGTTCTAGGGATGGAATGTTTGGGCCATTTGATCAAATCTGCTATTGAACATAAACTCTGGGAATCGCTAATATTATCTTTTCGTGGACCAGGAGTGTCCTATCCATTTTTCGCAAATGATTTGGTTTTGTTTTACAAAGCAAGTGATAAAAATTTCGAATGTCTCAAGTAGTTCCTAGATACTTTTTTCCATTACTCCGGGTGTCGTGCTAATCATTAGAAAACCCAAGTGTTCTTCTTAAAGGTAGCTAGAAACATTCGTACCAAACTCGATTTCATTGGAGTAAAGGATTTGAGGAGATATCTCATAATGCCTTTTTTACATGGTAAAGCGAGGGTTAATGTTTTTCACTATGTTGGACAAAGTTCAAAATTGGCTATCTGGTTAGGATTTGTGTAGTTTATCCTTGGTTGGACGGCTTACAATGGTGAAATTTGTTTTGATGATGATACCTAATTATTTTATGACCACGACTAGAAATTGAAAATTTGGCTAGTGAGTTCTTGTGGAGGTCTTCTTCTTTAGGACAGAAACCATCTCTAGTCAGTTGGAAGGATTTTATATGATGTTGGCAAGTGAGGGTCTTGGAATTTGATGTCTGCCAGATCAAAACAAGTTGTTCCTTTTGAAACTTAGATTTAGTTTGATCATTAATCCCAAAGCATTATAAGTTTGAATGTTGAGGAATAAATATAATGTTCATGGATTGATACCAAGAGATATTCATCCTAGTGACTATTCTTATTTTTAGCATTCATTAACAAATGTTTAGAATAAGGTTAATAAATGGCTCATTTGGTCTATACAGATAGGGGGTTGATCAATTTCTGGAATGATAATTGATTAAGAGTTGTGTGTCCTTAAAGCATCATTATATCGACAGTGGAATATTAGATGAGATGGTCGGGTTTACGACGTTGTCCTTTTTGAAGGCATATGGAACTCACAATGGTTATATTCAATTCTCTCACGGAAAGTGATAGATAATATTTTGGCCTGCAAAATGCCTTCATGGTATATAGATGTTAATCGTATTACATTGCGATGGATGTTGATTGGGACTATTTTGGAATCGTATAAGCACCTATTTGTTCCTAATGGTACAAGATCGAGTGTGAGCATAAGCTTTTGTGAAAGATTTTTTATCTACAAAGGGTTAAAATCTTCCTTTAGTTGTTTATCTGTGGTAGGCTCCTGACTGATGAGAAGCGAGGAACGCGAGGTATGACTCGATTTTCATATTGTGAACTATGTGGTAGTATAGTGGAGTCTGCAATCCATGCTATAAGGGATTGTGGGTTTGCACAGACTGTTTGGAAGTCTGTCCTACCTAAAAGGGCTTGGGGTTCTTTCTTTAACTCACCTTTTGAAAGATGGGTAATAAGGAATATCCAAAATGAAGATAATTATTTGTTCGAAGATGGAGAGCGAGTTACTTTTTCACTACTTTTAGTTGGTTCCTTTGGAAAAGTAGGAATTTGTTTATTTTTAGTCGTTCAAGCAGGAGCAACTGTGAGATTATTTCCACGACTAGTGCATGGACAAAATCCTTGAACCTTAAAGGGGTAATAGAGTGATGGTCCTACACAAGTATGATGGAGAAACGTTGGCAAGTACAAGCATCTAGATGGGTCAAGTTTAACATTGATGATTCAGCTACCTAATACAGCTTAAAGTCAGTAGTAAGCGAAATGGTGAAGGGTCCAAGTGGTGGTTGGTTAGCTAGTTTTAGAATGGTAACAAGCATGGAAAATATCTTTCATGTTTAGGGTTAGGTTGTGCTTGAAGGTCTGAAATTAGCTTGGGGTCAAGGCTTTAGGAAAGTAGAATTGGAATGTGATAATGCGCTGCTAATCGAAGCTATTCAAAACGGTCTCGTAGTAGTAAGTAATGTTGATGAAGTCAAAATGATTCACAACTACTACTCTAAAGCTTGGAAGGTCAATTTTGAACACATCTAGTGAGATAGTAATAAAGTTGCTGACTATCTATCTAAGGTACTTGGAGGTGGTTAGGATCAATTAGTGGTCATCAAAGAACCTCCGCTTTATGTTTGAGGTTTATTGGAGGAAGATATTCATCTCTCTCTTGGAAACGGATAAAAGGGTGTAATCTTGTTGTTTCTTTAGGCTTGTCCTAAATTCATTTTCTACCAAAAAAAAAATACTTACTATTTTTATGTTGTCTGAATCACTAGATATAAATAACATACTTACAAATAATTTCAACTTATTGTTAGTTAATTTTTTAAAATGAGGTAATATTTTAGAGTGATGGTCATTTTAAAATTATTGTTCAGATGTCACCAGGACACTTAATAATTATCTGTCGTAAAATAATATTTTTTATGAATGAAATGAAAGTTTAAAAAAAAATTAATCATGAATTTCCACTGCAGTGTTGCTAGAATTTTTTGTAACGACCCAATTTGAGCTACTATCGGAAAAAGCTATTTCAAAATTGGGAGGTTTACATGTCAATAATAAAATTATAGTATTGATTTATTAAGTTATTAAATCGGGAAAATTGCTAATTATAGTACAAAGATCAAAATGAGAAGTGAGTTAAATTGAGAGATTTGAGCAAGACATTAACCAAAGATCTAAATTGCTATTAAACCATGATTATTTTATTACTAAAAGATTAAGGTGACCATTTCCATTAGGAAGCTTCAATAAAAGTTAATTAAGTTTGCTAATTACAAGTATATAACATATTAGTGTGTGAGAGAAACTAAAAACATCATTTTCCTTATCCATTATGGTTGTCCACAACAAACAAAAAAAAAAGAAGAAAAGTTTTAGTCATCTTTCTTTGTTGCCATTCACCATTAAAGAAGAGAGGCAAGCTTTCCAAGTAAATATTAGTTATATTATTAACCTAGAAAGTTAGATTTTCATCATCCATTGAATAGATTTTTCAATTGTTGAAGAAATGCTAAGTTGCCTTTGAAGTAAACTCTTAAGAAATTAAAGAAATGGAAGCATCAAACCATGCACGTTGAGTAACTAAGCTTGAGTTATGTTAGAGAATAAATGAAATATGTTGAATCAAGGTTTGATTTAATTTTTAGTTATATAGCCAATTATGTGTTATTAGGAACTCATGTGAAAAAGATAAGAACTTTGAGGTTTAATGATGAATATTGATAATCTAAAGTCCTTAAGGAATAAATACGAAGTTGGATTTAGATCCAATCAGGTAGATTGTATAGTATGGACATTTCATATATTAGGGTTCTAGATGACCTAATTGTAAAATGTGCATAGATGTTCTTTTTGAATGTGATACTAATAGTATTTCCATAATCAGATTATTGTATGTAGAATAAGACAACATCAGGACATTGAAAACAAAAGGGAAGGAGAAAATGAATTTAGAGTAACACTTTTGGATTATGCAAACATAATTTTGTTTTCTTTACATAATGCTTTTAAGTGCTTAGGCTTATAAAATTTTTATCAATGGCTTAATGTTATGATTTGATGCCTTCAGGCGTTGCTCTTTTAAGCCACTAGTGTGTTGGATGTGTAACACCATTTTACCTACATTTTACAGTTAACTTGAGCAATGGATGCCACATTTGAGCATTGAGTCACTTTAATTCCAATTTCACTTTAAACACTTCATTTCAACTTATATAAGTTTATTTGAGGCTCATCTCCTATGATTTAGTTACTTTTAGAGGTCAAAACAAATGAAGGCAGTAAGAGAAACTCTAATGGCTTGTGAAGAAGTACAAGAAGAGTCCTTGTCACAACAATAGGAAGGTTTTGTTGCAACAAGGGGGTCACTGGCTCAAATGTGAATTTTGCATTTCAAATCCTTTTCACGATTACAAGAAAAGCTTTATGGCGACAATACCCTTACTGTTGGAAGAAATGGAGTAGACCATTATTGTAGCAACAACGAGATTGATGTTGTTATGTGATATGAAAAAACACCTCAAAATACCATCTAATTCATCAAGTACTCAAAACATAATTCAACTAAATTCCCTATCCAAATATTAAAGCTATGTAATGTCATGTGATGTGTTGGGTTTCTTACATATATACTTTAATTAGACCTATGTACATGTAACACCTAGGTATCTCTATTGACCCGAAATATAAGAAAAGTTAGAACTAAATTGAAAGGATTAGCAAATTGTCAGAATCCATTGGGGAATTTAGAAATTTTAGTGGCCAAATTTGATTTGGTTGGATCTCAATTCTAGTTCAGTTAGGGTGGAATTGGCTAGTTCCATAGTGGAAGACAAAATGATTAAGGGTAGAAGGCTAAGATGGTCGGTGAAAATCGTGCCTTAGGAGTGTATATATATGTGTGTGAAAAGATAGAATTCTCTCAATTCTGTTTACAAATCTTATTCACTCCATAACATCATCCTATTCAGATGTACTGAAGAAGAAGAGGATATAGTTTAAGGGAGCTTTGCATGTTGTAACAAACAAAAGATTTGAAGTCTGATAGTAGAGAAATTTAGAAGCTGGTAAGCTTCCTTAGCTCTCTGTACTTATGGATTGAAGAAAGGGTGAAGCAGTATTTCTTAAAAGCTTCTACATAATTCTGGATTCTAGGTTTTAAAAAGGTTGAACACCTTTAGTTTAACCAATAAATGGTTGCCATGCTTGGCTTCCAGGACAAAGAAGCCTCTAGCATTTGGACAAGATAAGCTTTTAAGGATAAGGGAATTCAGGTGAGTTCTACACCTTGCTTTCTAGGTGATAGACGTTGTTATGTAAGCTTACAAGTTGTGTGTTGATTTTTAAATGGTAGATAACAAATGTTTAGTTAACTGGCATGATGTATATAAAATGATAATTTGTATGAAATGTTGAGTAATGCATATGTATGAAATTATTAAAGGGATAGACGAAGTTAGGACTTGGGAATGGGAATTTTTGTTAGATACCGGCATACGGTGTTATTGAGAGCAAATAGTGATGTGCAAAGCTTTGAGCCTTGTGGGGAGGACACTGTGGTGTTCGAGCACAAAGGTGAAATGTGAAATAGGTCCTTTAGGACGACACCATGACTAAGGTGCTTAGGTTCGATAGAGCAACATCACGATGGTGGTAAGGTCTTATGGGGCGACACCTCAAAAGAGGTTTAATGTGTAAGACCATATCTCGACTATGGCAACCAGTGTAGACCGCCGAGATAGTAATCACGGGGTAGTCCATCGGGACAATAAACACGGGAAAGTCTGTCAAGATGTAAAAAATGTGGAATCACATTTGGAAAGTCTGCAGTTGAAACAAGATTTCACCCAGGGCAATAATGACTAATGCCAAGGGTAAGTTTCAACCTAGTTTGGGTGAAAAGAGGGAGAAACCCTTTAGGTAAGTAGGTTTACATAATATACAACAAAATGGTTCCGCCAGGGAAGTTGTGGATCCCACATGGTTTAAGCTGACACAAAACAAGTTGTAACAGAATACAGTAAAAAATTATGAATCGACATAGAGCCAGCCAAGAAGGCTGGGTAGGCTGATAAGTGTCTTGTGGGAGAAAAGGACAGTTCAAGGCTGAATGGCTAGTAACGTCTGACAGAGGATAGTGGAAAATAGGGGTTCTTCAGAACCATAAGAAAATAGTATTGATCTTGTTGCTCTGTCCTAGGAAAATGTCGCATGTGAAGAAACATCTTAACGAATGTACGGAAAGGTTTAGTGTTAAGGGGGCCACATTGTAGGCATCATTTCCCAAAGGAAAAGAGTATGTATTCTAGTAAGGACTTGCATCATGGAAATATTATAAGTAATACAGAGTATCACTTTTCGGGAGAAATAAATATGAGAATTAGGGTTGTGGGTTAGAAATAAGAGGGGTGAGACGCCAATGAGAAATCACGATTTTAGCCCGACCAAAAATCTAGGTCCGCAAATAAATGGCTCAGAGCCCCCAAGTTATAGGCCTTGACAACTAGGTTCATGAAATCTCCTATGAAACCCAGAGTTTACTTCCGAACCGGAAAACTCAACTTCATAAAAATTTTTTAAGAAATTCCATATGCATATACGTACAGAACTCATTAAGTTCTTTTGAACTTATAAAATTTATGGTTGAATGCAGGTTAGTTTGTTACATGGAAAAATCAAGAAGGACCAAGTTAAAGTTAAGTGGTGTACAGTAACTTTCCATGTATACAGAGGGGCACCCGTAGAGGGCCTGCCACAGGGTATAAGTTGACTGTATATGTTTTCACACTTCTATCCAGGAATTTTAAACATTTGTTAGAAACAAATATCTTAAGTGTTTATCATCAACTATGTACAAGCTGTATTAGCAATTAGAATTATAAAATTTAATTCATTAGTTATGTAATTGAACCGGAAATTGAAATTTTGTTAAGTCATTTGGTTTAATGTAGCATCCGATAGCCGAACTTGACAATCAATTCAGGTAGAAGGTGTTACAGTATATTCCATAAACAAATACCAATAGATTAGTTTCTTACTCTCTTCCAAGCCTTGTGATGTGATAAGATGAGCTAAGGTTGTAACTTCACTCTAGAGCTTCAATCGAACCTTTACCTACACGTGGGAAAAATAACGCATTAAGCTTGCAAAAGCTTAGTAAGTACATCAAGAATTAAACTTACCTTTGCATTACTCAATTTTTAGTCGTGTTGAAAAATGTGGTTTCAGAACCTTATTTTTTGTAAATTGAATCCGTAAATATAAAATATGAATATTTACGGAGTTAGTAGAAAAATATACAGAAGTTTAGTTAAATAATTTAGCCGAAAAAGTTGTTAATTAAGGCTCAAGGATTAAATTGATCAAAGGATTGGAAAGCCTAGATAGCAATTATATAAAGGAATAAAATGGTTAATAAACCAATTTTAAATATATGTTAGTGGATGATAATGATGGATGCCATTAAGCTTAAGTAATTGATAATTAATTAAGTAAAATATTATTAACTTAATTAACTAAGATTAATTTAAGATTAAAATAAGTACAAATAGCTTGATATTGGAAAAAAAATATGAATTTATCATCTTCTTCCACTGTTCATCCATAGTATAAGAACCAAACTCCAATTTTAGAGCTTAAACAATCGGCCAAAACTCAAGTAAGTCTCTATGCTATTTTTTTTATTTTTATAAATTTATGATCATAGGAGATTGATTTAGCTAGCCCATGTATCAATTTGTTCAATTTCTGAGTTTTTATCAAGTAACCATTGTTGAGAAGTTGATGAATTAGGCTTGAAATTGATTAGAAATTAAGCATAGATTATGAAAAGGACTAAATTGTAAAGCTTAATAAACTTGGTTGTTAAATTTGTTGCATTAGGGATCAAATTGAATAAAATGAAAATTTTTCCTGAAACTATGCTAGGAATAGAAATAATAGGGTTTCTAATGAGTGAATGTGAAATTGGATTTTGATCTGAAGCTAAATACCGAAAGTTATGCTTATCCTGAGTTTAGAGACTGAATTGAATAAAATATGAAATATGCTTGGGTTTGCATTAGAATGTAACTTGGATGAATTCTGATATTGTTTATTTATTGAATTATCGTACATAGCTAAAGATGACGTCAAGTCATTGAGAGGGAAATAAAAAGCGAGAGCTAGAGATGAGTGACGTGAAATTTCAATTTGTATTTCTATTATTGAAGATCAATCTAATTATTGCATATTCATAATATTCTACACAATGTAGTATTAAGGTGAGTTGATAATGTTCGTATGGAATGATTTGATGTGTTTGAGATTAAATATCGAGATAGTGAATTAAATTGAATAAAATTGAAAGTACAATGATTTAATTAATATGTGATATGTGGAATGGAAATGAATTAAACATGTTATATGATGCTATGCAATTGTGAAACGGTGATGAATTGAGATCGATGGAATATGAATTGAATTATACAATGAAATTGGAAAATTGGTTACCTTATTAGTTGTTCGGATAGGTTTAGTTATGATTGGTATGTCATAAGATCAGGATATAGATTAAAAACAATCATTTTTGGGCAACCCGGGGTGGCAGAATATACATATAGAGTCATCATTGTCGGGCAAGGTGATAGATCTATGTATTTGTTCTACGTACATGTCTAGTTAATAGGGTAATTAAAAAATGAATTTTCTATATGGTAATATGAATGAAATATGATTGGATTTGGTATGCTTTCTTACATATGAAATGCGATATATGACGGCATGTGAAAGACCATGTGAATTGGTTAAAAACGAGCTTGGGGCGATGGAGTATGAATGAGCTAATATGCTAAGATGTGATTGAAATGATTAGATGAAATTGAGTATATAAATTGATGAACGTGTATGTATAAGTATAAGCTTATAAGTAATGATACGAAATGATTAAGTAATATGTGAAATAAATGGAAATGGTATGGTTAATATTATGAAGTATAGCATGACATAATCATATGAATTGGTCAATGAATTTATGATTTAATTTGGTATGCTATAAATGAAAGAATTGGTATCCTAATGTTGAATGGTATGATGTAGTAAGTTAAATGTTAATGTGAGTTTAATTTTTGTGCAAAATGGTTGTAGGTATGTTTCATATGGTAATGGAAGCTTTTGGCATAAATGTATATGTCAAATGTTTAAAGTTTGAACTTGCATTGATACTATGCATACAATTAATGCTTATGATATATTGACTTGAATCATGGAAGGCTTTATTGCTTAGTGTATTGTTTTTATTCTGTGCACAAGTTTAGGTGGATCTTAAAGTCTCGAGACTTGAATCAGCATCCAACAGCCTGAAAGATTAGTTGAATTTGTTATTAAACTGCTCCAATTTTTATTGCACCATATAGAATCACTTCAACAAAATTAAAAGAATTGAAGGCATAGTTGCAAGAATTATTAAATTGGGGATTCATAAGACCACGTGTGTCACCTTGGGGTGCTCTAGTGTTATTTGTGAAAAAAAAGAAGGAACCATGAGACTGTGTATCGACTACCGGTAGTTGAATAAAGTGACTATCAATAACAAATATCTACTTCCTCATATTTACGATTTGTTTGATGAACTAAACGGAGTAACCGCGTTTTTTAATATTTATATTTGGTTGAGTTATTACTAACTTAAAAACAAAGAATTAGATGTGCCAAAAACTACTTTTCAAAACTCAATATGGACATTATTAGTTTTTTGTAATGTTGATTAGGCTTACTAATGCTCCAATTACATTTATGGATTTGATGAATAGAATTTTTCAGCCATACCTTGATCGATTTGTAGTTGTGTTTATAAATGATCTACTCGAAGAACAAAAATGATCGTGATCAACATCTCAGAATTGTGCTGTAGACTTTGCGAGAAAAATAATTGTATGCAAAATTCAGAAAATATGAGTTCTAATGGCAAGAAGTGGGATTTCTAGGCCAGTTGATATTGGTTGAAAGAATCTGAGTTGATCTGAGTAAAATCTCAAGAATTGTGAACTGGAAACTGCCAAAGAATGTCACTAAGGTGAGAAGTTTTCTAGGGCTGGTTGGATATTATCAGTGGTTTGTTAAAGGAAATTTGTTGATAGCTCTCCCATTGACTGAATTGCTACAGAAGAATGTCACTTTTTTTTTGGTCAAATAAATGCTAGTAGAGTTTTGAATAGTTGAAAGCAATGTTAACAGAAGCTCTAGTTTTGACTCAAACTAAATCTGGGAAAGAATTTTTTGTTTTCAATGATGCCTCATTGAATGGTCTGGGTTGTGTATTGATGCAAGATGGAAAGGTGATTGCCTATGTTTCTCGAAAACTTAAGCCACACGAGAATAATTATCCTACTCATGATTTGGAATTGGCTGTAGTTGTGTTTGCTCTAAAATTTTGGAGATATTATTTTTACGAAGAGAAATGTCATATCTTCACAGATAAAAAAAATCCTAAAATGCTTATTGAAGAAAAAATATTTAAATTTGAGACAGTGCAAATGGCTTGAATTACTTAAAGACTACAATATGATTATTGATTATTATCCAAGTAAAGCTAATGTTGTAGCTGACGCTCTAAGTTGGAAATCTTTGTTTAACTGAGTTGAGAGCTAAACCTGTTTTCTTTCAGAGAATTCAGAAGTTGCAGAAAAATTATCCTAAGCAAAGTAGGAACTGATTGATGACGAACAAACCACTGAGTTCGGAACCAGTTATGTGTACAGAAGGATTTAGAGTTGAAACGAGATATTCTGCACAAAGCTCATAATAGTGCTTATACGATATATTCAGATAGTAATAAGATGTATAATGACTTGAAACCATTGTACTGGTGGCCAAGAATGAGAAGAGAGATATCTAAATACATGGCAAGATGTTTGGTATGTCAGAAGGCCAAAGATGAACATCAGGTCTCGTCAGGACTTTTAAAACCTATAATAATTCCATAATGAAAATAGGAATGAGTCACTATGGATGTCATCTTGGATTTGCCTTGGTCACCAAAAAAGAAAGATGCAATTAGGGTAGTAGTTGACAAATTGACCAAATCAGCACACTTCATTCTTGTTAGAATAGACTATTCACTTGAAAAGTTGGTTGAAATTTCACGAAACCCTGGGCACAAAACTAAATGTCAGTACAATGTTTCATCCTTAGACTAATGGGCAATCAGAGCAAGTGATTTAGATACTCAAATTTATGGTACATTGTTGTATAATTGAATTTTGAAGGCAGCTAGGAAATATTTCTACCATTTTGCTGGTCAGAGTTGAGTTAAATAAAACTAGTAGAAACAGATTTAATACGTGAGATAGAAGAAAAAGTCTGAGTTATTTGGGTTTGTTTGAAAGTTGCATTAGATTGATAGAAATCTAATGTTGATTTGAAAAGAAAGGACATTAAATTTGAAATTGGTGACAAAGCCTTCCTGGAAGAAAGTTTTATGTTTTAGCAAAAAAAGAAAGCTTAATTTGAGATTTATACGGTCGTATGATATTCTCGAGAGAATTAGACCGGTAGCTTATCGATTAGCTCTGCCATCAAAACTTGAAAAGATTCACAACATTTTTCATGTATCGATGCTACGTTGTTATAGATCTGACCTTTCTCACATGATATCTCCCGACGAAATAGAACTACAGCCAAATTTGACGTATAGTGATGGTCCAATAAAGATTCTACCTTAGGAAGTAAAAGAGTTAAGAAACAAATAGGTATCACATGTGAAAGTATTATGGCACCATCACGATACAAAAGAGGCTATATAACACTCTACACCCGGCCCAGTCATCGAGCCCGAATATCAAGATGCCGCACCACCATCTCATATCACACACAGTACAAATGAACTCAATACTAAAGAAACGTCTTCCATTTTAGCATTTACTGGAGTTCTAAGTCAAACTTACTCTAATCATACTTAATACATACATAAAAAAAACTTACAAATATAGTTAAACATGCATAGGGTTCATTTAGCAAAATTTCCCCAAAAAAATTACGTAAGTATTGATACTAAAACAAAGGTATCATTATTTCCTTTAAATGGTATTGATCCTAGTTGGAAAATCAGTACCAAAACAACATTCTGTTTCTCGTCTAAAAATCAAATCCCATAAAATACTAGTACATTTATTAAATGTATAAAATATTTTACCCTTAGTATCATTACACGTGATAAGTTATCGATACCAAATTACAATATTGACTTCCTGCACAATGAAATATCACAGAGATATCATTTTTAAAACCCGAATATCGATACCTCTACTCTAGACACCAAAAATACAACATAATAAGACAAATAATCCATCCCAATCATAAACCATTCAACATGTAACTAATACCTCGTCAAATAAACATTAAAGTGACTACAATAATAGTTTAATCATCGAAAATATGTCCGAGTAACCAAGCAATATAACAAGAACAGCATCCATAATTCCTAAGAATTAATAAGCTATGAAAATAACCAAAACATCATGGCAACATTTATGCAATAGTTTTACCACATTACTTTTATTTCCCAAAACATAAAGAATTAATAAACACCTACGAAAAAACGAAAATGGACTTGCTTAGATCACCCCTCGGAACCACACTGCTCACACCAGAGCACTACTAATTTGCAATGGTTTAAAAGGAGTAGGTGAGCTTAAGAAGGTCAATGAATGCTTAGAACAACTATCGTGCAAACATTTCATCAAGCATTAACAAAGTAACCATTTAACATAATTCTAACAGTTCCAACTCTAGTGTCATGTTATACTTAATCATGCAATATTTATTAGTTTGTTATCATAGCAATCACCTACACTTTAATCATATATCAAATTACATACAGTAACGTTTACAGATAATTTGGCACAAGAGCTATGAAACGTAAAAGTGGGCTCTATCACCACTTATCAGATACACGGATCTCCAACACACCAAATGACTCATAAAGTCGAATATATCCCAAAAAGTGAAGCATATAGCTAACACTCTCCATCTTACCAAACATGTCCTGTTGAATGGAGCTTAGCTCACATTCCCTTATCTCTCCAAAATGAAGCCTCAACGCCTAAATCATGTAACACATATATTTGAGTATTCACAATCCTATGGCATGCCAACTATATCCAATGGTCTCAAGGTTCACAAGGCCAAAATATCTGTTATTAAACACATATTTTACTTACCGATTTTTCGCTCACTATCACTACATATTTGCATCATTAGCACAGTATCATCACTATCATATAACATGTATAACATATTTACATTTACACTTTCATAATCATCATCATGAACACATAACACATATCAAAACATCACATCTCAGTTCACATTTACACAACAACACAAGCACATATTTCACAAGTTAAACACTAGTACGAGAAAACATACACTTGGATTTTAAAGTAGAGGTTTAGGCTATTTCTAAATTCTCAAATAACGCATTGAATCGTGTCTGCAAGCAGCGATTCAAACACTCACCAATTACTTTCGCCTAGACGCCGAAAGCTCAACTATCATTTCCTTAGCTCGTAGAAGGTCCTAACGAATATGAAGCTTCAGCGCAGTAATTCACACAATAACACAATCAACAATTAGCTAAGGATTCACATTAAACAATTAAAAACATAAGCCTAAGCTAAGTTCTCAAGTAACCGAAACTTTCGACATAGTAAACTTAAACTCCAAATATCTCGGTCTATACTTAATCTTTTCATCTAAAACTAATATCATTCATCTAATTATTGTAATAGCACGATTTTAGGCCTAGTTAGAACAGTGGTTTCAAAACCACTAATCCGAGGCTGGAGAAATTATTTTTAATATTATTTTATGTGTTATAGCATGGTTATATGAGTGCATGAAAATTTTGGTGAAATAATTTTAGGGATTGCGTGCTTAATTACGAAAAAAGACTAAATCACATAAAGGGAAAAAGTTTTTTTTTCTAGAAAATGGTGTAAAATAATTAGAGAATCATAATTAGGGGTCTTTAAAGGGTAAATAAACCCATTTCAATAGGGTTGGCCAGCCATAGGGACAAAGATGAATAAAAAAAATCAAAATTTGTAGGAGTTGGTAGCTTATTTTGACTAGAAATAAGATAAAATAAAACAAAAAGGACTTCGTCTTTTATCATTCATCTTCTCCACTGAAATTATTAGCAAGAAAAGGGTTTTTGAAGCTTGAAACTTTCAGCCATTAAGTTCTCTCATAAGTAAGTGATTTTGATGACTTTTCTTGATAATTTTTGTACTTTTGGGAACCTTGTAGCTTTATTTAGCTAATGGAGGAGCTATTTTGCAAAATGATTGAGATTCTAGGGTTTAGCCATGAGAGTACTCATGTTGGGTGCTGAAATTTTATAGAAGAAAATGAATCATGGTTGTTAAATAAACAACTTTTGTGAAGTGGTTTTCATGAAAACATCTAAGAGGACCATTTTGTGAAGTTTATAAAATAGGTTGCAAATGTGTGAAATAATTGAAATTGTGAGATGCTATAGGCTTAAAGTAGTTTTGTCTAGGCTTGGTTAATGTGGAAATTTGATGAAAATTGATTTACGAGCCTAGGGGTAAAATCATAATTTTGTAAAAGTTTAGGGGCAAAATGGTCATTTTGCCAAAATATGAATTATGAAATGCATTGATTCATATGATGAGTAAATTAGTGAATTTTTATCATTTTAGATCAAGAAATACGAAATTCAAACCTAGACCGAGGGAAGGCCAAGCTAGTAAACTAAATCTAACTAGTCGTCCACTTTTTGTATACCGAGGTAAGTTGTACGTAAGTAAGGAAACTTTATCATTATTATGTGTGGAATGCAACTTTATCGTTATTATGTGTGGAATGATTGATTTTGCAAAATAATGATGAATATGCTTATGATTAATGCATGATGAAATTTAGTGTGGTAAATTCCCGGTTGAACCTAGGAATGATTGGATATCCATGCCATTACATTTGGGTGATATGTTTGCTAGTGTAAGACCATGTCTGGGACATGGCATCGACCACATTATGAGAGCCATTGTAAGACATGTCTGGGACATGGCATCAGCCAAATTATGGGAGCCAATATAAGACCATGTTTGGAACATAGCATCAACAATGTTATGCAAGCCAGTGTAAGACCATATTTGGAGCATGGCATCGGTAATGTTATGAGAGCCTGTGTAAGATCATGTTTGGAACATGGCATCGGCAATGTTACGAAAGCCAGAATAAGACCATGCCTGGGACATGGCATCGGCATTGAGACGAAAGCTAGTGCAAGACCATGTCTAGGACATGTCATCAGCCTCGACATGTGAGCCAGTGTAAGACCATGTCTGGGACAAGGCATCGGTAATTTACCCTCTTGTGTGACATTTATCGGATATCCTTTAGTATTTCAAATGGTTTCATGGGTTATTTTAAGGCTTATGATAAAGATATGGAATGATATAATCATGTTGTGAGTGGTATAGGTTCTTATTTGAAACTCAAGGGATATGAGTCTAGTTAGGATGCCTTAATGGTAAGAATGACCTGAGTAAGTTCTAGCTATGAAAATGATTTTGGGGCAATTTTGTAATATTTGGCTTATACTTGTGATATATAAGCATGTAGTGATATTTACTTTTGTTCACTCAAGAATGTTGTGTTAATTTATAATATGCTATGTGTTTAAATGTGACAGCCCAAAGTTGACCCTAGTCGGGAAGTGGTTTCGGGACCGCTAAACCGAGTCACTAAAATGTTTGAATGTGATACTTATTGTCTAGAATATGTAATAATGAATGTGTGAAAATTTCAAGCTTCAATTTGGTTGATTTCATGTGAATTTAGTTAATAGGACTTATGTGAGAAAATTCTAAAATGTGATAGGTCAATGTGTGAGGACCTATTAGTGCATGTGGACAAAGGGGGGACTTGCATGTCAAATTTCCCCCCCCTAATGAGTAGTGGCCGGCCATGACAAGGAATGATGGGCAAAACATGTCATGAAACATGTTTTGTTAGTGGAAGAATAAAATAAGGAGTATGGGAAATAAAGAAATGGAAAACAAAAGAAAAAAAATGTGTGTGTAGTGTTTGTTCCCCCCCATTGCCGTGAGCTAAAGAAGAGAAAGGGGGAATTTTGTTCATCCTTTTCTCATCTTCATGCTTGCCAAAACTAGAAAGAAAAACAAAGAAAAATTTTCTCATCCTTTGGTTCATCCTTGGCCAAAAATTTTAAGGAGGAAAGAAGAAGAAAGGTGAAGAGATTCGGCCATGCATGTAGCTAGGCTAAGGTATGTTTGATGATGTTCCATGAGAGGCATGCATGTTTTAGTTGTTAGCTTGAGTTCTACCTAACCCATGGTCTAAATCTTGCTATGTGATGGAAATGGCACTTGACCATGGATGCATCATTCTTGGTTGATGTTTGATGTTGTGGTGATGAGGCATGAGGATGAGTTAAGATTCGGCCTAGGTGGAGGTTGTGTTAATGCCATTGCATGCAAAATATGAAGCTTGTTAATGATGCATGTGATGATGGCTTGATGATTCTTGAACCTCCTTTTTAGCATTTTTTTTGTGTGAGCACATATGTGCATTGGTTGCTAAATGGAGAAGAATCGGCTAGCAAGATGTGTGCTAAGGCCGAATGTAACTTTGCATGTTAATGAGCAATGCATGTGTTAAATTGATGAAAAGGGGGAGGATGCTTTACTAGTGTGTATATGTGTGTATTAAGTGTTGAAATCGACCCCAAAAAATGGACATGCATATTCGGCCAAGGGCAAAGAAATTAGCTAATATGTTGTGTTGATGCATGATTTTTGCATGTATGAGACTTTAATGTCTAATGTATAAATATGGGCTAAGTGCCTTGTGTTCATCTTTTGATGCCTAAATGATGAAATCAATTTATTTGTTTGATTAAGCTCAAGAGCAAAGGGGAAATAAAACCGATAAAGGGAAGGAAAAAGTGGTTGAATAGCTAGCGGAATCGTTCGACAACACCCGAGGTAAGTTCTTGAGTAAAAGAGCTTAAATTATGATGTGATTAGATCATGTTTTAAGCAAATTAAAATCATGCTCTTTGTGTGGCTATTGAGCCGAATTTGCAAGAATGATAAATGTCTTGTGTTTGAGTTTTGCTAACGAAAATGAAATACGAATGGGCCATGATTTATTGTTAAATGTGCATGGTTATTTGAATAATGTCCGGGCTAAGTCCCGAAGGCTTGTGCTAAGTGACAATATCCGGACTAAGATCCGAAGGCATTTGTGCGAGATACTAATTCCAGGCTAAGCCCGAAGGCATTTGTGCGAGATACTAATTCCGGGCTAAGCCCAAAGGCATTTGTGCGAGATACTAATTCCGGGCTAAGCCCGAAGGCATTTGTGCGAGTTACTAAATCCGGGTTAAGTCCCGAAGGCATTTGTGCGAATTACTATAACCGGGCTATGTCCCGAAGGCATTTGAACGAGGAGCTATATCCGGTTAAATTCCGAAGGTACGTGATTTGGGAATGAATGAACTTGCTGTAAAATTCCAGTTAATACTCTCGAAACATCCCAACATTGAGGTATGTTTCGTATGTGCTTGAATTTAGTTGAGCCCTTACAAATAAGTATTCGCTCAGTTGATAAACGAGCTACCGGCCTTTGGCTGAGTTGATCTTTTGTGTATGTACATAAGGGTTGATAATGTGAAGCAAGTACGATATCGTAAATTTGTGCACATGAAATTATCCGTTTAGCTATATGAATGCTATACTTTTGTTGTGCTGGAATTCCTTGCTCAAAACTTACTAAGCATAAATTGCTTACTCGTTCATTGCTCCTCTGTTTTATAGATTTTTGGTTCTCCAGCTATCAGCCTCGGGATCTTGAAGTCGAAGTCGCCCACACTATCAAAGGCTCTTTTGGGTACTATTTTGGTTGAATTTTGATATGGCATGTATAGGACTACCCATTGTTGTTTTTCGAGTACTTTATGAAATGTATAAGTGTACAGCCATGCGAAAATGGCTTGTAGAAGTGGAGTATGGCATTAGACCATTCGTGTTTATGAATGTATAGATGGTTTCATGATGTAACTATAGTTGGAATGGAAGTGTTGAGCAAATGATCAGCCACTGGAATGGCTAAGTATGATCATATGTGGGCTTATGTATGACAAGGCCCTAGTTGGTCCATGAAACCCCAAATTAGGTAAGGTTTACTTTGAAAACAGAAGCTGATAGCAGCAGTGGTGTGGATTGGAAAAATCACAAGAATTCGTAGGAGTGGAATTAAATAGTGAATAAATTATGTAATCGAACCTTGATGAATCTACTTTTATATGGAAGTAACGAAACAATCATAGGAACAGTACAGTAAGAGATATTCGGGTTCTTGTGGAACAGGGCCAGAACAGTTTCTGGATTCCCTGTTCCGACTTTGGAAATTCACTATAAATTTACCAGAGATAATTAGGGGTCATACCATATATGTATGGATTCTTCCCTGAGTCTAGTTTCCATAGAAACAAACGGCATCAGTATTTAAGCTCTGTGCAGAGAGATATCCAAGTCGTAATGGGAAAAGGTCAGTGTAGTCGACTCCTGTAACATGGGAGACTTTGACTAATAAACTGTACTAATTGGCCCGACCAAAAATTCTAGAAAAAAATACATAGGTGGAGACATGAGTCTAGTTTCAGGGAAAAATCACAAAACTGATTTTCGAGTTGTGAAACTCAAGATATGATTTTTGAAGCGACTAGTACTCAGACTGGGCAGTGTCTGGAAAAATTTTTCAAAGTTTGTTAACATCTCGTGTCCGACTCCGGTGTCGGTCTCGGGTTCGGGGTGTTACATTAAATCTGCATGGTTGATGTTGTTACTTACTTATATGCAACTTATTAAGCTTTATGCTTACTCCCTCTTTTTTTGATTTTCATATAGTGCCGCCAAACTAGCATCGGGAATCAAGGGACGTCGGAGGCATCGATCACACTATCATTTGAAGCTTTTGGTATAGCTAGTTTAAATGTTTTGAGTGTGGCATGTATAGGGACTTGATCTTTTGTTTAGTGTCATGTTAGTTTAGCCACAAGTTTTGGCTCATATGGATGTGATATTTCATTTTGTATAAGCTATTAATGTTGGCTAATATTTATTATTATTAAATGCATTTGATGAAAATTTTCATGGTTGTAGTTGTTTTGGTTATTTGTGTTTGTGCTTGGATTGGTTATGTTTGATGTTGTATCGGTTGGTGCAAGTAAGGGTGGCAAAAAGGTTTGGTAGATAACCTTGTTTTTGTCCACACGGGTAGACACACAGGTGTCTGTCTAGACCGTGTGTGACACATGGCTTGCCCCATGGGCGTGTGGTAAGACCGTGTGTCTCCTGCACCTAAAGTTGGCTAAACAGAATGCCCAGTAGCAACCACACAAGTAAAGACACGGTCGTGTGTCTCAACCGTGTGGAGGACACGGCCTAGTACACGGGCGTGTACCTTGGCCGTGTGCCCTTACAGGGTTACTGACGTTAGAAACAGAATGTCAAGGTTTTTGTACACAGGCTAAGGCACGGGTGTGTCATGGCCGTGTAGGGGACACGGGCCTGTGCCAAGCCGTGTAAAAACCCCTGTAGGTTTGAATCGAGAAATAAATTTGTACGGGATAGGGACACGGGCATGTCCTGATATGTTCAGGCCGTGTGAGCTACACGGGCCTTCAACATGGCCATGTTAAGAAGACACACGGGCGTGTGCCGCTGTCTGCTTGAAATTTTACAAATTTTTCTAGAGTGCATAGATTAGTCCCGAATCAATTCTAACGTGTGTTCAAGGCCTTGTAGGCCCAGAGTAGGAACATTAAGGTATTGTGAAAAGTTTTAAATTAGAGCGAAATTTCATAACTAGGAAATGTATGTTTTCATGTGTTGAGATAGGTAGCGCCTCTTACTCTGTTCTGGCGTCGGATACGAGTAAAGGGTGTCACAATTATTCACCTATGACTAATTCTCAACCTTTAAACTACAGAAAACTATCCAATTCATGGTATCAAGATATTTCGACAAGCTATGGCAATTTTTATGAAAATTCATTAAATCTTTAGATATACTTAACGAAACTTGAAAGTAAGTTTAGAAACCTTTTAATCTCATCAAAACTACTCAATAATCCGATATCCACCATTAACGAACTAATTTTGGGCTTTTAATCAAAACATGCGATTTAATTATTAAAAAATCAGTTTTAAAGACTAGATAATATCTAAAACTAATAGAAAGATGAACGGTTACCTTCGATGAAAGAAAAATAAATTTTTTACTCGAACATAAGAAAACCCACAAGTGAGGAAGATGATGAAATAATGAGATTTTGGGGTGTTTTCTTAAAGTATTATGTATATTAATGTGCCTATGCAACAGATCTGAATAATATTTCCTCAACATAGACACATGGAAAACATTGTGAATTCGCTTAGGTTCTGGCGGTAACTTGAGCCGATAAACTACTGAACCAATCCTCTCAAAAATTTCATAAGGTCCAACATACCTTGGACTAAATTTACCCTTCATTCCAAACATCAAAACCTTTTTCCAATGTGAAACTTTCAAGAACACCTTATCACCAACTTGAAACTCTATATCTCAACGTTTTAAATCAGCATAAGATTTATGTCTATCAGATGCTGCTTTCAAATGATCACAAATCAACTTCACTTTCTCTTTAGTCTCATGAACTAAATCTGCTCCAACAACTCACTTTTCATCAAATTCTATCCAACACAAAGGAGTTCTACACTTCTTACCATACAGCGCCTCAAATAGTGCCATATGAATACTCGCTTGGAAACTATTATTGTAAGCTAACTCTATCAAGGGCAAATATTGCTCTCAACTACCACTGAACTCAATCACATAGCTTCGCAACATATCCTCTAACACTTGAATTACTCTCTCTAATTGACCATCATTTTAGGGTGGTAAGCCATACTGAAACTAAGCTTTGACCCTAAAGCCTCTTGCAAACTCTTCCAAAACCTCGATGTAAACTACAGATCTCTATCTCAGATAATTGAAACTGGAACCCTATGAAGACGTACAATAGAAATCTCTGAATACAAGGAAAAATGTTTGGTATGTCAACAGGACAAAGCAGAGCACCAAGTTTCGCCTGGACTTTTACAGCTTATAATGATTCCGAAATGGAAATGGGAATGAGTCACGATGGATTTCTTATCGAGCTTGCCATTGTTATTGAAAAAGAAAGATACAATTTGGGTAATAGTTGATAGATTGACCAGATCAATACACTTCATTTCTATTAAAACGGACTATTCGCTTGAAAATTTGGTTAAAATCTACATCTCTAATATTGTGAGATTACACGGCATACCTTTGTCTATCATTTCAGATCGAGACCTTGGATTTACCTCAAGATTTACCTTTAGATTTTAGGGTAAGTTATATGAAGCCCTGGGCATAAAACTAAATTTTAGTATAGCATTTTATCCTCAGACTGATAAGCAACCAGAGCGAGTGATTTAAATACTCGAAGATATGTTACATTACTGTATAATTGAATTTGGAGGCAGTTGGGAAATATTTCTATCATTAGCTAAGTTTGCATGTAACAAAATCTATGAAACGAGTATCAAGATAGCACCTTATGAAGTATTATATGGTCATAAATGCAGAACTCCTCTATGTTGGTCAGAGTTTAGTGAAAGAAAGCTAGCAGGAATAGATTCCATAGTGAGACAAAACAAAAAGTTTGAGTTATTCGGGATTGTTTGAAAGCTACCTCAGATCGACAAAAATCTTGTGTTGATTTGAAAAGAAAGGACATTGAATTTGAAATTGGTGATAGAGTTTTCCTGAAAGTATCGCCTAGAAGAAAGTTCATGTTTCAGTAAAAAAGGGAAGTTCAATCTGAGATTTATTGGGCTGTGTGAGATCCTCGAAAGAATAAGGCCTATAGCATATCAATTAGCTCTACCACTATAACTTGAAAAGATTCATAACATCTTTTATGTGCTGATGCTACAGTGATATATATCTGATCCGTCTCATGTGATATCTCCCGATGAAATAGAATTACAGCCATGTTTGACGTATAGTGAAGAACCAATAAAGATTCTAGCTCGGGAAGTAAAAGAGTTAAGAAAAAAATGGGTTGCACTAGTGAAAGTGCTATGCCATTGTCATGATACAGAAGAGGCTATGTGGGAGTCGAAAGAAACTATGAAAACCCAATACTCATATCTTTTCTCATGTAAATTTCAAGGATGAAATTTCTTAAGGGGTAGAGTTGTAAAAACCTGATTTTCAATGGTATTGGAAATGGTGGTTTTGGAACCCTATTTTCATAGTACAAGATATTTACAAAGTTAATATAGAAATATATTAAAGTTTGGTTTAGTAATTTTGTTGAATTGATTATTAATTAAGGTACATAGACTAAATTGTAAAAGTTTATCACTATAGGTTTCTAATTGGCCAAAGGTTTAGGGATTCAAATTGTAATTAACCTAAGTCTAATTAGGAAAATACACCATTTTGAAATGAGCATAGTGGATGGAGGTGAAATGTATAAGTTTACTTATTATTAAAATTATAATTAAATGAAATAAATGTATAAAATAAAAATAAATAAAAGTGCAAAGAAAGAGAAGAAAGCTTTATCTTCTCCATCCACTACCGATTTCCATAGCCAAGAATTGAGATAATCGAAGCTTTTAGCAAGCAATTGGCATGTCCAATTAAGTCATTTTCTTGTAATTTTTTATGTTTTTAAGGTCATAGGACTTGATTTAGCTAGCCCATGTACCAATTTTTTTAATTTTTTAAAGTTCGAAAGTTTTCATCATTGAATCCTTGAATAAATAAGTGTTAAATTAATATATTTAAGCTTAGAAGTGAAAAAGGACTAGATTGTAAAGTTTAATTGTGTGTTTTGTTCAAAAGGACCAAAGTGAATAAATTGTATAATTGATGTGAAATTTCTATAATAATAGATAGTATAGGGTTCTAAAATGATGTAATTGAGAACTATTTTGAAACTGAAGCTCAAAGTTGAAAGTTATGGCTATTTCAGTTTTAAGGACTAAATTAAATAAAATGCAAAACTTAAGGGGCATTTGAAAAATGAAATTAAATAGGTACATGCAGATCATGGAATGATTTAAAATGTTTGGTTGGTAAATTGATAAATGTATAGATCAAGAATTGGATAAAATAAAAGATACTCAGGGAAAAGCCAAAATTGTCGAATAGTCCTTGAAGTTCCAACTTAATTGTTGATTTTGTCAGGTAAGTTCATATGGTATGATTGTGTTTAAATTGTTAGGTATTTTAATTATAAATTTGTGTATGTTTGGTTGTAATTTGAATTGTTTTTGAATTGGTACAAAAAGTGAGATATGGACTAAATTGTAAAGAAATGCTTATATGTGTTAAAGATGCCCAAGGAAGCTTAGTAAATATTAGGATACAATTGACATGTCAATAGGGTTATATGCGCTCTTATACAAGATATGTAAATTGTATGGGATAAGTGATTGTATATGTCTAGGGATACCCTAGTGTGGTGGAGGGACGTATTGTTATATGATTATTTGTATGATTGCCTACGAGTTTTGCGCTTCAGTGCCCTGGTGTGTTGTAGTTACTCGTGTATCTGAATCTATTCACTAGAGTTTATCGAGTTAAATGGTTAATGAAAAGTGAAAAATTGAAATGGAATGGTATGAGCTTGGTATTCAAATGTCTAAATATTGAAATGATTATGATAATGGCATTGAAATGTTGGTTTAAGTGAATTGAAATACTATATGTTTGAATTACTATATGATATGGTTATATGTTAAACTCACCTTATTGTTATATGATTTGCCATGTTTAGGAAAACTTTGCCGAGCTAAGTAGCTTATTGTACTTAGTTGTAAGCTAAGCTAAGCTCTTTTTTTTAATGCCTATGAACTGACTAAGCATCGTATAAGCTTACAATGTTTGTTTTCCCTTTCCTTGTAGATCATCATCTTGTGGAACACGTCAAGCCAGATTGACATAGAAGCTAACACTATCCATATTTTGGTTGCTTTTTGCCCATTTTGAGTCAAGGATTATGGCATGTATATATGTGATTTGGTACATATTTGAATGTATAAAAGACTTGATAAGTTTGAAAGTTGTTTTGATGCGTGGTGTTGGAAGGCATGAATTGGCAATGGTTGATGCAAAGTTAAAAATGGCTAAAAATGGCTTATTTTGTTTAACATGCTTTAAAGTATGAGTGGTATATGAAAATGATCAAAATGAAATTGAAATGGCATGTCTCAAGCTGATTTGGTATAGATATAGCTTGATGTTTGAATGATTGGTTGTGATGCCTAATGGTATGAAAATGTTAAAGGTTTGATTGATGTTTAGGTGAATAATATCTTGGGAAATGGTTGAACATGGATGTTTGAACTTGTTGAGTGTGGTTTAGGTATGTTTTGGACTAATTGAATCGGGTCTTTGATGCATGTATTGAATATGTTGGATGGAAGCTTGGAATAGGTACCAAATTACTCAAAATTTACCAAAAACATAGTCCACATCCTGACGTGCAACTTAACTTTGTAACACCCCCTAACCCCAAACCGTCGCCGGAACAGGGCTACGAGGCATTACCGGATATATCAGACAACTTATGGATATTTTACAATTATTATAACATTCATAGTATAATTGAAGAATTATGTCCCTATAATGGACTTTCGAAGCCCAACACAAGTATTAAAGTGGAATGGAACGGGACTTGTTCGAGTATTCAGAGATTTTTTTAATTTTTTTTATTTTTACAAAAATTTCGGCAGCATTTCTTCTTAATTTTTACATAAAACCCCCTGCAAATTCAAACCAAAAACCAACTAATCCAAAACCAATGGCACAATCAAAAACAATTTAAACCTAAATATATCTAAATCATAACCAATTCATTAACATAGTCATTTAATAACTAAACATTCATAATATTAATCCAAATTAACTAATAACTTCATTCATCTTTCATTCCAACTTAATCCAAATTATATAGTATAATATTTACCATTTTATCAAACGAATAACAAAATATGGTATACCATTCTTATAACCAACTTTACAAGTATATCTATATAACTTATACAACACCCAGTACATGCCACTTTCAATTAAGAAAGAAAACATCACCCAAAATTTGCTGGAGTCGGGATCGTTTAGATGCTGGACCGGGGTACTAGACTCCTATTAACCTACGCACGGAAACAACCGCACGCTGAGTATTCCGTACTCAGTGGTATTACCATAATTCAAATTATAATAGCAATAAAGAATTTTAATTACCAAACATGTAACTCTCTAATTTCACAAATATCAATTCATTCTTAAACTTTCATTAATTAATAATAACGATACAATTTTTATCTATTCTTCAGTTTCCATCACATATTACATGTAACAATTTCAATCACTACATGAACATTAAGTTCATGCCTTTCATTTTCAATCTCAATTTCAATCCACTATTCAACTTTTTCGTTTCTTTCAATATTTCAATAATATAATCAATCAATTTATTTTAAATTTCTCATCTTAGATATTCACCCTATTAACAAATCCGGACTTTGACGGATACACGGATTCCAACCCAACACACAAGTATGGCACATTGTGCCTAAAACGGTACATAGTATCTGATCAGTATATGACACATAAAGTGCCTGATACGACACACGAGGTGCCTGAAATACGACACATAAAGTGCCTGATCAGTAAAGCCGCCAAATTCCCGTACACTTCAAGATCCTATGGCATGCCAATTATATCTGACTTAGCCCGACTAGTTAATAGGGTATTTCAATTCTCAATTCACTTTCATTACCATTCCAAGATTACTTTTCAATTAAAATTTTCACATTCAAATCAGTTTACAATTCAATTATACATACACATTCACCATTCAATTCAATTCTCATTCAACTAAAATATCAATACTTACCTTATAATTCACTTATTAAATATAGAATTGATATAAAACATTTAATAAAAAAGTAATTTGAATTATAGTAATACAAACCGTAAATTTCTCGTTTTAATCCTCGATAGCTTTCTCCTTTCCTTTGTGCGCCGATGTCTTGGGTTCTTTGTTAACTACGAAAATAATAATAATTTATAATCATCACTATAACACAATTCAATTTAATCCATGAGCCTAAACATGCAAATTTAACCATTTTTATACACATAATTCCACTATTTACTTATATGTTCATTCAAAGCTGTCTACTTGAGTCATTTTTACTAAATCATTTATATCTTGAGCTAGGAAACTCCAAATTAAGATCCACTAATTTTCCCTGAAACTAGACTCACATATATTCTTACCATAAAATTTTTAGAATTTTTCGTTAAGCCAATAAGTACAGTTTATTCTTTAAAGTTGGCCATGTTCTGCTGTCAAATAGTTCCGACCATTCTTCACTAGAAATTAATTATATCACAGTACAGAACTCGGATAATATTCCCGTTGATTTATCCTGAAAATAGACTCATTAAGGATTCTAAAAATATAACTTTAAGCCTCTAATTATTTTTCTTCAATTTTTTGTGATTTTCCAAAATCAGAACAGGGGAACCCGAATTTATTCTGACCTTGTCTCACAAAATTCATTATATCTCTTAATTTACAATTCAATTGCTTATATCGTTTCTTCTATAAGAAACTATACTCAATAAGATTTAATTCCATATTTTATTCATCCTATAATTTAATTTCTACAATTTTTGGTGATTTTTCAAACTTAGACTACTGCTGCTGTCCAAAATAGTCTTAGTACAAAATGTTGATTTACTTTAATTTCAATTTAATCCTAACTAAATTCACTTACTTTTCTATCTTAATTCATACTTTATTTCTATTCAAATTTTGTCCAAACTCATACTTAACTATTAAATTTCGAGCATATTTTCATAATTTCGAATTTATTTCCATTTAATCCCTAAAACACATAACTTATAGTTTACTTTACATTTCAATCTCTATTCTAACTTAATTTCATTCAATTAAACCCCTATTTCATCATTTTGTTCAACATGAACTTTGTTTAAAAACTTAAAAACTTCTAAACTACTAACTTAATTCTATCAAAATCTTGTTTTAATACTTTTAGAACATCAAAATTAAGAGAAAAGGACATGATTGAACTTACCAATTAAACTCCAAGCTTCAAAAACCCTATTTCACCTTTTCTCTCTTTTATTTCTTCTTTCCTTCCGCTGCTCGAATGCTTTCTGTTCTCTTTTTTTATTCTTTTGTTTCTTTTCTTTACTCTGTTTGTTTTATTCACTTTAGTTACTAGTAATAGATAATAATAATTTTTTTTTACCATCCACTTGTCAAAATTATACTATATAATAGATAATAATAGATTTTTACTCCTTTTGCCGCCTCATCTTCCCAAATAGGCTTAATTCCCTATTTGGTCCTTATTATTTCCTACTAATTTATAATTAAACTTTTACTCCTTATTCAATTTAGTCATTTTTACTAATTACTCTAAATTAAGCTAAATTCACCTAATTTAAACCTAATTAAACACATCGCTAAACTCATAAATATTTCTAGTAATTATTTCGAACTCGATTTACTAAGACGGAGGCCTGTTAATGTACTTTTCCGATGCCCGTGAATTTTGGGTCATTACATTTCTCCCCCCCTTAATAAATTTCGTCCTCGAAATTTACCTGAGAATAGATGAGGATATTGTGCTCTCATCGTTTCTTCCGGCTCCCAAGTCGCTTCTTCCATACTATGACTCCTCCATAACACTTTTACTAGAGGGACCCGTTTATTTCTCAACTCTTTTACTTCTCGAGCTAATATCTGAACCGATTCTTCTTCATAAGTCAAATCAGACCGAATTTGAATATTTTCAGTAGGAATAATGTGGGAAGGATCTGATCTATATCTCCGGAGCATCGAAACATGAAAAACAGCATGAATTTTCTGTAATTCTGGAGGTAAAGCTAGTCGGTAGGCAACAGGCCCAATTCTTTCCACAACCTCATACGGCCCAATAAAACGTGGACTTAACTTACCCTTTCGGCCAAATCTCAAAACTTTCTTCCTAGGTGATACTTTGAGGAATACTTTATCACCAACAGAATATTCAATATCTCGCCGTTTCAAGTCTGCATATGATTTCTGCCTATCAAAAGCTGCTTTCAATCTATCTTTAATCTTCTTAACTGTTTCTTTTGTTTCTTGAATCAATTCTGGCCCAATCATTTTTCTTTCATTCAATTCTGTCCAACATACCGGTGATCGACACCTTCGACCATATAATGCTTCATACGGAGCCATTTGAATACTAGATTGGAAACTGTTGTTATAGACAAATTTAGCTAATGGCAAATAACGTTCCCAACCTGATTCAAAATCAATAATACAAGCCGGAAGCATATCTTCTAATATCTGTATTACCCATTCGGTTTGTCCATCTGTTTGCGGATGAAAAGCCGTACTAAAGTTAAGTCGAGTACCCAATGATTCATGTAGCTGTCTCCAAAATCTCGATGTGAACCGAGGATCTCGATCTGAGATTATTGACACCGAAATACCGTGTAATCTAACAATTTCTCGAATATACACTTCTCCAAACTTCTGCAATGACCAATCTGTTCTAACAGCTATAAAGTGAGCTGATTTTGTAAGCCGATCAACAATTACCCAAATAGCATTCTTTTTACTTGCTGACAATGGCAATCCTGTAACAAAATCCATTGTAATACGATCCCATTTCCACTTAGGAATGCTAATAGGCTGAAGTAATCCAGTAGGAACTTGATGTTCTGCCTTTACTCGCTGACATGTCAAACATTTACTAACATATTCAACTATGTCTCTTTTCATTCCAGGCCACCAATATAATTCTCGTAAATCACAATACATCTTTGTTCCACCAGGGTGCAAAGCAAAAGCACTATCATGTGCTTCTCGAAGAATTAACTCTTTTAGTTCAGAAGTAGCTGGAACACAAACTCGATTTTGAAACCTCAAACAATCATGCCCGTCAATACTAAAACTCTTGGTTGTACCATTCTGAACCATTTCTCTTTTCTTTAATAGTCTATCATCTTTCATCTGAGCTGCTCTAATCTGATCAAACATCATCGACTTAACCCTTAATTCAGCTAGCAAGCTTCCATCATCATTAATACTAAGTCGAGCAAATATTGCCCTTAATTCCCCCACTGCTTTTCTACTCAATGCATCAGCTACCACATTCGCCTTTCCCAGGTGGTAATCTATAATACAATCATAATCTTTCAGAAGTTCGATCCACCATCTTTATCTTAAATTCAACTCCTTCTGCGACAAAATATATTTAAGACTTTTGTGATCCGTGTAAATGTAGCATTTTTCACCATATAGGTAATGCCTCCAAATCTTTAAAGCAAAAATTACTGCAGCTAGCTCCAGGTCGTGCGTCGGGTAATTACATTCATGTGGTTTTAATTGTCGAGATGCATAAGCTACGACCTTCCCATCTTGCATCAATACACAGCCCAGACCGCTAAGAGAAGCATCACTATACACGACAAAATCTTTTCCCGACTCTGGTAATGTTAATACCGGTGCCTCTGTCAACATTTGCTTCAAAGTCTCAAAACTCTTCTGGCACTGGTCATCCCAGATAAAAGGAACATTCTTTTGCAGTAATTTAGTCATTGGTAGTGCTATCTTTGATAATCCATTTACAAACCTCCTGTAATACCCAGCTAAACCGAGAAAATTGTGTACCTCTGATACATTCTTGGGTGGTTTCCATTGGACAATCGCTTCAATTTTCTTTGGATCAACCCGAATTCCGTCTGCAGATACTACATGTCCCAGAAATACAACCTCTGATAACCAGAATTCACATTTACTGAGCTTTCCATACAACTGTTTCTCTCGTAAAATCTGTAGAACTATTCGAAGATGCTGATCATCTTCTGCTTCTGTCTTCGAATATACCAATATATCATCAATAAAAATCACCACAAACTGATCTAAATACGGCTGAAAAATGCAGTTCATCAAATCCATGAAAGCAGCTGGGGCATTGCTCAACCCAAACGGCATCACTAAAAATTCATAATGGCCATAACGAGTACGAAAGGCAGTCTTAGGCACATCACTTTCCTTCACCTTTAGCTGATAATACCCGGATCTCAAATCAATTTTTGAAAATACTGAAGCTCCCTTAAGTTGATCAAACAAATCATCTATACAAGGCAACGGATACCGATTCTTGATCGTCACTTTATTCAACTGTCGATAATCAATGCATAACCGCATAGAACCATCTTTCTTTTTAACAAACAACACTGGAGCTCCTCAGGGTGAAATGCTTGGTCTAATAAATCCACGATCTAGTAAATCTTGTAACTGCACCTTCAACTCTTTCAACTCAGTGGGCGACATTCAATATGGAGGTATAGAGATTGGTGCTGTACCCGGATACACTTTAATAGCAAATTCAACCTCTCTGTTAGGTTGTAAGCCTGGCAATTCTTCAGGAAATACATCTGAAAACTCACATATGGTCCTGATCTGACTACACTGACTTCCAACTGAATCAGAATTAATAACATATGCCAAATATGCTGAACAACCCTGCTGAAGCAATTTATTAGCTTTCATTACCGAAATGATGCGTGTCGGACCACTGGTATGGATGCCACTTACTCCAACTCTGTCCCCATCCCTCTGTCTGAATACTGAACCTCTTTTTGTAACAATCCAAAATCACCCCATATTCGGATAACCAATCCATGCCCAAAATTATATCAAAGTCCCCAAATGGCATAATTAACAAGTCAACCAGAAAAGTTTTATTCTGTATAATCAACGGGCATCTTAGACAGACTTGATTCACTAACACTATTTGCCCCAACGGACTCGACACCTCAATAGACACTCTAGACATTTCAGATTTTAATTTTCTCAACTCAACTAAATTCGAATTAATGTAAGAATGTGAAGATCCAGGATCAATTAACGCATAAACAGGTTCAGAATACAATAAAAATATACCTGTTACCACATCGTGGGCATCGCCTTCTTCATGAGTTTTGACCACATAAGCTCTAGCTGGTATTCTGGCTTCAGACTGCTGAGTAATAATATCACTGCTCCTTCTACCAACTCCTCCTCTGGCAACCGAACTACCTCTACCTAGACCTCTGCCTCGAGCAGTAGATACTGATTTCTGTGATGTGACAGGAGTATCATTTTTATTCTTCGGACAGTCTTTAACAAAATACTCCGTCGACCCACAACGGAAACAACCTCCGGTCACTTTCCAACATTCACCCAATTGTCTCTTTCCATAATGTCCACATTTTGGAATGTCCACATCTCGAGGTGGACCTCGTATACTACCAGTAGATACCGTCGTCTGTTTTCCCTGGCTTCTTCCATCTCTGTCTGATCTAAAACTGAATCTCCAACCACCTTGAGATTCTTTTGGTCTTTTCGGCTGAGGGTTCCAACTGGTAGTTCCCGTACGCTTCCCAGCTGGTCTAACACTTTGAGTCTTTTTATTAAAGCCCAACACTTGTTCTACCATTTTAGCTCGCTCAATCAAGTCTACCATTTCAGTAATACATTGAGATACCAACTGTAATTTGATCTCATCTCGTAGACCCCGTAAAAATCTCTTACAACTATCAGCTTCAGTTGGAATAAACTCTGAGGCATATCTACTGAGTCTCGAGAATTCCCTCTCATATTCTATTACTGACATGTCACCCTGTTGTAACGTCAAAAACTCTTGTTTCTTATCTTCGATGTACATTTCTCCGATATATTTCTTTTGAAACTCTTTCTGAAATAGATCCCAAGTTATCTGATTCTCTGGTAAATGTCGAACCACTGATTCCTACCATAAGTAAGCTTCTTCTTGTAACAATGATACAGCACAAATCAAACACTCTCGGGGGGTACAATCTAATTGTCGTAAAATTCTTTTAGTCGACTCCATCCAATTTTCAACTACAGATGGATCGACTCCTTTCAGACCCATAAATTCATTGGCACCATAATTTCTCAATTCCTTTATCGGAGCCCGTCTTTGAATTAGAACTGAAGTCATAGCAGGAACAATTTCCGCTATTCTTTGTAGTGCATCGGTAATTTTTCTATTTGTATCAGAATCATCTCTATCATTTCTTCTTTCTGCTCTAGGAGGTTGGTTTCTCATCGGGTTAATACTAGGTGTTACCGATTCAGTTTCATCTAACCCGTAAGATTCTTCTTCTCTAGTATGCATTTCTTCATCAGTATCATTTATTCTTTCATCCGACATCTTTAATCTATAAAAAAAAACAAATAAATAGATCAGCATCCAAAAATCTCGACTCAAAAGTGGCATGTACTTCTAGACTCAATTTCGAGCTCGATATAGCCCGAGAATCAGCTAAACCTGATACCTCTGATACCAACAAATGTAACACCCCCTAACCCCAAACCGTCGCCAGAACAAGGCTACGAGGTATTACCGGATATATCAGACAACTTATGGATATTTTACAATTATTATAACATTCATAGTATAATTGAAGAATTATGTCCCTATAATGGACTTTCGAAGCCCAACACAAGTATTAAAGTGGAATGGAACGGGACTTGTTCGAGTATTCAGAGATTTTTTTATTATTTTTTTATTTTTACAAAAATTTCGGCAGCATTTCTTCTTAATTTTTACATAAAACCCCCTGCAAATTCAAACCAAAAACCAACTAATCCAAAACCAATGGCACAATCAAAAACAATTTAAACCTAAATATATCTAAATCATAACCAATTCATTAACATAGTCATTTAATAACTAAACATTCATAATATTAATCCAAATTAACTAATAACTTCATTCATTTTTCATTCCAACTTATACCAAATTATATAGTACAATATTTACCATTTTATCAAACGAATAACAAAATATGGTATACCATTCTTATAACCAACTTTACAAGTATATCTATATAACTTATACAACACCTAGTACATGCCACTTTCAATTAAGAAAGAAAACACCACCCAAAATTTGCTGGAGTCGGGATCGTTCAGCTGCTGGACCGGGGTACTAGACTCCTATTAACCTGCGCACGGAAACAACCGTACACTGAGTATTCCGTACTCAGTGGTATTACCATAATTCAAATTATAATAGCAATAAATAATTTTAATTACCAAACATGTAACTATCTAATTTCACAAATATCAATTCATTCTTAAACTTTCATTAATTAATAATAACGATACAATTTTTATCTATTCTTCAGTTTCCATCACATATTACATGTAACAATTTCAATCACTACATGAACATTAAGTTCATGCCTTTCATTTTCAATCTCAATTTCAATCCACTATTCAACTTTTTCGTTTCTTTCAATATTTCAATAATATAATCAATCAATTTATTTTAAATTTCTCATCTTAGATATTCACCCTATTAACAAATCCGGACTTTGACGGATACACGGATTTCAACCCAACACACCTGTACGGCACATTGTGCCTAAAACGGTACATAGTACCTGATCAGTATACGACACATAAAGTGCCTAAAACGACACACGAGGTGCCTGAAATACGACACATAAAGTGTCTGATCAGTAAAGCCGACAAATTCCCGTACACTTCCAGATCCTATGGCATGCCAATTATATCCGACTTAGCCCGACTAGTTAATAGGGTATTTCAATTCTCAATTCACTTTCATTTCCATTCCAAGATTACTTTTCAATTAAAATTTTCACATTCAAATCAGTTTACAATTCAATTATACATACACATTCACCATTCAATTCAATTCTCATTCAACTCAAATATCAATACTTACCTTATAATTCACTTATTAAATATAGAATTGATATAAAACATTTAATAAAAAAGTAATTTGAATTATAGTAATACAAACCGTAAATTTCTCGTTTTAATCCTCGATAGCTTTCTCCTTTCCTTTGTGCGCCGATGTCTTGGGTTTTTTGTTAACTACGAAAATAATAATAATTTATAATCATCACTATAACACAATTCAATTTAATCCATGAGCCTAAACATGAAAATTTAACCATTTTTATTCACATAATTCCACTATTTACTTATATGTTCATTCAAAGCTATCTACTTGAGTCATTGTTACTAAATAATTTATATCTTGAGCTAGGAAACTCAAAATTAAGATCAACTAATTTTCCCTGAAACTAGACTCACATATCTTCTTACCATAAAATTTTTAGAATTTTTGGTTAAGCCAATAAGTACAGTTTATTCTTTAAAGTTGGCCATGTTCTGCTGTCAAATAGTTCCGACCATTCTTCACTAGAAATTAATTATATCACAGTACAGAACTCGTATAATATTCCGGTTGATTTATCCTGAAAATAGACTCATTAAGGATTCTAAACATATAACTTTAAGCCTCTAATTATTTTTCTTCATTTTTTTGTGATTTTCCAAAGTTAGAACAGGGGAACCCGAATTTATTCTGACCTTGTCTCACAAAATTCATTATATCTCTTAATTTACAATTCAATTGCTTATATCGTTTCTTCTATAAGAAACGAGACTAAATAAGATTTAATTCCATATATTATTCATCCTATAATTTAATTTCTAAAATTTTTTGTGATTTTTCAAACTTAGACTACTGCTGCTGTCTAAAATAGTCTTAGTATAAAATGTTGATTTACTTTAATTTCAATTTAATCCTAACTAAATTCACTTACTTTTCTATCTTAATTCATACTTTATTTCTATTCAAATTTTGTCCAAACTCATACTTAACTATTAAATTTCGAGCATATTTTCATAATTTCGAATTTATTTCCATTTAATCCCTAAAACACATAACTTATAGTTTACTTTACATTTCAATCTCTATTCTAACTTAATTTCATTCAATTAAACCCCTATTTCATCATTTTGTTCAACATGAACTTTGTTTAAAACTTCTAAACTACTAACTTAATTCTATCAAAACCTTGTTTTAATACTTTTAGAACATCAAAATTAAGAGAAAAAGACATGATTGAACTTACCAATTAAACTCCAAGCTTCAAAAACCCTATTTCACCTTTTCTCTCTTTTATTTTCTTCTTTCCTTCCACTGCTCGAATGCTTTCTGTTCTCTTTTTTTTATTCTTTTTGTTTCTTTTCTTTACTCTGTTTGTTTTATTCACTTTAGTTACTAATAATAGATAATAATAATTTTTTTTACCATCCACTTGTCAAAAATATACTATATAACCAAGTAAAAATCTTAGATTTTTACCATCCACTTGTTACTAATAGATTTTTACTCCTTTTGCCGCCTCATCTTCCCAAATAGGCTTAATTCCCTATTTGGTCCTTATTATTTCCTACTAATTTATAATTAAACTTTTACTCCTTATTCAATTTAGTCATTTTTACTAATTACTCTAAATTAAGCTAAATTCACCTAATTTAAACCTAATTAAACACATCGCTAAACTCATAAATATTTCTAGTAATTATTTCGAACTCGATTTACTAAGACGGAGGCCTGTTAATGTACTTTTCCGATGCCCGTGAATTTTGGGTCATTACATAACTTGTCACAACGTCAGCCAAAATAGTGAGTCATGTCACGACGTCGAGTAGCCTGAGGTCACGACATGACATACTGTTTTGACGACGTCACGATGTGGAGAAAGTGGCGTCACGATGTTGGCCCTAAAGTTTTAAAACTTTGCAATTTGGTCGTATTTCATGCCCTGGTAATCAAAAGAGTTTTCATAAGCTCGATTGAGACTCGGATTTGGTCGTTTATCATAATTTAAAGGTAACTAACTTGTATTAGAATGTATAAACAATTGTTATATTGTGAATTTTACGGTGGTTGCTCCAGCAATGACTGTAGCATTCTGTAACTCAAGCCCGATGATTTTTCATTAAAAACACAGATTTATATCATTCCAATTAAATTTATACCACAAATTTTTCTTTAAAAACACACACTCAAACAAAAAAAAAAAGTCAAGAGTGTCTTTAAGAAAAATTCACATCAATATTTTGACCAAAGTACTTAACATTATTAACTATTTGAACTAGCTAATTATACTGTAAAAGGTAGAAGACAAAGTTATTTCAAACTAAAGTAGAGAGATTAAATTTCAATTTAAGCATAGTAAGAGGATCAGAACAAAATTTTATCAAAATAAATTTGGATGGGCTCAAACATTGTACTTGGTCTATGCTTGTTTTGTGAAAGAAAATACATTAGACTTAACATTAGAAGTGTTTATGGGCAAAGCAGGATTTGATTTCAAGAAAATTCTATCCCTTAGCCCAGCCCATCCAAACCTTTTTCAAATAACATGTTTTATTGTTAAAAAATAAAAATATGTTATTTAAATTTAATTATAAAATAGGTAATTATTCTGTCAATTGTAGAGTAAAAAATCTTCAGAAGCGAATTTAGAATGATGCGAAGTATCATTTTAAATCATTTAATTATTGTTTTATTAGAAACTAAAAACAAAAAAAAAATCATCCTAAACTCCTTTGTCAAGTCTTTTTTACTCCACTAATAGTTTATAAAATAATAATCCTCATAAAATATATAAATATTACTATAATATTTTTTTTATCTGAATTGAATCTGTTTGAGTTTTGAAAACATAAACCCAAATCCGATCCAAAAGAAAGCAGAACAGGGAAGCATGGACCGCTACTTATCGTACATTCTTTAAACAAAAAATTACGTAAAAATGTTAGAAGGTTTTGGAATGTTTTACATTTTAGTAATTTAGTTTCGCGTAACTGTAAAATCTATTTTTCTTCTTTGTTTTCACTAACTAATTTGGTCTCTAATTATTACCAAAGAAAGTGGTAGCGCGTTTTCAAAAACGCCGAATTTCTAACTGTCTCATCCCCTCAAATAATAAAAGAACTCAAAATGGCAATGGCGTTTTCTCTCTTTCTTTCTTCCATTAAATCAAATGAATTGAGCTTTTATTATATCTGGCATTTTAGCGAATAAGCAAACAAAAAGAAAGAAAGAAAAAAACACGAAATTTTTCGTTTTTTTTTTTCTTTCTTTGAAGGAAAATGGAAGTGGAGGATTTTGTTACCCCAACGGCTGCTTTTGAGAACCCACGGAGGTCAACCTCATTGACTTCTTTGAGGATTGCCAATGGCGGTTCCCTTCGTAATAGTTTTCTTTATGCTAAGCTTCGTGAAGAACCCATCAAGCTCTCTGTTCGCAAATTGGATGGATCTTTCTTTGGTAAATTTCTTTCTTTCTTTCTTTTCTTTTTTTTTTTTTTAAAAAAAAAAGAAAACTGTGGTTTCCACATTACGATGCCGAGTTTTCAAGAATCGTCATATTCATGAAACCCTAAATCAAATAGTTAGATTTATAACTGTTACGAACTGGTGTGTCGGTTCGTCTGATTAGTGCAAATTAGAGATAGTCTTTAAAGTAAAGAAACGAAAAAAAAAAAGGTGGTTTTCAAAGCCAGAATTAAATTATAACTTCAACAATTGGGTCTTTTCGCAGATGTCGAAATATTAAAGATGGCTACCATTGCAGACCTGAAGCTTGCAGTGGAGCATGTGTTTAGTCAAATGCCAGATCAAGGGCTCGGCGAGATTTCATGGTACGTCCTCATCCTGAATATATCATTTTTATCAAATAATTTGACATATTTTCTCAACGTTTTAAGCAGTATAGTTGACGGGTGTTTATTAAATTAATGTTGTATTAACACTGAATTGGTTTTTGTGATATGATTTTTCATATGAATCTGCATTAAAGGCCGCATGTTTGGGGACATTTTTGCTTGTGTTATGATGCTCAGAAGCTGGTTTCAGACACTGATCAGGTCGTAAAATATGGCATCAGAGACGGTCATCAGGTTCGTCTTCTTACAACATTTTTTGACATAATATATTATCGGATTAATAGAGTAATAGGTGCTTGAGTTTCTTTTCAATATTTAATTTGGTATATGAGGTTTTTTTCTAATTTGGTACTTAAGTTTGCCTTTAATATTCAAATTAGTATCTGAGTTTTTTTATTTTGATACTTGAGGTTTGGTTTTTTTTTCTCTCAATTAAGCATCTAATTTTAGTTTCAATATTTAATTTAATACCTAAATTATTTTATCTCAATTAAATATTTATTTTGTTATTAGAGCATATATGTCAAATATTTATTGAGCGACATGATGAAATTTAGCATAAGTACTAAATAAGGCATGAGGCTATACTCAAGTGCCAAATTAGGAGAAAAATCAAATACCAAATTGAATATTAAAATTAAACTCAAATACCAAATAATATATTAAACCTATTTTGTTCCCACAATTGGTTTGTATTAATTTATTTTTGGGTTTTTTTTTTTCCTTACAGCTTCACTTTGTTAGGCATGTCTCCTCCGTATACAACCTGAAAAAGGCTCGATCAAAGAGGAGTGTTGCTCGAAAACGACCATATCTGTAAGGCCTTTTACATTGACTTTCGTTTTCTATGTTGACATGTTCACATCTTTTGAAGGTTCCCAATTTTAAAAAAATATAATAATAGGGTATTCGTTCTAAACTTTTAAACGTTAATTAAATTATCGATGTAGCAATATGATATCAATTATGTTTTTCCAATTTAGATATTAAATATTAATTATAAATACATATATTTACTGAATATTCAACTTGATTATAATATCTTAAAAAAGTGTCATATTGTAGGTACAAATTTATTTACAATTTAATCACATATTTTAATATGCAGATTTGAACTAATATTTAATATCTAAATTAATGATTAGATTAATAAAAAAACCTAATTAATATGATATTAATATTTTAAAAATCCAATTAAAAGGTTATAAAATTTTAAGATTAATTTAATATGTCTTGTGGAATTATCTCATAATAATCTACTACTACTTTTCCGAGCAAGAATGAATGGTTTGGCCCATTATTGCTCCATTATAAACCTCAAAAAAAATTGATCAAGAGTTAATAGTTATGAACTCCCTTGCTTGTAAACTTTAAGTTAATTTTCAAACTTTAAAACATTTTAATTAAATTTTCAAACTTTAAACATTATTGCTTGTTAACATTTTAATTCAAACTTCAAATTAGGCCACCAAAAGAACCTAATTAATTGATATTAGATTTTGATACTTTAAAGGTTTAAGTAGAAAGCATAACAATAGCAAAGAAGCATGTAGAGTATTGCCTCTTTTGATTCCTTCAAACGCGAGTTATTGTTGGTTAATAAAATTATATTCTAACCATTCATAAATTTTTATAATTTAATTCTAATTACTCGTCGATACAAAATTTTTAGTTTCACCCTTACAATTGGAATACGCAGAATAAAATCAACTTCAATCTTAAAAAGCACTCTAAAAAGTAAAGAGAACGATGAAGAAGTCTATGCCTTGGACAATGATATAGCAAACCAAAGATGCCATAGCCTCAAGAAGAACCATAGCTTCAATGATAATAAATATCAAAGCCCTATAATACCTAAAGAATGCCAATTTCGTCACTCATGGAGAGGCTTTTATTCATATTCAAGGATGCCAAGCATAAAAAATAGAGCAACATCTAGCAAAGGTAGGGCTTTCCATTCAAAATATAATTGTGGTTTTTTGGGTAAGTTTAGGAATATCATACATATGTGGGATAGTGCAAAGTGTGCACTAGTGAGGCAGGACTAGGCTTGCCCAAATGCGGCGGCGCTGTTATTGTTGATTTGGTTGGGAATAGTAGCGGAACATGACGGAACGGGAATTTACTTCATTCATCATTTTCTTTGTCTCCAATCTTGCATGGATATTGAAAAGAATTTGGTTCCATAAATATAAATTACATAAATAATTGCTTTATTTAACTATTCCTTACTCTTTATCAATTATTTTTTTAAAGTAACATTGTAATTTTATTTTTGAAATCAATTAAATTTTTCTAAATTGAAAGCATATTTATACTATTATTTCAATGTGTAACTGAATTAGTGGTATGAGTAAACTTGACATAAATTACTGAGAATCATAATTTGAACATTTAATATATATTATTATAAGGTATTTCTATATAATTATTCTTAAACTTTGTCATATAACCAAAACCTCATTGTTATCTAACATGATAATATTTTACATAAAATTTGTTTTCCACCCACTCTGTTTTCTATGTACATAGACAATGTCATTGATGTGTCATAAGTCAACTCGATATTGAGTTTTATGATTAGATTTTTAATATCGAATTTTTCTTTCACCAATATGATAGCTTCTTCACATGCTGTAAAAATGTCAATATCATAATAAATAATCAAAGAGCATTTATTATTCTTATTTTGATGTATTTACCTATTTAATTTCTTTTTGCTCACCATTTAAACTAATTTTCTTCGTTTTAATTCCGTACATATTATATATGTGTTATTATTAATTTCAAATCATATGTTTTATTATTTATTATATATTATTTTTCAACATATACTTGTATTCTAAATACGAAGTTTCCACACTTATATGCATGTGAAAACCACATATTTAGAATATAGGTATGTGTTTAAAATAATATGCAATAAATAATAGAAAGTATGGTTTGAAACTAATAATAATATATAAGCAATATGTAAGGATTAAAATGACAAATTAGTTAAAATTTTGAGTAAATAGAAATTAAATATGTAAATACATTAAATTAAGAATAATAAATTGACTCAAATTTATAATATTGTCATTTTTCTATAGGAAGTCAAAAAGTTATAGTATTGGTGAAAGGAAAATCCAATGTTAAGAATCCAATTATAAAAAATTTAGTATTGAATTGACTTATGACATCAACTCAATTAATGATATTATCTATATTAAATTATGACACACTCATGATATTGATGAAAACAATTATCTAATAAATTTGTAAAAACAAAAGGTTTATATAAATACTAACAGCAAGTTTGGATGGTGGTTTATGAATAGATTTCAGCCCAATTCAGCAAGCCCACCACCAAACATTAGTTTGGTTGTCTGTAATGGTATTACGGGCCTGAATTGATTTAAGGTTTATTCTCTTCTCTCATCATTGAACCGTCATTCAACTCGTGGAGTAAGGATTTTTTTTCCCAATTTCAATTTTTTCCCTCACCTCTGCCGAAAGAATGAAGAAACTGTAACTTTCTTTTCTTCCCATCTCTACGTTTCCTTTTTTTTCCCTTTGATTACAAAGGAGACCTAGGGAAGCCATCATTCTTTTAAGCCAATAAAACCCTTTGATTGCAGAGTTGCAACCCTTTTTTTCATTTTTTTTTTACTTTTTCACTGCATTTCTGATTTCATTGCTTTGATTTCACAAATGCTAGAAAGATAACAAGGTGATTTGTTGTTAGGTGAAGATGAAAGACTGGGGTAAGTTTTAATTTTAGCCCGAATTTGTTGTTAATTCTTGGGGCTTTAACTGATAAGTGGTTCTATTTTCTTTTGTATGTTTTAATATGTATGAACTTGAATGTAGGAATTTTTTTTTGAGCTAAATGTTTATTGGGTTTATTGAAATTTAGGGCTTTTACTTGTTTTTGGTTTTGGATTTTATGAGGTTGAGTTGAGATGTTTCAAAGGTGTTTGTTTTAGTTTCTTGAGAAATCGGCTATGGTGTTACCAGACCAAAAAGAGAAAATTAGGGTTTTCTTTCTTTCTATTAAAAAGAAAAATTGCATGTAGTGGAAGATTAGTAATTGTGGCAACATCCTGGGAATCTAGTCTTGGCTTCAATTGTTGGGATTCACTAGTTCTTTTCTTGAAACATTACTTGATGGTCACCTCGTAGTTTTGTATAGGATTTTTAAAGTGGAAGAGACCTTAAAGCAGCTTCATTTCTATTATATATTTCATATGTTTTTAAGTTGTTAATAAGTGCTAAAGATTATGGTCTGTTTCCAATCTTAGTTGGAGAACCTATTGCATTATGTCATTCTTTTTATTCTTGCTTTCTTTTCTTAAAAGCCCTCCCCCCTTTTTTTTTGTTGGCTCAATAAGTTGTATGCTATTGTTGCAGAGGATGAGATTCCACCTCTGCTTGCAAAGGAACAACTTAAAAGCAAATGGGATGATGAAGATATTGATGACTCTGATATCAAGAAATCATGGGAGGATGAAGATGAACTTGCTTCGCCTCCAGTATAATGGGCTTCATTGTAACTTGTATTAGTTACGTTTATTAGTATTTTGTTGTCGTGGCTCTTTGGTCATATGAATCTTTTTATTGCTTCTTAAAATTCTATACTAGAAACATGTTCAAAATTGCAACCTTTTAAATAACCTAAACATAAGCAAGAAAAACCTGGTTACAAGTGTTGAGCATGGTGTATGGATTTGCTTGTGTTATTCTAAAAGTTATTAGTTCTTTCTAGATTGGTCCTAATTTGGTTTTTGATACATGTATCTCCTAGCATTGTCAGATGGATAAATTGTATCTAATCTTGATTTAGCAACCTGATTTATAACTTAAATTTTGTAACTCAAACTCTATTAAGATGCGCCTCATTCTCGATGGGATAAGAATATAACTTAAATTTGGTAATTCAAACTCTATTAAGATGCGCCTCATTCCTGATGTGATAAGAATATCTCCATGTGATCCATTACCATCCTACTGCATTAGTTAAGAAATTTGATCGATGATTAATAGTGATTCATGTCTTTTATTCTTACCATTTGGATCTAGAACCAAGTAGATAGAGCCTCTCTCTGTATCTTTTTTTATGGTGGCATAAGATTTTCTTTTAGGCTAATTACAGTGTCACTTACAAAAATTTTGTGGATATTGACAGAATCATAGTGTTTTCGTAGATCTATTGTTATAAACTCATTGGCATGAATATCTTATTACTGCTAGAACTTAAATTTGCTGACTTCTATTTAGAACTATTTCGTTGTAGTTTGTTTCTAAATTAGCTGAAGTCTTATTGTTATCCTCCGCCCATTTTTTATTTTTGTGTGTATATATCTAAAGGTGATTTTTTTTCTTCATTGCTTTTTTGTCAGTAAGGTGTCATGATCTGACATTTTGCTTTCTATTATAGGCTTGTAGAAGAAGCCGATTATAAATCAACGACTGAACTATTTTCCAAGAAAGGTGATGATAAGACTTTAGATAATTATATTCCCAAATTTGAAAGTGACTGTGGAGTATGCTGAGCATATTTCTACCAAGCTTCGCCCATATGAGGTGAGCTTAACAATATTTCTTTCCTTGCATTGTCACTGTATTGAGTAAGTTCTCATGTTTCCTAAATACACCCTTTGATGCAGAAAAGTTATCACTATATTGCACTAATCAAGCCCGTGATGAGACTGTCATTGACTTCTTTGGAAGCAGCTGATGTCAAAGGTATTGCATCTTCGATCACAACAATTCTTGCTAGATCTGTCAAATATTATTTTTTTCTGTAGAATGGGAAGATTGCAGTTAGGGAGAAGAAGAGTTCTAAGAATGTAATATATGATTTGGTTTCTCTTCTTTTACATTTCCTATAATGCAATAATTTTTTATACTATTATTCATGTTTCTGATGTAGGGTTTTGGCATGATGCAGAGACTAAGAGGATTGAAGGCCAGGGGGAGTATGGAAAGTGATTCAGATTGAAGGCCATGGAGGGTATGGAAAGTGATTCAGATTCAAATTGAAGATACATCAATGGCAGCTATTCAGATTGGATAGGGGTCATCTTGCTGGGGTTTGTTTGGTGTATAGATTGTTTGATATATTTCATGCATATAAAAATGAGAATAATTATTGTTTTTGGATCAATATTTGTAATTTTGGCAACTATGATCCCATGAGATTATGTTATAATTTTTATTAAATTATATTTGGTACTAATCATATTAAAATATGATTAAATTATTTATTATTAAATTTAATAATAATTCCTAGTAAAATTTATTAAAAAAATTTATCTTACTTAAAAAATTCTATTAAGGGTATTTTGGTCATTTTATTTTTTTATGCTATTACTATATCATTTTATTCAACCAAACACAAAAATATTATTACAGTACTATTCAATTCTATTCAACTAAATAATTGAATTATAGATTAGAACTCTATTCCATTACAGTTCTATTTCATTACTGCGAACCAAACGTGGTGTAAATGTCATTAGTTTAGATGGTAAAATTGAGAAAATGGAATTTATGATATTATTAGTCTGAATCCCAGTATTATATATATTCTAGATCTTATATAAAAACATTAAAACACAAAAATGTCTTCAAAATAATATTTACCCCTTTATAAAAATAAAACTTTTAAAAAATTCATAATTAAATTAGGACCTAGATGAAGGTGACCCTACACAGTCAAAACTTTAAATATTGGTATAGATACATAGAGTACAAAGTGGGTGGACAATAGATTTTATGTAAAAAAATTTCATAAAGATAATAATGGCGTTTGATTAGATGACAAAGTTTAAGATTTTTTTTTATGTTTTGAGTTAAAATTCTATTATTTGCATATTTTTATTAATTTAAATTTTTTTTATGAATTTTTATATAAAGGTAAGAAAATATAGAAATACCTTCTAATTGTAATATTTCGTTTTTCAGTAGTGTCGAAAATGGTGGTTATGGAACTTTATTTTTGATGGTTGAGTTCATGAATATTATTATTTTAATGTTTAAAAGGCTATTATAAGTTTAATTAAATTTTGGTCCTTTAATTATCTCAATTAGATAGTTAATTACAAATTTCCTTAGCTCTAGGATGTCGAAATGTAACATCCTGAATTAGGGCCTAGTCGGAGCAGTGATTTCGGGACCACAAATCCGACGTAATAAAATTTATTTTTATTATATTTTTATAGTCTACGATTTCACGGAATGAATTCGTGAAAATTTCGTTCGAAAATTTCGACGTTCGGGCACTCAATTTGGTCAAAAGGACTAAATTGTAAAAAGTGCAAAAGTTGAGTTCTACATGTTAGAGGTGTCTAATTGTTATGAAATTTTAAATGGGAGGTCCTTAAATGATAATTAGACCATTAGTTAATTGCTGGACAAAAATAGACATGAAATGGGTGTAATAAAATATTTTTAAGTTAGGGGCATTTTGGTAAACTAATAATTAAAAGAATTAAAAAGCCAAAATAGCCAAAATTTGGTCATCTTCTCCATGTACCAGCCGAAACCCCCATGGTAGCCATGGTTAGGGTTTGGTTCAAGCTTCCAAGCTCATTTATCAAGGAAAACAAGATTCGGACTTAGAACGAGGTTGAACAAGGTTAAGCGCAAACTCGAAACAAATAGTCGTACTCGAAACCGAGGTAAGTTCATATGTCAATGATAATGCAATAATATTATTGTTCATACTTGAACTTAAATTGATGTGTTAACATTGTGTGATGGATATTTATTTAGTTTATATTAAGATTATATATTGTAATAAATGTCAAATTATAATTATATGTAATACCATGTTTATCTTATGGACTAATGTCTAAATAAACATGGAAATGTGTTGAATTGGATGTACATGGCATGAGCAGCTATGCATAATGAGATACTTGATGAAAAGAGAAAAATCTCGGTTGAATAGAAAGGGAAATTCGGTGGATAAACCATGGCGTACATGACTTGAGATCTTGCACGTGTTGCAAAAAAGGATTTAGCCCGGACGGGTAATCCGTGATCTCAAGTATGAAAAGGATCTAGCTAGGACGGGTGTTCCTTAAGTGATCGAGCCTCCCGAATAATATGTGTGCATTAAGGATTTAGCCCGGACGGGTAATCCGATTGGGGTCTGAATTTAGCCTGGACTGGTAATTCAGATCTGAGCTCATTGAGAGTGCTTGTCGTACAAGGGATTTAGCCTGGACTGGTAATCCTGACATCACTCCATGAGTTTATATTACAAGGGATTTAGCCTGGATTGGTAATCCCGCCGTAAGATGTGAGGTTCGCGGGAGTACGCATATGAAATGATCACTTGTATGAATTGACGGTGAATGGGATATCCATCGAGATTCCGAGAAATTCAACGAGATTAATATGAGAAATGAAATAAAAGGCTCTTGCCATGATACATAATGTATGTCATATGATAATATTATGATGTATGTAAGTTGTCATGTTGGACGAGTGCGGTGCTAAATGATAGCACAGGTAAGTACTCGAAACCCATGAACACGTACTTGACATGAGAAATGAAATGGACTTATGACAATGGTGCAAATGAATGAATGATATTTATGAGAATAATTTCTACGACAAATTGTGATGGTTATTATCTTGTTGCACTAGGACAGATTTGGTACAGCAGCATTGGTTTGACTTTTAAAATCCACTAAAAATTGTGGAAATTGAATTAAAGACTAAATAAAATATGGAATTAAAGCTTAATGAGTCTAGTTTCACATAAAGGAAACAATGTAAGCAAAAGAATTCTATATCATGAGATATTTAAATTCTTGTGAGACAAAGTTGGAGTGATTCCAAACTCTCCTGTCTCAAATTTGGAAAATCACTATAAATTGTAAAAAATAATTATGAGTTAAAATTCATATGAATGAAATCCTTAATGAGTCTAATTTTAGGAGAAAGAGACAAGAACATTATCCAAGTCTCATACTAGGAGATAAATAAATTTTAGTGAAGAAAGGTCAAAGCTGTTAAACAGCAAAATAGGGGAAACTTTGAATAATAAACTGTACTTATTGGCTAGACCAAAAATTCTGAAAATTTTATGATAAGAAGAGATATGAGTTTAGTTTCTGGGAAAATTAACGTATATTAAATTTAAGTTCCATAGCTCAAGTTATAAATAATTTATCGACTATGACTCGAGTAGATAGCTTGACCAAAATATGAATAAAAGCCTAATTATAGATGTATTACCTAAGGAAACATATTATTATAATGCTTATTATTTTCATATGGACTTACTAAGCATAAAGCTTACTCCCCCTTTTCATCTTTTTAGTTTTGACAGGTCAGCTCGGGGCTAGAGATCGTCGGAGGCAGCATCACACTATCGAGCCTTTACCCTTGGAGTATTGACATGTATATGTTAAACGTGTTCAAGTGAGTGCCATGTATAGGGACATAGTTTTTCTATGATCGATGTCGTTGTGATTAGTCAAATGTATTGGCTTATAATGATTTTTTGTATGTAGCCATGAGATGTGGCTTATAATGATTTTGGCTTGTAAGCCTATTCATCCATGATATGTGTAAATGTCTTGTGATGTGGGTATGTGATTATGCTTGTTCACTATGTATAAGAAGTATATGGCATATGTACATGGTGAGCGCCTTAGGACCATTTGAGGTGGTCATGGCTATGGAATAAATGTGTGATATAGTAATAAGTTGTTAGTGCCCGGAACATGGATGTTTAATTTATAAGTTAATAAACATAGTATAATGGTATAAGGAGTAGAAAGGGGTGACTTAAAGCTTGGAAAATAACCTATTAGGGTCCACATGGTTGGACACACGGGCGTGTGTTTAGGCCTTGTGTGACACACGGTTCTCTCCCATGGGTGTGTGCTATGGTCGTGTGTCCCCTACATTTAAAATTTTGAGTTAGTATAGGACACAGGTAGGTCACACGGGCATGTGCCATAGCCGTGTCCCAAAGTCAGTTTTGAACACTGACAAGCAGCATGGGCGTGTGCCATGGCCGTGTTCAAAAGTCAGTGTTGCCCACGGGCTAACGGCATGAGAGTGCCCCAAGCTAGACGGGCGTGGGAATCCACACGGCCCACCTATACGGGTGTGTGGCGCTCTAAAGGTAGCAATTTATTAAGTTTCCCAAAGTTTACCGAATGTTTTCGGTTTTGTCCCGAACCGCCTTAATGTAAGTTATAGGCCTCGATGGCCTGTTTAAGGGATGATAGCCTATGTTCTAAAAGTTTTTATTTTGGGCGAAATTTGGTGACACGATTTTATATGTTTATGAATGTGTAAGTCTAGTAATACCTCGAGCCCTGTCCCGGTGTTGGATACGGGTGAGGGGTATTACACGAAAAATATTTGGATATCTTCATTCAGGCCATCATCGAACCTCTTACACATTATGGCCTCGGTAGATACGCACTCTCGGGCATACTTGCTGAGTTCATATTCCGTCACTGTCATACGATCTTGCTTCAGCTCTAAAAATTCCTTTCTCTTCTGGTTTATAAATCTCTGGCTAATGTACTTCTTTCGGAACTCTTCCTGAAAGAATTCCCAAGTTATCCTCTCTCTCAGTACAACAGACACGAGAATATTCCACCATTGGTAAGTCAAGTCTCGTAGGAATGACATTGCACACTTCACGCACTCTTCAGGCGTACACGATAGCTCATCAAATACTCTAATGGTATTTTCTAACCAGAACTCTGCTCTCTCTAGGTCGTCATCAATATTAGCCAGGAATTCCTCAGACCCTTTCTTTTGAATCTTGTCTACTGGAGGTTTCTCTCTCCCAGCCATCTCTGCTCCTTGAGGAGCTATATGAACGGGTTGAGGAATTGGGGGAGGTGGGGGAGGTGGAGTATTCGGATTCGCACGAATGAATTCCGAATACCACGCATCCATCATGTGAAGGTAAGCTTCTCAAGCGCCTCCGCCCTGACTCATTGCCACGGGTCCACTATCCACTGGCGTCGGTCCCTTCAGCGGGAGCCGGCACATTACTCTCCACATCATCCGCCGTAGCTACGTCAGGATCCATTTACTATATAAATAAAAACACAATTTGTCTCGTCAGGAGTTGTCACACTATTAATATACAATTATAGCATGTATAGCTAGACTCGTTCTCACGCTAGGTTAGTCCTAGAACCGACTAAATCATAGCTCTGATACCAATAAATGTAACAGCTCACACTCGAGCCCTACGTCGAGGCAGGATACGAGGCGTCACCATACTTTATCACATTCATACAAACCTTTCGATGTCATTAAGACTCGGTCAAATTAAAAAAAAAATTTGAAACTTCTCTAAACTCCTTAATATGGGTCTACAAGGCCTCAAACATTCGTTGGAAACCATTCAGACCAACCCGAGTCCTTTAACTAACTTTAGAAAAATAACTCTTGAAACAGGGAACATGTTCGCGTGGAAGGGAAACACGCCCGTGTGGTCATTATAACGTGTCCGTGCTAATGGCACGTGTAACACACACGGCCTAAGCATCTAGAGACACACCGATGTCCCATGCTCGTGTGAATTAAATTCTAAATTTAAACTTAAAGGGGTTTTCACAGGGCCTAACACACACCTATATCTATGGCTCGTGTCCCTCACACGGCCACAACACGCCCGTGTCCTAGCCCGTGTCTAAAAACCTTGACATTCTGTTTCTAACGTCAACATCTAACAAAGGGCACACGGCCAAGGCACATGCCAGTGGCCAGAGGCCGTGTCCTCCACACGGCTCGGCTAAGACACATGGTCGTGTCTCTGCCCGTGTGTTTACTACGATACACACTAGCTTGCAAATTTAATGTGTAGGGGACACACTGCCGGACAACACGCCCATGGGGCTGGTCGTGTGTCACACGGCTTAGGCACATTCCCGTGTGGACAAAATAAGGCTATTCACTAAGCCTTTTTGCCACCCTTATTTGTATCAACCTACATAACATCTAACATGACAAATCCACACAACAGTATAAAGTCCAATCAACCACACAAGACATTAACTCATTCATGAAAATTTCATCATTTGCATATATTAATAATGAATATTAGCCATTATCCAAGGTTTTATACAAAATGAAGGGATTCATCCCAAGCCAACACATTTGGCCAAATTAACATTGACACAAAACTCAAAAGCCTCAGCCCTATACATGCCATACTCAAAATAATAAAACCAATTATACCAAGTACTTTAGTTGATAGTGTGATCGATGCCTCCGACGTTCGATGATCCTCGAGCTAATTAGGCGGTACTATAAGAAAATGGAAAGGAGAGGGAGTAAGCATAAAGCTTAGTAAGTTGCATGCAAATAAATATAACAACAACTTTACCATTCATCATCATGCTCATAATACAAAAGTAGGCATAAGCACAACTTACTCATCACTATCCAATACAATTCACATAGCATATATTGAGCTCACATCTCATACATTTCAAATAGGTACCTGTACCACTCACAACATGGTTATACTTTTCTCGTTTAACTTAAATTATAACTCTCACCGTTGAACCATTTGGAATGCTATCGGATATTCACTAAGCCTCAAACATAGGGTATAATATCGATGCCATGTCCCAAACATAGTCTTACACTAGCTCATCCATCAAGTCGATGCCATGTCCCAGACTTGGTCTTACATTGACTATCGAAATCGAGGCTGACACCATGTCCTAGAAATGGTCTTACATTAGCTCTCACATATCCGTGCCGATGCCATGTCCTAGATATGGTCTTACACTGACACATCTCATAGCCGATGCATGTCCCAGACATGTCTTACACTAGCTCTCGTCTCAATGCCGATGCCATGTCCCAGACATGGTCTTACACTGGCTCTCATAATGTGGCCGATGCATGTCCCAGACATGTCTTACACTAGCACACAAATAACTCGAATGTCATGGCATGAATATCCGATTTATTTCCTGAGGTTCAAACGGAGTTCTACTATCTCAATTATCATCATATATCATCATTTCCACAATCCAACAACTCATATTATATCAATTCAAACACATATAATATAATATAGTTGTATTATTATAATGGCCTAAATTCAAGGTTATCGGAACAGTGGTTTCGTAACCACAAATCTGATTTAAAGAGAAATTTATTTTAATATTTTTACATGAATATTGATATGATAGGAAAATCGTATGAAAAAATCGATAGAAAAATTTTACTGATTTAGTAGTTAGTTAGAAAAAAATTATTGAAGAAATTGGGTAAAAATAAGGTATCGAGACCTCAATCTCGTAAAACCAAGTTGGAAATATTTTTATAAACATTTATGAAATTTTAGTAATGTGGTATTAAAATTTTATTAGGAAATTTTAATGTTTGGGTAGTCAATTAAATGAAAAGGACTAAACTGGAAAAGGTGTAAAAGTGGTTGGAATGATTAAATAGCTTAAGTGTCTAATGAGAATGAATTTAAAAGGAAATTAGAACCAAAATTTATGGACGGCAAGGGCATGAAATCAGTAAGAAAATGGATGATTTAAGGGAAAAATTAGAATATTGCATAATTAACTGAATAAAATTAGGACTAGTATGGAAATATCTAGATTTCTTGTGATTTCTCTTCATTCTCATAAGCCAAAACGCCATAGGAGGGATTCTTTAAGCTGGTATTTCATATTTTTTGCACCAAGTGAGTTAATCCTTGCCTTTTTCTTATAATTTTTGTGTTTTTAAGACTTTTACAACTAGGTCCTACTATTAAATTCATTAGTTTTTTATTTCATGGATGAAATTGAAAGTCGCCATGGTTGATTGCTATATGTTTATGATGAAATAGCGTGAAATTTAAACTTTAATTTGTTTATGAGATGATTTTATTAGGTAATTTCAATAGAAATTGATTTTTAGGACCTAATTGTGAAAATGTTTGGAATTAAAATCTAGTGTTGAAATTCTGATTCCAAAAGGTTATAAAGTAGTTTAAAGTGATATAATTAAGTGTTAATTGAGAAAAAATAGCTCAATTGAGAGGCTAATTGAGTAGGGACGAAATTATTATTTATTAAAAGCTTAAGGGAAAAATGGTAATAAACATCTTGCACTAAAATAGTTTTGGACAGTAACAGTAAGCTAACTTTGAAAAATCACCATAAACTATGGAAATTGAATTAAAAGATGAAAAAAATATGGAATGAAATCTTATTGAGTCTAGTTTCTCATAGATGAAACGATGTAAGCAATGGAATTGTAAATAATGAGATATAATAAATTTTGTGAGACAATGTCAGAATGAATTCGGGTTCCCCTGTTCTGATTTTGAAAAATCATCAAAAATTGAATAAAAATAATTATGGGCTTAAATTTATATGTTTAGAATCTTGAATGAGTATATTTTCAAGAGAAGCAAACAGGAACATAATTTGACTCTTTTATAAGGAAATAAACAATTTTTAGTGAAGAAGGGTCGAAACTGTTAGACAGCAGAATAGGGGTGAATTTAAAGAATAAACTGTACTTATTGGTTAAACTAAAAAATTCTGAATTTTTTATGGTAAGAAGATACATGAGTCTAGTTTTAGATAAAAATAGAAGATCTTAATTTGGAGTTTTTTAGCTTAAAATATAAATAATTTAGTGACTACAACTCAAGTAGATAGCTTTGAATGAACTATAAATAATAGTGGAATTGTAGAGAATGTTACATATGAAGATGAAATGTATTAAATTGATGATTAAATTTATATTTAGATCCAGAAAATTCAAATATGAAGCTAGATTGAGGAAAAGAAAAAGGTCGGGATTAGTAGATTTTTGTATACAAACAAGTATCGAGGTAAGTTTGTGTAACTTGAATTATATTCTTAAATGCTTGAAATGTATGTTATTGATGTGAATATGATTTGAACGTTCATTGTTTGAAAATTGATGAAACATTGATATATTTGATAAAAGGGGAAGAAATCCCGGTTGAATGAAAGGAAAATTCGATGGATCTCTGAAAAGGAATTGACGGTAAAAAGGATCTAGCCCGGACGGGTGATTGTAACGCCCCGAATTTGGGCCTAGAAGTATTGGGCCTTAAGTATGGGTCCGTAAGGAGGTTGTATATAAGTATTTAATTGTGCAAAGAAATGACACAATTGATTTTCTGCTGTAGTGGTTAAGTGATTAGGAGTGCTTGGAAGTGTTGGAGAAATCTTGGTTCAAATCTGGGCTTTAGCAAATTTTGGTATTAAGTGAATAAAACCTTGGGTGCTTGGATGAAGGCCTTTTAAATTATTTTGTTAAATAAATGACACAAGGAAGCATGTGGTCTAGTGGTGGTAGCGTCATTAAGGTTGCAAGGGAGCCTGGGTTCAAGTCTTGGCTCTTGCAATTTATTTTAGTTTTTCTTTTAAAGGAACCCGAACTTTGGCCTATAAACCTTATAATTAATTGAGGATATTTTGTGACACAGAAAGAGCCATGGTGAAGTGGCAAGGTGGCGTGTTGTGTAATTGTGAGGTCTGAGGTTCAAGTCCTAGGATGCGCAATGGAGTATTTATTTTGCTGTTTGAGCTGTGAAGGAGGTGGAGTTGGACTGGAACTCTGTGGTTGAAGTGGTTATAAAGAAAACTAAGGAATTTTCCTAATGGTTGAAAGTCATCCCACATCAGTCCCACATCAGGAAGCTAACATGAGCATTGGTAAGAAGCTGGCTTTAAATAGAGCGAACCAGATGAGTTGGTGAGGGGGGAAGTGATTAAGACTCAATGCAGGATGTGCCAAAGTTGGTAATCATGGGCTTCGGCTCGTTCTCATACACAGGTGTGTATTCACGCCCTTCTTTGTTGGAAGTCGGCAAAAGCTGAAAAGTCGAAACCTCAACATTTAGGGCCTCATGAGCGTGCGAACGCATGTGGTGCAAACTGAGCCCACAAACCATAGGCGATAGATTGTAGAGGCCGCCACGAGCGTTCTCGTGTACTGGGACTATTCTGGTCCCCGATAGGCCCCGTGGGCCCGCTTGTGTAAATCTAACTGATAGGTGGGAAGTAGTTGGGGTTGTCATGTCATGTGCATGGCATAGGCCTAAATGGGCCGTCTGGGCCCAATAGGCTCGTGGGCCCCACACGGATTAAATTCGCGATAAGTGATGAATATTGGACTGCGCTATGTAGGTCACATAGTCATAATTGAATTTGGACTAATTGGGCCACATGAGCATGTGGGCCCACTTGGGCCGAGTAATGGGCTTTGGGCCCATTTATATTGTTATGATCATTTAGGTTATCTGTGTCGCTGAGGCGACTGTAGACCTTCGGAGAGGTTGTTATCTAAGTTTAGACCGTAATATTGGTAAAATTACCGTAATTCCCCTCTAGGTAAAATGACCATAATACCCCTGTATGGTAGAATGACGATTATGCCCTTATGTTCCGTATGACTGATGTGCTTATGATTTACATATATGACTGTACTGAGTTTGACTTTGCATGCACGTATTATTTATGACATGACATGCTGCATGGGGTTGGGTTATTATTGACGGAGGAAGTGTACGGCCAGTAGCCGCTCTGTACAAGGCTTCAGCCTTTCTGCGATACTTATAGCTTATAGCCGATCTGTTAACTGGCAGCATTGTTGCGATATTTACGACCTTTAGTCGTTCTGTCTACAGCATTGAGCCGTTCTGTTGACTTAGCGCCCCAACCGGTGCTAATCTTAGTGTGTTGGTTGGGTGGGTTGATTTTATCCCCACATGGTGTGTTGGTTGGTACGGGTGGTGTGTTGGTTAGACTGGGCTGGTTCTCTATCTGCATATCTGCATTTGATACTGATTCTGTAATGGGCTTAGGCCCACTTAATTCTGTTAAAGGGCTAGGCCCAACTGTTACAGATTTTGAGAATAGGCTAGGCCTAATTGATTCTGATGAGGGCTGAGACCCAAGTGAAATTGTACTGGGCTTAGGCCCACACACGTTATTCTGTTACTGTAATGGGCTCCGGCCCAGACTGATTCTAAATTTTGTCTGTTTACTAACTGTTTTAGTTTAGGAGGGGATTACACACTGAGTTTTCATAAACTCACCCTGTTTATTAACTGTACAGGTAATCCCCAGCATTAGGAGGATCGGTGCTGCGAGGGACTCGGAGGTGTTACACAACTGCTATTGTTTTTTACTTTCTTTTAAGTTATCTATTTACAAGTACTTATATTTGATCTGGGTTGTAACAAGGCCTCTTTTAATTTCTGGTTCTAAATTTGGAATTTTATATATTGTTTTATAACTGCTGGAGTAGTACACGATTTTCTTTTCCAAAACAATAATTTTTTTTCAAAATATCATGTTTCTGTAAAACTTTAAATTAAGCTTCCACAGCAAATAAAGTGTTAAAGGTAATAATGTTTTACAAGAGAATGACTTCTAATAAACCAACAAAACTGAGGTTTTCACAAGTTTTAAAATGGCCAGATATGTTAAATAGTGAGAAGGGTTTTCAATGAGAACACGGTTTTCGAAAAACACTTCAATGTGACACGCCAGATTTCGGCCATACGTCTAGGTCGAGTTTGAAGTGTTACAGTGATTCTATCCTGATATAGCCCTCCCGAAGAATATGTGTACAATAGATTTAGCCCGGACGGGTAATCCCGACAATACTCTATGAGTTTATATTACAGGAGATTTAGCTGAGACTAGTAATCCCGCTGTAAGGATGATGTTCGCGGGAGTGTGCTCTTTGAAATGGAAATGTGTGCACATGAATATGAATTGACGGACCCGAAATTGTACACTAAAAGTGTACCTCTAAAAATCCATTGAAATTTCAAAAAATACAACGAGATAAATATGAAAAAATAACAAGGGAATGAAAATCATGGTATTGATGAGGTCATCAATCATGGTATATATTATTAATACATGGAAATTATTGGACTAACTTGAATATTGAGTTTGTGCATGTTAGGGTAATAATGCATTGAATGGATATTTGTATGTTTATTGCATTGTATTGAAAATATTAGGTAAATATAATTCTTGTTACATGAGCTTACTAAGCACAAAATGCTTACCCTATTTCCTTTTCCACTGCTTTATAGTGTTAAGAGCTAGGAGGTCAGATTCGATCGGATTCGGTCGGAGACACATCACACTATCAACCACAATATTTTGGTATATCAAGAAACTTTAATTTGGAAATCAATGGCATGTATAAGTTAATAAAGTAAAAGTTAAGGTGTAATGAATGTAAAGTAAGCCATTGGTATGGCTAACAAATCCTGGTTTTGGTATGTGATGAGGTTATCTTATGAACATGCATGAATCTATCTTGAAAATATGTTGAATTGGATTGATTGATATGGATTGGTCTCGGTTTAAAATTGCAGGGAAGGTTAGATATCTATAAAGGGGTTACATTGAGTTTGAAAAAGAATTTAATTCGTAAACTCTTGTAATGCCTCGTACCCTATTTTGGAAACGAATACGGGTAGGGGATGTTACATTTGTTAGTATCAGAGCTACAGTTTAGCCGGTTCTAGGACCAACATAGCAAATAAAGGATTAGCTATACATGCCATTTAAATTATTATTGATAGTGTGATATCTCCTAACCATTTAAATGTGTTATTCTTATAGTAAATGCTTGCCAACTGAGCTCAATCTGAGAAAGCCAGGAGTCATGCTCTAGCTCCAGAACGAGTACAGAGGGAAGCTGAAGTTACTAGTAGTACGAGGCCCGTACCTGAGGGCCAAGGTGAGGAGGCAAAACGAGCCTTCTTTCAAACGATGAATGAATGGTTTAGTCAATACTTAAGAACAAACCTTGTAATGCAACAAGCTCAAGCTCCCCCTCCTGCTCCTCCACCGGTTCCCGAGATCCATAAGGTACAGGTACTGAATCTGTCAGAAAAGGGAAAGCTCCAGTAGATAAAATCTGAAAATATGGGGCCGAAGAATTTCGAGCAGTAGTTGATGATGATCCTAAACGGGCTGAATTCTGGTTAAATAATACTACTCGGGTTTTGGAGGAATTATCTTGTACACCAGAAGGATGTCTGAAATGTGCTGTCTCACTGCTAAAAGACACAGCTTACCATTAGTGGAATACTAAAGCTTCAGTTGTTCCGAAAGAAGAAATTACATGGGAATTCTTTCAAACTGAGTTCGGAAAGAAATATATCAGCCAGAGGTTCCTTGATCAGAAAAGAAAATAATTTCTTGAGCTAAAACAGGGCAACAGATCGGTATCTGAGTATGAAAGAAAATTTGTTCGGTTGAGTAAATATACTTGGGAATGGGTACAGTCAGAAGCCGAAATGTGCAAACAATTCGAAGAAGGGTTGAATGAAGATATTAAGCTACTGATCTGAATTATTGAAATTTGAGAGTTTGCTACATTGGCAGAGAGAGCTTATAAAGCAGAAGAATTAAGCAAAGAGAAGAAACAGGCTGAGAGGGAAGCTCGAATTTTTAGTAAAAGCCTGATAGGAAAATCTCAGTTTTCTGCTCCAAAGAAATTGAAGAAGTACCAGGATCATTCTACCTCAGCCACTAGGTATTCGGGTAGAGAGCGAGGTTCTCAACGCACTAATCCAAGACCTTCCACTCTATTAGTGACTAGTGTTGGCAGTGTTGGTACCCCTAAGCCGAATAAATTGTAAAATTTGTTGTAGAAATATGAAATATGATGTCCCTAATGGACTATAATGAAATCGGATTTTAATTTGGAGTTTTAAATTGAAAGTTATGACTAAATTGAATAAAATACAAAATTGGTATAAAATGATAATTGATTGTGAATTTGGTTGAATATTGATGGTGTTATATTTTTATGTTAACCAATAGCTCACATTGACTCGAATTCTTCGAGAGGGAAAGGAAAACCTAAAGCCATCAGTAAATAGCTCAAAATTTTTGTTTGTATATCTATAATTCAAATCACTTCAATTGTTACATATTTATCTGGTTTTGCCTGGTAAGATTATGAGGTGGGTTGAAATTGAGAACGAATTGAATTGATACAATTTTGATTAATTATTAAGATAAAGGACAAAGTTGAATAAATTAAAAATATTGTAACTTGATAAAAATATGAAATTGACTTTGAATTGGTTTGATTCATGCTATGATACATATGAATTTATTATTTGGTTGATAAATTGAAAATGATGAATTGTGAAATTGAGTTATATTCGGAATTGAATAATTTGTTACCCTATTAACCTATTAACTATTCAGGCATAGTTGGATATAGTAGGCATGCCATAGGATAGATCGAGTACAAGTTACTTTGACTACGTGCCGATGAGTGCTTAGAACAATTTTTACTTCACTTATACCGATAAGGCATTAGGTGTCGAATTGGTGTATTGGTTGGATCCATTTATTACTCAACGTACGATTTGATATTACTCAGCGTACCACTAAATTATAGAAATACCACTGAGTTTATTAATCAGTGTACGATTTTGTTTTCTCTGCGCAGGTTAGGTACAACTTGAGATCCTAAGCATCGACCTTAGCATCCAATCAACAATGTCAATGTGACAGCCCTAAATTGACCCTAGTCGAAAAGTGGTTTCGGGACCGCTAAACCGAGTCACCGATGTATTTGAATATAATATTTATTGTCTAAAATATGTGAATATGAATGTGTGAAAGTTTTAAGCTTCGATTTAGTCGATTGCGTGTGAATTTAGTTAATAGGACTTATGTGTGACACTTTTGAAATGTGATAGGTTAATCTATAAGGATCTATTAATGCATGTTAGAAAATGCTTGTACTTGCATGTCAAATTACCCAAAATTTTAGGTAGTGGCCGGCCATGCTATGGGTTAAAACATATTATAAACATTTTGTGTTAACATTTTGTGTTAGAAATAATAAAATAAAAGGTTAGTAATAAAGTAATGGAAATTGGGGGGTGATGAAAACAAAGTGAGAGTTTGGTTCTTCTTGGCCGAAAAACCAAGGAAAAGAAAGAAAGAAAGGTTTGAAGAAGTTCGGCCATGCTTGTAACTAGGTTGAGGTATGTTTGATGTTATTCCATGAAATTCATGCATATTTTTAGTTATTAGTTTGAATTCTACCTAGCCCATGGTTTAAATTTTTGCTATTTGATGGAGATGATACTCGGCCATGGATGTTGTCTTTCTTGGTTGGTGTTTGATGTTGTGGTGATGAGGCATGAAGATGATTGAGTTTGAGTGCTTAATAAAAAGGATTGGATGTGAGTGTGTGTGAGAATTTGAAAAGGATGGGTCTTAGCAACTTCATGAGGTGTTCGGCCATGGTGCTAAAATTTGTATTTATGTTTAAACTTAAAATTATTTAGTTATATGGTTAGTATAGGTATGGATGACCGAATATGAGAGCATGAATAGATGAAGAGTTTTGTAATTATAAACAAAATTGGTTAATTGATATGTGGTAAATGTTAAGTGTTAAATGAAATGGAAATGATATCATATTGGAATATGTATATTCGACCACATGAATGAATACATAGATTGATGTTGCATATATTCGGCCTTTAATTAAGGATGTAGGTGATAGTGATAGATTGATGTTGCACATTCGGCTATAGGTAAGCATATTGATGATTTTATCTTGACTTAGATAACCGGCTAAAGGAGAATATTGGCTAATATGTTGAATTTGATTCATGATTTCATATATATATGACTCTAATGTCTAATGTATATATGGGCTAAGTACCTTGAGTTTCTCTTTGATGTTCAAAATGATTAAATCAATTTATTTGTTAAATTAAGCTCAAGAGCAAAGGGGAACTAAATCTGATAAAGGAAAGGAAAAAGTAATTGAATAGCCGTTGAAGTCGTTCGACAACATCCGAGGTAAGTCTTCGAGTAATGGAACTTAGTTTATGATTTGATTAAGTCATGACATATAAGCATAACAAATAAACGGTGATATAATGATTCTACTTGAATTATATATTGAGGTAATTGGCTTATACTTATGACGGGCAGCCGAATGCGTATAGAGATCATGTTATAAAGCGAACCAAAATCATGCCCTTTGTATGTGGCTATTGAGCAGAAAATGGTAATGGTTGATAAGTGTCTTGTGTTTGAATTCTAGTAATGAAAATGAAATATAGGTGTGTTATGATTTATTGATATATGTGCATGATTATTCGGATGATAACCGGACTAAGATCCGAAGGCATTTGTGCTAGTGACTATATCCGGGTTAAGTCCCGAAGGCATTTGTGCGAGTTACTATATCCGGGTTAAGTCCCGAAGGCATCCGGGTTAAGTCCCGAAGGCATTTGTGCGAGTTACTATATCCGGGCTAAGTCCCGAAGGCATTTGTGCGAGTTACTATATCCGGGCTAAGTCCCGAAGGCATTTGTGCGAGTTGTTATATCCGGCTAAATCCCGAAGGTACTTGGGTTTGGAAATGAGCGATCTTGCTGTAATAATTTCAATTAATACGCTCATAAAATCCAAACGATAAGGTATGTTTCGTATATGCATCAGAAAGTTGATTCCTTTTAAATAGTATTCGCTCAATTGATTAACAAACTTCCGGCCTTAGTTAGGTTTGATCCCCTGTGTATGAATATACTGGTTGAAGCGTGAAGTAAGTATGATTTTGGGAATATGCGTATATGCAATTATTCATTTAGTCATATGAACGCTATACTTTAGTCGTAAATAATTTCATTACTTAAACTTACTAAGCATTAAAATGCTTATCCTGTTGCTTTAATTCTCTATTTTATAGATTTTGTTCGTCAGCTATCGGACTCGGGAGTGTCAAAGTCGAATTCGTCCACACTATCAAAGCCCTTTTGGTACTCTTTTAGTTGAACTTTGATAATGGCATGTATAGGACTGACCTTTGTTGTTAATCAAGTACCTTTTGGTAATGTATATATTCGGATAGCCATGCGAAAATGGCTTATATATATTTTGAGCATAGCATTATAATCATTTTGTATATTTTTCATTGAGTGGTATGGAAATTCTTGGTAATGATTAGCCATTGGAATGGTTAATCACGATCATTTTGGTGCTATGTATGACAAATGGCTAGTTGATTCATGGAAAACTATGAAATAGGTGAAATTTACCTTAAACTAGATGCTGACAGCAGCAGTGATGTGAGTTTGAAAAATCACTGAAAATAGTATAAATGTAATTAAATAATGAATAAATTATGTAATTGAATCTTGATGAGTCTATTTTCATATGAAAGAAACGGAACGACCATATGAGCCGTATTTTATGAGATGTTTAAGTTTTCGTGAAACAGGGCCAGAGCAATTTCTGGATCCCCTGTTCTGACTTTGGAAATTCACTATAAATTAACCAGAGATAATTACAAGTCATGCTCTATATTTACAGATTCCTTTCTGAGTCTAGTTTCATTAGAAACAAATGGCATAAGTATTGAAGCCCTGTACAGGGAGATATCTAAGTCGTAATACATGAAGGTCAGAGTAGTTGAACCCCGAAATAGGGGAGACTTTAATTAAGAAACTGTACTAATTGGCCTGACCAAAAATTCTAGAAAAAATTTTGTAGATGGATATATGAGTCTAGTTTCAGGAAAAATTTACGGAATCGGTTTTCGAGTTTTGGAACTCGAGATATGATTTTTAAAGTGACTGTGATGCAGTTAGCCAGCTTGTCTGGAAATTTTAAAATGAACTGTGTAAGCAAATGAATTAAGTCCGTTAACACCCCGTGTTCAACTCCAGTAACGGTCTCGGGTACGGGGCGTTACAATCAAACTCAACAAAGTTTGTATCTTTTGGCTTTGTTGTTAGTTGACATGTACCTAATAGGTTGATTTATTTGGAGTTGGTGACTTAAAAATTGATTATAAATGCTTGATATGTATGCTTTTATGCAACTTAAATTGCCATAACTTGATTATGATATGATATTTTAATGGCAATATGTGTATACTATGCCTCCAAATCCTTTACATATATGTTTTATATGATGTAAATGATTGAATGTTTAAGATTTGGTGAAATTAGGTATGAATAGGTAAGTTCTAAATGAATTGTACATAATGGTTGGCATCAGTGATTATGTTATATTTTTAGTTTGATCTATATGTACATTCTAAATTTGCTATAGTTTGATTACATGTGTTATATAAAATGGCAATATGAGTATATTCTTGTAACAGTCTGTTTTTAGTAATATTGAAAACAATGCTTTCGATATCACAATTTCGACAAGTAAATTATTATTTTATTATTATTTTAATGTCATTGGGATTAAATTAAGGTCTTATTAAAATTTCATTAATAGATTTTAAAGTTTACTTAGTTAATTAAGTAAAAAGGACTAATTCGTAAAAAATGTAAAAATAGAGTTTTATTAGTTAAAAGAGTTAAATGACTATGGAAATGGAAGTAAATGGACTTAAATGTTAATTATACCATTCATAAGGTTAGTGGACAATTATAGACATAATTTAATTGATTATTAAAGTTAATGACTAAGGTTAAATTAGTAACTTGATAAATAAAACTTAAACTAAAATAAGGAAAAGATAGTATCATCTTCCCCAAGTATATTCATCACCGAAAATTGAAGGAAGGGGAGCCATTTTAGGGCTTGAAGCTTTGGTTAGCTTAAATACCTGCATGGTAAGTGATTTCAACCTCGTTTTTAATTATTTTTATGTTTTCGTGTTCGTTTTAGCTTAATCTAGCTAGCCCGGGGGTTAATTTGTAAAACTGTTAAAGGTTGAGGGTTATGCCATGAATGTTCTTGAATCATTTTTGCTATTAATTGATAGGTTGTGAATCCTTGTTGAGAAGTAAACAAGTTTTGTTAAGTGATTTTTGATGAAATTGCATTTAGGGATTTATTTGTGAAATTAGTAAAATTTCACGTTAAAATTATCAAATGTTGGTTTAAATGAGTTGGTATAGGTCCCTCTGAAATTTAGCTAGCTTGAATGGAGGATTAAGATGGTTAGATTTTAAATTACGAGCTTAAGGACTAAATTGTGAAAAATTAAAATGTTAGGGGCAAATTGTTAATTTTGCATAAATAAGAAATGTGGATTAAATTGAATACTAGAAGTATTTAATTGATTGAAATTACCTATTTAGATCAAGATAAACCACGTATGGACCTAGATTGAGGAAAAACAAAAGCTTCGAAGTAGCTCGATTTAACTACTACTCCCCTAATTGTTGAGGTAAGTTTGTATGAACAGTTATCGTATTAATGTTATTTAATTTGAAGGTTTACTATGTTATTTTTAATGTAAATGGATCGATATATAAACATATCAATGCTATGATGAATTGACGGATATTGAGTCCTGGTTGAACCTTAGGAATTCTTAAGATGCGAATGGCATGTCATTAGAGATTTCATGTCTCGGGTGTTGGTCTTGAATGTCCTACCGATGGCTAAGGTCTTGCATTTGTTTCGGATTCTCCATAGCTCATGTGAACAACATCGTGTAGCTTACATTCTAACCCACAACTCATGTAAGCAGGCCCATTTCATAGCTCGTGTGAGCAATGATGTTAAGGAAAGGTTACCGTTATATGTAAAGGCACACTTTGTGTGAGCTTTCCCCAATATTTGATGAAATTCTAGATGGTTCAATGGGCAAGAAAAAGGGAATGGAAAGGTAAGTATGCAATTAAATTTAATCATGACTTTACGAATGGAAATATGAACTACATGATATTGTGCATATGGTTAATTTCATTACATCATGGAAAAACTTACTAACTTGTGAGTTGATGATGTTGGTTAGGCATTTCTAAGCTTGTGGCATTGGTGTTGAATTGTATTTTAACTATGTTTTGTATTATAGAAATGGTAAGTTGTGTTTATGTTTATATGAGTTTACTAAGCATTGTTGCTTACGTAGTTTATTTCCTTTGTTTTATAGATTATCGAAAGTTCGATCAATTTGGAAGCTCGTCGGAGATCTATCACACTATCCAGAAGTCTTTTTGGTAGTTTTTGAGCGTTTTGCCCAAGGTTTATAATGGAATGTGTAGAAACCATTTTTTGAAAAAAAAAAGGTCGACTTTTATTTTAAAAACGAAAATGGAAGTCGCCACCAATCCTTTTTGATGAGGTATGATCGGATCACCTCAAAATTTGATCGTTTTATAAAATATTTTGATTTATTAAAATAATAATTTTGGTCTATGAAATTTGAGAAAACGGGCTCGTAAGTCAGTTACATGCGAGGAAGGATTAGAACCCTTGTCACGCCCAAAATTGGTACCTAATTGATTAATTAATATCTTAACGTCGAAAGTTGAAAACCCAAAAAAATTTAAACTACTATCTTCTATTTTTTATTAATGTCGATTAAAAATCTTGAGCGAATTAAAGCCTTCTCGTCTCGAGGTGCCAAAATGTCATATCTCGTAAGTTAGGACACGACATTTGAACTCCTGGAAAGTAAGCTAGCCTTTCAAATTGTTTTATTTTGAAATTCGTACTTTGATTTTTGGAAGGGTATTCGGTTGTTTAGATCCAATGAGAAAAATCAAGACCCCGTGAGTTAGGGCACGACTTTCTCGAGTTTCTAAGTACAAAATATTGTCTTTATTTGTATTTAAAATTTATGTATTTTGAAATTTAAAAGGATGTTTGACTATTTAGATTCAACGAAAGGAACTAAGACCCTGCAAGTTAGGGCACGATTTCTGAGTCTCCAAAATACGAAACATTACCTTATTATTGAATATTTTTGGAAAATAACGAGTGTAGTAATCAGACAAAACATAATTTTTTATTTAAAACAACGATTTGGATAAAATTATCGCGCTAAGTAAGAAAAATATAAATATGTTAACAAAAACAATTCACGATATCACATGATATACTAAATTTTAATGCTAAAATGGACAATCAAAAGAAAGAATAATAAGACAAAATAACTAATGATATGAACAATAACAACGACAATAATGATGATAATACAAAAAAAAATAATAAAGGTGATAATAATAAAATCTAAATCTTGGAGTAATGAATAAATAAATGAAAGGAGATAATAAAAGAAAAGTTTTAAATAATAATGAATAAATATAAACAATAAAAATAAAGGAGATATTAAGTGATTAATAAAATTTTAAATAATTATATAAAAGAAAAGTTTGAATATAAACAAGTAAATAAGAAAAATATTGAATAAAATAAAACAAAAGGGGAATAATAATAATGATAGTAATAATAATAGTTACTACCAATAATAATCTAAGTAAATAAAAAAAGAAAATATATAATGTAATAAAAAATAGAAAATAATAAAATAATAATAACAGGGATAATAGTAAACAAAATAATAATAATAATAATAATAATAAAAGGCAAACAAAACAGCTTGTAAATAAAAATAAAAATAAAAAAGGAAATAAGGAATTTTGAAGTTAAATGACCCTGGATTGAATTGAAATTAAAATAAAATTAGAGGGCAGAAATTAAAAGAAAAAATAAATCAGGGCCTAAACGTAATGCGCGCAAAGATTCGAGGGCCGAATGGGGAAATATCCCCTGCTCTCAAAACGAGGTCGTCTTTATGGACCCAAATAAAATTGAAAAAGAAGTCAAGGGTAAAATCAAAAGATATAAGAAAGGTAAAATGGGGACCCAATTGAAAATAGCCTCAAAAGTGGAAGGACTGAGGGCGCAAATAGACCCTCAATCCAAAAGCACGCGGATCCTGGGCGGGTATGGGTCAGATCTCAGGCATGGGTCTTTAAACGGCACTGTTTTGGGGCCACTGAGATGGGTCCTAAACGACGTCGTTTGTTGAAGCCGATAAAAGATATTTTTCTTTTTTTAAAACATTCTGCCACTACATAAAAAAAAACTAAGAGGGGAAGGATTTTGGCTTTCTGGGAGTCCCCATTTCCAGCGATCGGACTACCGTCCGTCCGTCGCCGGTGACTGCCATATACGGCGACCGGAGGTACAAAATCGACCCTTTTTAACACTTTTTGATTCCTTTTTTCAACCCTAAGCTTATTTTTAGGGATGAAAACCTTGAAAATGAAGAAAACAACCGACCATTCCCCCCCCCCCCGCAACCTTCCTTGAAACCCGAACGAAACTCTAAAGAGTTTCTGGGGTTTTCACGATGGAGGAGGACTCCGATGGTGGCTGAGGACGAAGGAAAATAGTGAGTCTCTTCCTCTTTTTTTTGTTTCGAATATACAAAAAAATATTGAAATAAACTTGAAATGAAATAACGAAGGACAAGATGAAAATCACCTTTTGCAAAAGAATGTTTCTCTTTTTTGATTGACTGATTTCTGTGGGTATTGTATCTTCATCCTTTTTTCATTACATTGTTTTGGTAGCCTTTATAACCGAAAGTAGAGAAACAAAAAGGAAAATACAAATTTTTTTTGTTTCTCTTCTTTGCTTTGTCTGTCTTCTTGCATTTGGTTTGTAGGTACAAGACTGTAGGCCAGCTGGATGGTGGCACGAGGAGGGTACGAAAGGTGACTGTACGGGCGTGGTGGTTGTTGAAGTGCTAGAGCGACGTAGAAGGACCCTAGGGTTCTGAAAAAACTTTTAGGTTTTGGGCCAATGGTTAGGGTTTGTTTGGGTTTAGGGTTAATTTGGGCCCTTTTGAGTTTGTAAAGTTTGGGCTTAGTTTTTTTACTTGGGTTTATACTTGTAAAAAAAACTTGGACTGTAATATTTTAGACTGTGTTTATTAATGGTTTTGGGCCCAGGCTAAATTGGCCCATTACAGCATGTATAGGGTGTTTTCTGATGGTACTTTGATGAATGTGTTAATGGTATTTTGGCATGTATAAGTTTTGAAAGTTATCTTGATTTGGCACCATTTGGTGCTTGTCAATTTGTGTCATATTGATTACCTCACTATGCATGTTTATAAGTCTCTTATGGTATGTTTGGACTAGTTTGGTAATGTTTAATTTGAGGTATGTATTGATAAGTAATTGTGCTAGATGCTTAAAATTAAGTAATGTTGACCTATGATGGCAATTATGTTTTGGTATGTTTGAGGTGTTTTTGAATGGCACATCGGTTAGGTAAATTAGGATCTTGAAATGGCAATTTGATGTGTTCTTTGGTGATGTTTAGTTCCCTTTAAAGTGTGCTTAAATGGGTTGAAAGGTTATGCATGTAATGGTATGAAATGACTTGATTTAGGTGAAATTTGGGTTCACAAGGCCTAAGACACAAGCATGTGACTCAGCCGTGTGAGGCACATGGCCTGGCGACACTACCGTGTGTCATCTGTTGATTTCCTTAGGGTCCAAGTCAATAAGTTACAGATCCTAACACACGACTTGACACACGAGTGTGTGACACAGCCATATGAGCCTACTTAGAGAGTTACACGAGGGAAGGCATAGGCTGGGACACGACCATGTGTCCCTAGTTCAAAAGTTACATGGCCTAGAGCTATGCCACAGGGATTGGACACTCTGCTGTGTGACCCTTATTTTGTAAATTTTGCATCTCTTTCCTAAATTTACCTATTTGTTTCAAATTTGTCCCAAATAGCTTCTAAGTTATTTTTAGGGCCTCGATGGCTCGATTTAGGGACAGTATGCATGTGTATGAATGGTTTATGATGTAATTAAATTATTGAATGATAAAATATTCAATTGTTTCTAATTGTACAGTAATGCTCCACAACCCTAATCCAGTGACAGAGATGGGTTAGGGGTGTTACAATTGTAATGAATAAATATGTATAGGTGATATCTACTCAGTAATGAATAGTAGGTAAGTTGATGAAAATGTTTGAATGAATAGAGGTATTGGTGGTTAGATCATGATATAATGTGATTTGAAAATGTTATTGCTTAATATGAAAATCATAGGTGTTGTGCAATTAGTCAGAAATAAGGTAAAAATTGGCTATGCAATTGCAGAAACAGTATGTGATGTCGCGATATCGTTCAAACATCATCGCCATTGGAAATAACCTATAAGGTCATGGCAGGATGAGGAACCTGACATCCCAATGAGGCCAACAAGGTAAGTGACGTTGCAACGTCGAGTGGTCTGGCGTTGTGACATGACAAACTATTTGGTCATGTCAAGACGTGGAAGTGTTGGCATCACGACGTCAACTTTGTATTTTGAATTCTTTACAATTAGGTCTTATTTTTATCCTAGGTTAACTTTAGAGCTTTCGTAAATTTGTGTAAGACCCGGAATTGATTCTTTATTGTATTGATTGTATGTTTTGGATGATATTTAATTATTTAATGACATTATTTGTCACATCCCAAAAACTGAGTTAGAAGAAATTGGGTTAGTGAAATCAAGAGTGATCATGTCCTGATTTTTAGTTAAGATTATGAAAATTTTGTCATGTGAGTTAATCTAGTTCAATGGATAAGTTTTGTGATTATAAATGAGAGGTTTTGTAACACCTCTTACCCATACCCTAAACCGGGACAAGGTACGAGGCGTTACCAGACATATACTTGGATACTTTCAAAAAATACGGGCTATAAAATTTCATTTTAATTTAAAACCAAACAAGCAACGTCATAGTGTCCCTATTATGGGCCTACGAGACCCAAAAAATGCATTAAGAATGGTCCGGGACTAAGCCGAGAGCTTAAGAAAATCTTAGCAAAATTTCTAGGTTTAAGCCTTACAAGCCCGTATGGAGGCAATGCATAAGCTCGTGTGCTTGGGATATGCCCGTGTCCCTTACCCGTGTGGAATTAATTGAATTTGTTTTCCATTTCAAATCTACAGGGGTTTTCACATGGCCGAGCACATGCCCGTTGTAACGCCATAAAAATCTCGAAACCCAAAAATCTCGAAATCCTGAACTTTCTTTGTTTTCGGTTTTGATAAAAATTGTGTTTTATATTCCTAGCCAAGTGATAATTATAGTAGGTCTTAATTAAGGTTTGAGTTCGAACGTAGGGGTAAATGAAATTATAGTTTAATTATTAAAAGGACCTTGTTAGCAAGTAGTTGGGCTTTTAAATAAAGATAGGGAAAAATGGCATAAAAAAGCGTTGTGGTGAAGTGGCTAAGTGATGCCACTTAGGGTGTAGGGAGGTGGCGTTAGTCGCTAGCAAGGAGATCCAAGGTTCGAATCCTAGCTTAGTATTTTTAGTAGGGAAGTGGGGTGCATATGGACTCTAAGGGGAGTGTTCAGAAGAAAAAAATTTAGGAAATAGATTGGGGAGTTATCAGGGAGAAAAACGAAGAGATGAGAAGGGGGAAGTGATGGAGCCGAAATGGGAATTTAGCCATGAGGAATTCGGCTATATGGGCTATAAATAGGTGCCAAATGCAAGGTTGTTAGGCTAATGTCGAAATCTTTGTCACCTTGTTACCGGAAACCCTTTTCTCTTCAAGATCCAAAAAGCCAAAAACCCTTGCTTCTTTCTTTCTCTTCTTGTGCTGATTTTCTATTCTTCTTCTACTCAGGTTTTTGATTCATTTTTTTAGTCTAACCAACTTCTTCTTTCTTGAAGCCGAATAACTCTCTTTTGCCATACAAATCGCAAGGGCAGAAACTTTCTTGGCCTAATACTCTTGGTGCCGCCAGTACCCTTTCTAATCGGTCAAGCCTAGTGTAAGTGCTTTGTTCTCATAATCGGTTTTTGCTAAGTATCGAGTATACAGTCCCTCACTTTTTCTAATCAGTTTTGGGTAGGAGGAATAGGTAACGAATCTCAGTCCTTGGATCTCTGCCGATTTGCTCCTCAGGTGAGAGACTTTGGTAAGTGCTCTTGATCTTGGTTGGCCGAATGGTCATAGTTAAGGTAAGGGGACTTGTGTTGGATACGAGTCACCTATTATTCTGGTTTTAATAAGTAAGATTAATGCAGATCTAAGGAGTACGTGATCAAGGAAAAGCTATTAGGGATTGGTGTTCAAGGTAACGTTAAGGTGAGGTTTCGATTTTAGTAAATATATGTATTAGGCATGCGATTAATTGAAGGGTGATATCATTGTAGGTTGGTGACTAAGGGAATCGTAGCACGCTTGCTTACCAGGTGTGTACACACACTGCACACACACTATGTATCAGCAAAAGCCGAAATGCTGAAATGTAGAAAAGCCGAAACGCTGAAAAGCCGAAAGTTTGGCTACGGTATTATTGCGAGTGCGTGAACACTCGTAAGGGGGAGACCAATAGGTTGCCTGAGACCCACGGGCGATTCCATGGACTTGGGTTGTGATTTGGCCATACGGGCTAGAATGGGCTAAATGGGCCCGATGGGCTGTTGGGCCCAGCTTAGGCAAAAACTGAATATTGATGCTATGTGATAGGAATTTGTATGTGAGCATGAATATGAATGTGACTGGGCCTAACGGGCCATATAAATGTGATTTAGGCCTAATGGGCCATATACAGGTGATTTGGAATAATAGGCCATATGAATATGATTGGATTTAATGGGCCAGATACAGGTATGTGAACATGTTTGGGCGTTGTAAGGGGTTTTAGGCCTAGTATATGATAACTACATAAGACTTAATTAATATATTGCGACCGTGGACAAGTCAAAGGGTTAAGGTGTGGCAACGGGTATGTGCATGTCTAGGATTGGATGTAGGAAGAACTTGGTACTTAAGCGGTCTTAATGACCCACCTCCTCTTCTCTGGAATCCTACCTGGTGCATAGTATTAGTTCATATTAGCTGGCGGGACTTGTTAACGGATCAAGGTAAGTGAAAACCATAATTAAGGGAAAATTATCGAAACGCCCCTAAGGGCAAAAATGACCAAAATACCCTAGGTTTTGAATGTAAGTTTTATGGATGTGACATGCATACATATGATGTTCTGCTTAGGTTGCATATAGGGTGGGAACTATGGAACGAAGGAAGTATATGAGGATCGCATGGTTGCCTGACAATCATGGATCCACCGACGGCTTTTAAAGCCCAATATGTAAATGAAGGTAGTTCCGCAACTGGGCTACCATTGGTGTGTGGGCTGGGTGGGTCGATATCTATATCCCCACAAGGTGTGACGGGGGACGGAGCTGGTGTGTAGCAGATGGATAATTTGGATGATTTGAATGCTTGTTTTTCATCAAGGGTTGTACACACTGAGTTTTCGAAAACTCATCCCCTCTTTTATTTTATTTTTAGGTGATGCTCAGTAGAAGGTTCGATGTTTGGAGGGACTCTGGCTGGCCGGCTAGCAAGATAATTCGGACTTGGTTTTTTTTAAGCATTTAAGTTTTTATGTCTTTTTAAGTGTGTTCGACCAAATTGTAATAAGGTTTTCATTATGTTATTATTATTATTATTTTCATTGTAATTTACGAGAAGTTAAACATGGATTTCCTAAATTATAGTATGTTTTCTACGTTTCCGCAACTAAGTTTTTTTAAAAAATCAAGTGTTTTAAATAAGGCTTTCGTAACTGAAAGGTTTCTTTTTTAGTTAATTAGGTTTCTTTTATTTTAAGAAGGGTTTTCAATGAAAATACGATTTTCACTAAAACACTTCAATGTGACACTCCGAATTTGGCAATAACGTTCGGGTCGGGTAAAGGGTGTTACACTCGTGTCCTTGGCCCGTGTCCCTCACATGGCCTAGACACGTCTGTGTTGTCGCCAGTGTCCAAAAACCCGGACATTCTATTTATAACGTCATCATTCACTTTGAGGCACAAGGCCAAGGCACAAGCCCGTGTGCTAGGCCATGTCCTCCACACGGTTGAGATACACGGTCGTGTCTCTGCTGTGTGTTTACTACCATGCAAACTGACCTAAAATTTTAGGTGCAGGGGACACACGACCAGGCAACAAGCCCATGGGGGCTGACCGTGTGTCACACACGGCCTAGACACATGCCCATGTGTCTACCTATGTGGACCTCTTTAGGGCTGTTTTCCAAGCCTTTAGTCACCCTCTAACATCCATACACACTTAAAGATTTCAAGGGTATTTAACATGGCCTAATTATACTCTTAAGCAACCTTAGCATAACTCATTGCACTTTAACCTCATCTCATCGGTTTAATACATGCTAAATTATCCTTTTTGTATTAAAGATTACCATACCACCAAACACATTTAGACTTGGCTCATTTTATAACTCACTTTCAATTATGACCTAATCATCTCCAAGTGGTTTGGCCATATTCCACTTGTCTATTCATGATATACCACATTTAACCATCTAATGAACATTTAAACACCAACATGCAAAATTAGTAGGTTACAACCTCCATCAAATTGAGCCATGTCTTATGACCATAAACAAATGAATGGGTATATCATTCAAGCCCTTACATTCGCTAGCCAAATGACACATATAACAAAATAACCAAAAATCGTATACATGCCATTAAACAAAATGTAAGTATCTATATACCAAAGCAGGGCAAGTCGATAGTGTATTGATTCTCCAACCGTCTTCCAAACTTCACGAGTCCTCGAGCTCTGTAAGACAGGGAAGGGAGAAGGAGGTAAGGATTTATATGCTTAGTAATTCGGATAACTGGAAAGTAAACTTACCGGTTAATTAGCATATAACCATATTTAGGCAATAATTTCCCTATCACATACACTCAATCATCAAATTAGTCTCATAACAATACATCAGGTCATTAGTATTAGATGAGCTCATCAATTCAATATTCCCATTCTTTATTTTTGCATTTTAATTCCCGTTGAATTTCTGGAAAATCTCGATGGATTACCATTTACCGTCAAATCATACAAGTGATCATCTCAAGTATGCACTATCGTGAACCTTACATCTTATGGCGGATTACCAGTCCACGCTAAATCCCCCGTGGTAATAACTCATATTGCAATGTTGGGATTACCAATCCAAGCTAAATCCTTTTTTAACGACAATTGCTCTCATAAGCTTGGATCTGAATTGCCAGTCCAGGCTAAATTCAGTCCTTAATCAGATTACCCGTCCGGGCTAAATCCTTAATGCACCATATTCTTTGGGAGGCTCGATCACTCAAGGAACACTCATCCGGGCTAGATCCTTTCTATTTTGAGATCATCGGATTATCCGTCCAGGATAAATCATTTTCTACAACATATACAGGATCTCGAATCATGCAAACCATAATTTATCCATCGGATTTTCCCTTTCTATTTCAACCGGAACATTTATCATCTTTCATTTACACAAGCCCATTTCATGAATTATCATGAAATGAATATCTAAATTCTCATACATTCAAGAACATGCATGTTTAAGTATATTAAGAGTTTACTTTGGGTTATAAGAACTTACCTGGTAATTGTTTCGGTTTCGTGTCTCGGTTATTTTGAAACCTTTCGCTTTCCACGGTCGACCTCTGGAATTTATTCCTCGGGGTCTATATTAATAAAATTAGATTATTAATACATCATATTATTCTTTTTAGGCCTAAAACTCACCCCGGGCAAAATGACCATTTTACCCCTAACCTTTCACAATATTTATAATTTAATCCTAAGGCTCGTATAATGAAATTCATGTAATTCCTTGGCTATCCAAGCCTAGCTAAATATTATACACACTCATAGCAGCCCATGTTTTCCCTTCAATCTATATTTTCCTACCTATTTCCACAACTTTTACAATTTAGTCCTTTAAGCCATTTCCATGAAAAACCACTTAGTAAAAGTTGTTTACCATCCTTTAAACTCTCATGCCCCTCCATAAATCATCAAAACACAAACATCTCATGAATGGGTAAATTTTTTAACATGAACCCTAGCTTGAAATATGGGTAGAAATAGAGAGAGCATGTTACGAAGCTCTCAAAAATACGAAGAACATTAAAAACGGGGCTAGGAAGCACTTACTATTGAGCTTGAAATGTTGAAAACCCTAGCTATGGAGAGCATGAAAATATCGACAACATGGAGAAGATGAATGACATGATTTTGGCTTATTTTTCCCTTTTTATTCTTTAATTAACCAAATGACCAAAATGCCCTTCATTACTAAACTTCCAAAATTTTCTATGCATACCCATTTTTGTCCAAAAACTTAGAAATTGGGAAAATTACTATTTAAGGACCTCTAATTAATAATCCATAACAATTTCATACTAATTTCTTCTGAAACCCAAGTTTTGCAATTTATTCAATTTGGTCCTTTAATTTCCAATTGGACACCTTACACATAGAATTTCTTCATGAAACTTTAACACATGCTTATTTTCATATCCTAGACCTCATAATGATCATAAAATAATTATTTTAACATCATATTTGTGGTCCCAAAACTAGTTTTCTGACTAGGCCCTAATTCGGGATGTTACGGGTTTTGGGTTCAAATATTTTTCCTTGAATTTTTGCTATTTTTTCCTAAACTCCTATCTTTGGACATCTGATTTATATATTATTTCCGTTCATATGATGACAAGAATGAGCTTGCTAGTTCAGTGATAAGGCTTTAGTTTACCTTAGGGTCTCGTGTTTAAATCTTGTGTGTATTAGAGGAAATATTTTTTGTTTTAAACTTTGGGGAATTTTTTTGATAAGGATAGCTAATCAGACTTAATGGGGTTGAGTAGGGTTAGTGGGATATTGTAACACCTCTAACCTGTATTTGTTGCTAGATTAGAGTTACAGAGTATTACCGATTAACCGAAAATCAAACAATATCATAACATTAAATATCTTAAACACATCACAAGTCATTCAATCACATGCATTTTGTCCTTAAAATGAGCCTTCGAGACCCTAAAAATTACTTAGAAATTATTCGAGACTAATTCGAGACAAATTAGAAGTTTTAAGAAAAAGTTGCAAAAATTGGAAAACAGAGGTCACACGGCCGTTTGGCCAGGCCGTGTGACATCACCCCAGGCTGTGTAACTTTCGGACAAGGGACACATGGCCGTGTCCCAGCCTGTGTCCTCACTCGTGTAACTCATTGAGATACCCCACATGCCCGTGTGCCAGACCGTATGCTAGGCCGTGTAACTCACTAACTTGGAACCTTAAGAAATTCTTAGATGACACACGACCGTGTGATAGCCTGTGTCCTAAGCCGTATGAACCCAAAAATGAACCTAAAATCATACCATTTCAAGCCTAACTCTTGCTTGACGAGCCAATCCATTTTGACACACATTCAAGGGATTCAAAAACCATACAAACACACATAAACATACCAAATCAAAACAACCTAAATCACCTAACCAATATGTCATTCAAAGCACCACAATAGCATTAATACATCATTTATCTACACATTCTAACATTGCCTCAATTCATGCATAAAGACCTAGCTCAAATATGTGCCAAAAAATGTCTCAAATTAACCACTTGTAAGCCATCATAAACTTACCCAAAAGAACCTTGTTCACAAGCACTTTAAAGTACCAAAATGACATAGCTTAACAAGCATTACAAGTCCATCAACCAAACACAAACTTTAAAGCATAACATACCAAATTACCATTACATAACATCCTATACATTTTAGAACCACATATTTATTTATATATACATGACACTACCTTAGGAGATACAAAAACTACCAACTTAGATAAATAGTGTAAGCCGATTGATTGATCCTTCCAAAACGTCAGCAACGATTATCTACAAAACAATCCACAAGATCCAATAAGTTTACATAACTTAGTAAGGACATAGTATAACATTTAATCTAAATACAATTAGACACAATTCATATAATATTTGATTCAAGATTACCAGAGTATAATCAGGGGCACGTAAGGGCGTTTAAGGGTACCGAAGTACAAACAAGGGTACGTATGTGTAATCAGGGGTACCAAAGTACAAACAGAGGCACGTTTGTGCAATTCAAACAATAATATTCTATAAATATGGTAATTAAAGAATCATAATATAAGAACACAAGTAGAAATTCATTTACATATTAAAATACTATGAACTTATTTGTCAAAGTAATTTAACTATCAGAGACTAATTAGTAATTTTTTTCCTCATATGTCCTCCGGTCGATGAGATTCTTGATCTAAAGTATAGTTAAATTTAATTAAAACAATTTTAAACCACATAAACAATCAAATTTATGCATTTAAGCCCTTTTAATCACATTTTACAAATTTACCCCTAAACTTTTACATTTTATTTAAGTTAGCCCTTAAATTTGAAACTATTAGAATTTCATATTTAAGCACCAATACACATAATCGGTTCTAATTCCATCCACAATCATCCTTCCATCACATGAAAATTATAATTATTTTGTGCTAAATTTAACATATTTACATATTAGTCGTTAAATGTAAAACTAATAAAAATTCACTTAACAAAATAGTCCTAAAACTTTTTCAAGCTTCAAAATCTTCCATCTAATATCAAGAACATTCAAAAATCCTCAATGATAATTTTAATAAACTTTAATAATTTTGAAAACGGAGGTACGAATTAGCTGAACCTAGTTATAAATAACTCAAAAACATGAAAATTACTAAAAACGGATCAAAAAGCGACTTATATGTGGGGAACCAAAGCTTGGCCAAACCTTGGTTGTTCAAAAATGGTGTTCTCCTTTTTCTTCTTTGCAAAATCGGTGGTGAAATAATAATAATGGAAGAAGATGACTTTTACTTTAGTTTTATCACATTTTATTATTAATTTAATAATATAAAAACTTTGTTTTTCACCAAACCCATACATGTAACCGTCCACTAATAATAGGGGGTTAAATTTCCTTATTGATCCTTAAACATTTATTATTTAACACTTCAAATAGTAAAATTATCAATATATAAACTTTTAAAGTTTTTACGATTCAATCCTTTTCCCTTAATTAATCATTCAATCATTAAAATTTTTGGACCAAAATTTAATACACCTATATGGTAACTCCATAAATATTTAATAAATATATTTACGGCCTCGGTTTATGGAAATGGGGTCCCAATACCATATTTTTTAAAATCACTTGACTTTAGGGACAACCTACTTGTACTTAACTAATTATCCAATTAAAAAAAACTTATCAAATAAAAATCACTTTATCATAATACTTGACTCGTAAATATTAAATAATAATATTTATGTACTCACTCATCAAAATTGTGGTCTCGAACCCACTGTTTTCGACACTACTGAAAAACGGGCTGTTACAGATATGGGTGGTTTTCTTTTTGAAAGTTATCCTAAAAATAGCTCCTAAATCCTCTCCTCACAATCTTCACTGTCCCACTCCTTTTCTCTCTCTCATTTTCTCTACTATAACTTTGTTTTTTTTGGAGGTTTTCTCCTTTTTCACGTTTTTTTCTCTATCTTCTTGCTTCTTTTTCTTTCCTTTTATTTTATTGTATTTTATTTTTGTTCTTCCACTTCCTATTTTATTCTTCCATTATTCATATGATCATTGTAGAGCATTGTTGAAATTGAACGTAAGTAAATCCGATGCAAGTATCGTTACTTTCTGTGGTAGGGATTTTAGTTTTTGGTACTTTACGTTTTGATGCGCTTCTAATTTTGTTGATTATTAGTTTTAAGTTTCCTGATAGGAGAAGAACGCAAGGAATTCAACGTTCTTCCTACGAATCAAGTGCCTTAGGCGCGCTATTTTTGTCAAGGGTAAGTGACTAATATCTTCATTTAGATTCTAACGTGTTTTGTTAAGGATTATTGATAGAGGTTGATGTCGATTTAATGGTTATCAATGCTAAATGGTGAATTTTAATTGACATGTTAGGTACTGGAAACCTCATGGGGGTGTCATTATCAGAACTATCATTAGATGTGTGATTTTAAATCAAAACATCATCTAGAACTCGAAAAAAACTTGAAAATAAAGATTGTTTTTGAAACTGCTCTACGTCACACGACCACATAGCTGGTCGTGTCCACCACACGAGCGTGCAGTCGGCCGTGTGCCAGGCCATGTAGAGCAGATGGGCTTATGTGATTACACATACAATTTAGATAGGCCATGTGGGCCACATGAGCTGGCCATTGAGGTCGTGTGGGCCCATTTTTTGAAAATTTTCACTTAGGCTTGTTTGACTTAATAAATCATAATTAGACCTTCCGTGGTATCCATTTGGCTTAAATAAGTATCAAAATATGACATCTGTTAAATATGTGTCAGTGTGTGACATGGTTAAAGTATGTGAAATGCATGTATGATCTATGTTCTAATAACTTCGAAGGCATAATTACGTGTAGAAACATACATGACACTTGTATGTAGAATAACTGTTAGTATAAAACAATATGATATGTCATGATTTGTAAGATTTGTTTAGGTATGCATGCCATACCATCCATGTGATATGTACGTATGTTATTACAATTATGCATATGCATTGGGGTGGGTTTTGATATGATGGAAGAAGTGTTTTCTGGTAGTATTATTGCAATTCTAGCGATTAAACCGCAATATCTATCTGGTAGCTTAGCTACACCATTATGAGTAGCATACCACCACGACTCGGTGTGATTGGATGGATGGACTCTTGTAGTCCTATTTGGTGTGGTTGGTTGGACGGAGTTGGTGTGTAGCTGATCAGGTTAGGATTTGTTTTGATCTTATATGAAATTCTAATTTAACATATGCTTCTGGAAATATGACATTCTAATCTGATATATGTTTTTGAAAATATGACATTTTGATCTTATATATGTTTCTGGTAATATGACATTTTGATATTATATTTGTATTTGTGTACATTATAAGTAAAATTCTGTGATGATATTTACACTTGTGCATGTTATAAGTAAAAATTTTGTTTGTGGGCCAAGCCACACACTGGGCTTCTAGCTCACTCATTTGTTTAATATGTTTCAAGTGATCTTTAGACTTAGGACCGAACGGCGTGCGAGAGCTCGGATTGGTTTTCGGCTAATTAAATATGGTGATTTACATTAGTAATACTTTTGGACTTTTGGGGACTGTAATCCGTTCTGGGGATTTGATTTTATTTGGTTTTTGTTTTGTTTTGTTTTGTTCGTCAGCATTTGATATTTTCAAACGTAAAAAATGAAAAAAATTGTATGGGTTAAGAAACTAAAATTCGGATTTCAAACTAAAACTTTGGAAGTTTTCCACTGCATAATTAAGTAATCACCTAAGTGTTTTTCTGTAAATAAATAAATAGTTTTTAACAAATGTAAGCATTAACTGAAATGATTTGCCCAAAATTTGAACTTTCAAAGTAAACGATTTTGAATTCAAATTTTGGGCTTGAAATAAGTGTTTTCGAGCTTGAGTTTTTTAGAGTTCTGGCAAATTTTATGTTTTCGAAATACATAACTAAGTTGGATTAAATCAGAATTTTTAAACGAGTTAATGTAATTCCTCAAGATCCTGTCATAATGTCCAGGTTCGGTTTGGGGTGTCATGTTATTTGATTGTGATTAATTAGTAGCTGTTCTGGCAATGAATATCACATCTTATAACTCAAACACGACGATCGAGACAAGTAACGAGGTGTTATAAAAGTCCCCTCATAATAATATAACTTATTGGTTAAATTCTAAAGATTGTCATTGTACTTATCGGTTTGTGTGTTTTTAGTTCCTTTACTTTTGTTTGCTCAAAAATTTTCCTCTATTTTTTGATTTTTTCATTTTCAGTCCTTCTATTAACTTGTTTACAAAATTAGGTACAATCATAATTTTAACCCATCAACCTTTACAACTTTTGCCAATTTAGTCCCTCAAAAATTTCAATTTTACTTCCAAGCTCATAAAAAAGAGTAGGAGCCAAATTAAGAAAAATTATAGAGTTTAAAGAGCTAAATTTGTGGTTGTACCTAATTTTTAGTAGAGTTAAAAAAATGCTTACGAATGGATTGAAATGAGTAAATCAAAAAGTAAAGGGATTAATTTTGAGCAAATAAAAGTAGAGGGACTAAATCCGCATAAATTGGTAAGTGTAAGAACTATCCTTAGAATTTAACCTAACTTGTTTTAAATATGAAAGAGCATTTTAATCATTTAATCATTTCTTAATTGACTTGGTGTCCAGTTGACTCAAGACACCAACTTGGTGATAAGTTTAAGTTAATAAAGATATAGATATCCACAAAAAAAGAAAATGAATCCAATTTGAATCTTTGGATCTTGAACCAACTCATTACCCATCGGATTCAAAGCCCACTTTCTCACATTTACAAACAACTAGGCATGACAATTGGATAATTCAGATTGATTTTGAATGTGATTAATTTGGATTAAGTCAATTTGAGTTTTTAACATTTTATGTAATTTAGGGTTTGAATCATTTCAAATTCAAAAAAATTTCGATTCGAATTTTAATATCAAGTTTTTCAAGTTGATTCATTATAGACACTAATCATTTCAAGTTATGGTCCTTTTGAAATAATTTTTTTCTAACTTTTAAATTTTCTTTGAGGTTAATTCAAAAAGTAATAAGGGTTAACCAAATTGAAGTGGGTGAACTATGACATAAAAGATTGAGCGTCTATCGCATGGCTTGTAGGATGCATGTGATATGACACCCCACACTCGATTCGAATGAGAAATCCAAATGTAGAATATCATGTCCGTTACCAAAGCAACTTAATAAAACAAAAATGTGACACTAAAGCTGAATCAAGAAGCATGGCACATAATTCATAATTAATATTCAATAACATACAATTGGTACCTAAAAAAGTGCAACATGACACCCAAATCATTATGCACATATTTTACATACAAAAGCAAGTTCAAAACACATAAGATCATGGTATTTAACATATTAGATCACAACATAGATAAGTAAGTGAATGGGTGACATAAAATCATGCATGTACCGACTCATAGTGAACTTCAAAATTCATCATGTGAATTCTTACATAACCAAAAATATAACCATCATTCACTAGAATGACCAAAACGTCCTATTGACCAAAGTTGACATAACAGGACTTATTGTAACGTCCTGAATAATTTATTCCTATTTTTATAAATATTTGACATAAATATGTATCTGCTTCAGTGGTTAAGTATTCTGGGGGTGTGTATGAGGTCTAGGGTTCAAGTTCTAGATTTGTTAATTATGTCATTTTTTATCCAAGCCTTACCCTTGTTGAGGGGGCTTTTATAAAATTGTCTATTAATCCATATCAGAACGAGCCTACTTGTTCGAGTGCCAAGGGAGTTAGTGTGTTGGAATTTTTGCTCTATCGACTGATGGAATTTCGGTGGAGTTGGGATTCTGAGAAAGTTGTTGTTAGTGGGATAGTGGAGAGGAATTTGAAGGATTCTTAATATCTTTTATTTTATTTTATTTTATTTTTCAAAAAAAATCCTCTATCTTCCAAAATCCCCCAAAAAGAATCTGATGTTAATTTCTTTTCTTTTTGCTCTCTGTCATTTTCTCCTCACTTTTCTTGCCGGTAATTTTGTGTTATTTTTCTATCTGTTATTGAATTTATGTATCTCGCTATTTCGGTGCTCAGTGTGCATTTCTGGTAAGTTTGGTAGGTGCAATTACTGTTTTGGTTAGTGAATCTTTGGTTAATGGGGTTCGTTTGGTGTTTAGGAGAATATAAAGAAGCTGAGGGTTCCCAATCGGCACTTTAATTTTGCGAAATCTCTATTACTCATTCGAAGGTAGGAACTTTGGTGGATCAAAAGGTTGTTATTTTTGTTGTAGTTTAGATTAGTGTCAATTTAAGTGACTAATTCGATGGTTTATTGGTCAATTTTAGGTGTTGTCTGACTCGGGAATGATTTTGCATCAAAATCGTAACAGGTGTGTTCCCAAAATGCGAAAAACTGAGTTTTGATGAAAGCTGAAAATACTCACTATCAACGTGTGAGTGGCCATGTGTCGTATGGTGATATGGGTGTGGCTGTGTGAGCCACACGGGCTAGGCCAAGTTGGCCCACACGCCCATGTCACACAGGCGTGTGGGTATTGGGCTAGGTCGTAAGGGGCCTAAAATTCTAAAATTTTCCCTAGGGTCGCATGGGTCGCTCCGATCGACTGTGAGCTTACTGAAAGGGCAGTAAGGGCTAACCAAACCCTTAAATTGTGTGATCTGTTAGTATGATATTCCGCTCTGAGTATGACACCGTTATGTATGTTTGTTTAGCCTGATATATGTATATATTTGACTTTGTATATGAGCATGTAAGCATGATTATTCTAATTATGTATATCTAATTGGGGTGGGATTTGTATATGTGGAGAAAGTGTTCTGTATGCCATTTATTGCGTATATTCTAGTAGCTTGGCTGCACTTTATCTGATATGTGTCGTAATGGCACAATATGGTATGTAGGGATGGGTGAGTGTTTTTAACCCTACATAGTGTGATAGGATGGTCGGAGTTGGTGTGTAGAGGATGGGGGTAGGATTTTGTATATCTATTGCTGTAATCTGAATTTGGATCTGAATCTGTATCTAACTGTGTATATGACTCTGTATGTATAACATGTCTATTTCTATTGGGTTACACACTGAGTTTATGAAAGCTCACTTCTATCTGTCTATTATGTTCAGGTAATCCGCAGACTTAGGCGGGTCGATGCGACGGAGGCTCAGTGGTGACCACTTAATCAAGAACTATTCTTACTTAGTAAATTACAGTTTTTATCTATAATTTCAGTTTTATTTGAGAGTTGTAATATTTAGGACTCTCCGGACTGTTTGTTTTCATTTGGGTTTTAGAGGCGTTTTGACTCTTTTATTACTATGCATGATGTAAAACACACTTTTACAAAAATAAAGGTTTTTCTAAAAACACGAACTAGATTTCTAAATTATAAGGGTTTTAAGCCTTTCGCTCAAAATTATGTTTTGTCAAATAAATGAATTAATTATCCCTTTTGAACATTGTTATAAAGGAAATTGAATTAAGAAACTTGAATGATTTGTCGAGAAGACGATATATTCAAAACCCTACTTTGTGATATCTCCGGATGCTGTAACGTCTAGGCTAGGTTTGGGGTGTTACATTTATAGACTTCCTAAAAACCTAGGTCTATGCCATTTACAACCTAATACCAAAAGTAACATTACAATTGTTAATATGAGCTAAGACTTGAGTCATTGGATGTTTTCGAATCAGTTGAGCTAATTAAAAGGTTCGTTATATATTTGCGCACAGAAAATAAACATATTCGTACAATAAGCATTGAAAACTTAGTGGTGCTAACATAATCCAAATTCAAAACATAAAAGTGTTAAGAAATAAAGCATACTAATATTATACTACTAAGCATAATTATATCAATCATTCAACAAATAAAACATATAGCAAGTTTTCATTGTACCATATTCCATATGTCATATATTATTATACCAAATCATTATCAATTGATGCACCATAAGTCATATTTTCCATATATCATCATATCGTTTCACCTTCAAGGTATTACATGGACTCAAGAATAGATATGTGGAGTTCCTTCACCATATCAATAAGCTTATAAAAGCATAACCATCCAACACACCATAGTATATATAAGTATAGGGTCCGAAGGCATTGTATCATATCCCTCTATTACACCAAAGTGTACTTAAGTGCAAAACCCAAAAGTATTGCCTCATATGCCTCCATCACATCAAAGGCACATAAATGCAAAACCCAAAGGCATAGAACTCCAACAAGACTCCAAACACAGTATAGACCCTAATTGACAAACCAATTATACTTAAACCATGCCCGACATCATTTAATAGGGCCATTTCGAGATCATTTATCATTGAAACACAAATCATTAAAATTTTCCTCATGGTATCATAATAAAAAAAATACATGGTTTCATAATAAAAAACATACAGACATATTTAACATCATATATATCATTTCCATAGTCATAAATTCAAGTCTATGCATTACATATGTAACAGCCTGATTTTGGGCCTAGTCGAAATAATGGTTTCGGGACCACAAATTCGATGAGGAAAAAATTTATTTTTATTATATTTTTATGGTCTACGGTTTCATGGAATGATTTCATGAAAATTTCGTTCGAAAATTTCGACGTTTGGACACTCAATTTAGTCAAAAAAATTAAATTGTAAAAAGTGCAAAAGTTGAGTTCTACATGTTAGAGGTGTCCAATTGTTGTGAAATTTTAAATTGGATGTCCTTAAATGGTAATTAGACCATTGGTTAATTTTTTTGGACAAAAATGGATATGAAAGAGGTGAAATAGAATATTTTTAAGTTAGGGGCATTTTGGTTATTTAGTAATTAAAATGAATTAAAAAAAATTTAAAAGCCAATTTTTGTTCATCTTCAACGCCATGGCCGAATTTCACAAGGGGAAACCATGGCTAGGGTTTTTCAAGCTTCCAAGCTCGATTGTAAGTCCAATCTAACCCCGTTTTTAATGATTTTTACATTTTTTATATTCTCATAACTCGATTTAGATATTTCTACCATTATTTTGAGCTAGGGTTTGTGTTTAAAATTTACCCATGGATGACATACATGTGTTTTGATGTTTTATGGAAGAATATGAAAGTTTGGAGTGTGATAAACAACTTTTACTAAGTGATTTTTGATGAAATTTCATAAAAGGGCCTATTGTAAAAATTATAAAATATGTGTACGAAATGCGATTTAGTGAAAAACGTGAGCAGCTATAAGAGGGACTATGAATCAGCTAGGCTTAGGATTTGAGAAAAATAGGTGCTTTTCATCTTATAAGCCTAGGGGCAAAATTGTAAATATGTAAAACTTTAGGGTCAAAATGTAATTTTTCTATAGTGTGATTTTTAGACTAAATTGAATAATGTGAGTATTAAATGAGTTAAATGTGTTATTATAAATCAAGAAAAACGAAGTTCGAACTTAGAACGGGGGAAAAACGAGTATTGGACGATTTGGTCCTTTTTGTCATTTTAGGTCGAGGCAAGTTCGTATGTTAATAAACAAAATTGATTTGTGTTAATTATGCAATATTATTATATATTTGATTAAATTGTGAAAATTAAAGTAAACGTTCGAACTGAGTAAAAATGCAGGATCGATCACGATCGGTGTAGTGAAATATGAATTGACGGTAAAAGACCATAGTTAGACCATGGCAATGTGCTAAGTGAAATAAGTGATTTGCATGTAAGACCATATCTAGGATATGACGTTCTGCTAAGTGAAATAAGACCATGGCATTTAAGTGAAATAAGTCCATGGCAATGTGCTAAGTGAAATAAGTCCATGGCATTGTGCTAAGTGAGAAATTTCCCGGTTGAACCTTGGGAATAAAATAGCTTTGGACACAAGCGTGGTACTATGTGAAGGCCATTTTGTGAATATAATAGCTTTGGACACAAGTGTGGTACTATGTGAATGCCACTTTGTGAATTAAATAGCTTTGGACATAAGTGTGGTACTAGGTGAAGGCCACTTTGTGAATAAAATAGCTTTGACTACAAGGGTGGTACTATATGAAGGCCACCGTGTATCCGTTATTATTCCGATGTGTTCAACGAGAAATGACTAAGTGTAAACGAATATGACTATGTGAAGATTAAATGTGAAAGAATTATGAACCAATAATATTATTTGATGTTGAATTAAAATAATGTGTTTTTGTTGAGGTTTAAGTGTATCAACTGACATAGCCAAGATAAAAAAATAAAAGTATAACTGATTTAAGCGATACAGGTAGGTACGAAATCTATGTGAATGTTGAATGAAAGTTAATACAAAGAAAACTTGAGAGAGTAAAATTAGCAATAAAACAATTTTGGATAGCAGCAGTTGTGTGACTTTGAAAAATCATAAAAAATGGTGGAAATTGAATTAGAGGTTGAATAAGATATGAAATTAAAAATTATTGAGTCTATTTTCATATAAAGGAAATGGTGTAAGCAAAATAATTTCATATTATGATATATTTGAATTTTTGTCGGATAGAGTCAGAATAATTTCGGAATCCCCTGTTCTGATTTGGGAAAATCATTAAAAATTGTAAAAAAATAATTATGAGTTATAATTTATATGCTTAGAATGCTTAATGAGTATATTTTCAAAAAAAAAATCAAATGGAAACATCATCCGAATCTCGTATGAGAAGATAATTTAGTGAAGAGGGGTTGGAACTATCGGACAGCGAAACATGGGAGACTTTAAAGAAAAAACTGTACTTATTGGCTAGACCAAAAATTCTAAAAATTTTATGGTAAGAAGATATGTAAGTCTAGTTTCAAGGAAAATTAGTGGATCTTAATTTCGAGTTCCGTAGCTCAAGATATAAATAATTTAGTGACTGTGGCTCGAGTAGATAGCTTGAGATGAACAAGAGTAAATAGTGGAACTATGTGCAATTATGATTGTATTATCTTGAGAACATATTGTGAGAATTGGTAAAAGCATGTTAATAAATTTCTTATTATTTACATACCAACTTACTTAGCTATATAGCTTACTCCGTTTATTTTTTGTGCTTATAATGTCCTCAGGTTAGTTCAGGTTGGAAGTCGCCGGAGAACCTATCACACTATCAAACTAACAGATTGGGTATTGATAATTCTTATACTTAAGGTCATGGCATGTATAGGGGACTTGGTTATTTTTGTATGTGTCATAATTGTTTTGGCCTAAAATGTTGGCCTATGCTATTTGTAAGTTCATTGTTGTGTAATAAGGCCATTTGATGTTGGTATATTGGCTATATTATAAATCTATGATGATGCATTTCAAGGATGTGTATGCTTACATATGTGGATGAATGAATGGTGATATCTATGTGTGACGTAAATTTGTTCGCAACGGCAAGTCAGATTAGTGCACGGGCTAGGGACATGGCCATGCGAACCACACAGCCGTGTCCTAATATCACACGGAAGTGTGCCCTTGTTTTTCATGAAATTTTTCAAAGTTTTCTAAAATTCTCGGTTTGGTCCTGAACCGTTTCCAAAGCATGATTTGGGCTTCGTAGGCCCATATTAGGGACTTTAACATGAAATGTGAAAAGTTTTAAATTTGAATGCAAATTCATGACCTGGTTTTATACGATTGCATGTGTTTATGTTCAGTAATGCCTCATACCCTGTTTCGGTGTCAAACACGGGTAAGGGGTGTTACAACATATTATTAAATCATCATTAATAATTTCTTAAGCATAATTATTTAATAAATTCATATAAAGAAAATGAATTATACTTGCACAAACCGTAACCGCCCTGTCTCAGATACTTCTCTTTTCCTTTATGTTTCGAGGGGTTGACCGCGTCTTTCACTACATGCGACAATTCAAACATTAGAACAAATTTAAATTCACACATTCAATCATTGAAACTAAACATGACATGCAATTTTTTTGTACTCAACTAACTAGGGGTTAATATTTTGAATTTCACGTAACTAAAAATTCTTCCATTCAAATCTAATTCCGACTCTAGAATTATAATTTGAGAGTCTCAAAGCTATCCAAAAACACAAGTAAACTCAAGTTCTTTACTTCCTTTCTCTAGAATTTCTAAAGGTTCGACACTGGTGTCATAAACATTCCTTGTCAAATCCTTATTCTAATTTGTTTTTCCATTCATCCCAACTTATGTTAAACTTATCTCCATCATGAACCAACCTAAATTACTAAGGATTCAATTTTAAGCATCTAATTCAACATTAGTAAATCATGCATGTATTTTAAGAAACCATTTTCATACCTTAGTTTTCTTCTCTATTTGCTTGAGTCTCAACCGAACCTCATCATAGTCTAACCAAGCTTTTCACCTAACGATTTCAACACCAATGGAATGGGTTCACCTTTTAGGGATTTTTTTTTCTATAGATTTCCCTAAAATCTTAAGGCCTTGCTTTAGTGCTAACCTCACTCACAATTTTGGAAGAGAAACTATGGAGAACTTCCTAGAAAATAATGTGAAGTAGAATTAAGCAAGTTTAAACAATCCTGAACATACAAAGAAGAGATCTAGGCACAAGCCCCAGCAATATAGGGCACCAAATATGGCTATCTTCTACAAACTCTGCATCATACCTTATTGACTGCTATGAGATAAACCCCAACCCCCTTTCACCATTTTCTTATCTACCAAATTCTTTGATTCCAACCCACTACTAACAATGATAAAGATAATTGTGGCTCTCTGTTAGATTCAAATTTAGAATTTAATTTTAATACTTTAATTGAATATAATTTCACTTATTAATTAATTCAAATAATTCAAATTATTTTTATTAAAATATATATGTAAATTTTCTTAAAAATATCGTTTTCGACAAAAAAAAATCTATAACAACATATGTTGGAAGGAGTGTTTTTGTGAAGCATTAATTTAGTGATAAAATTGAGGTCTCAAAACTTAGAGATTGTAGGTTCAATACCTATCTTGGGTAAATGAGTAGATTTTCTTTCAAAATTATTTAGTTAAGTTAATTAATTATTGAGTCAATCAAGTTAATGATTGGAATTATTTTATTCTAATTAGAATTGTTGATATAATTGTAATTTTAAAAGGTATTAAATATTTAAAATAAAGAATAACATTATAAATGTAAAAATAAAGAATTAAAATATAAAGATTAAATTTTAAATTTTAAATTTAAATATAATATAATGGAATGTTAAAATCATAATTTGACATGAAATCCGCAGGATAGAAAAGGAAAGGAAATGCTGTTAAGGCGGCCTTTATTTATATTTTTTTAAAAAGGAGATTACAAATATAGGTATATATTAGATTTTTAGTTCGGGCCACCTCCGAATTTATTTGTATTGTATGTAGTAATTAAAATATTTTTTATTTATTTATTAAAAATTTATTACAAAATCTGTTATATTTTAAAAGACATTATGATTCTTTTAAATATATATATATTAAAACGTGGTTATTGAAAATGAAAGTGTTGTATTTAGAATAATTGTAATTTTGTTAGATGTGATAAATTAATTAATGTTAAAAATTTTGAAATTGTATTTTCTCTATTTATATATATGCACAAATTTTAATGTGTGTGTATTTTTTATTTTTTTAATTAATAACACTTTTAATTTATAAGTTCAATTAAAAATAGGGTGAGGAATATGTTGTATTGAATATTTAAAAGTATGTAACTAATTTATATTTTATTTTATTAATTATGTGTAATTTATAGTTAAAAGTAAAAAAAAAAGCTAAATTATGTTCAAGAACAGTGAAAATTTTTAAAAGGTAAATTAGTAACAAAAATTATTTAGTTAATATTAGGACATTTGTAATAATAGTGGAAACAATATTATTAGATAAAAATAATAATTTCTTAATTATTTGTAGAATTATGAGTAACACAGTTTTTGTTTAACGTTGTTTTAATTTTTTGACTATATGAGTTTTATATAGATAATTTTTTTTATCATAATAGTTGAATAAAAACTTACATTTAAATCAAAGAATTATGTTGAATTAATTTAAATAAAACTGGTTTTTATTTATTTTAAGGCATAATAATTTTTTTTCTTCCGACTTTAAGAAAAATCATTTTAACCCTCCATTTAATTTTTTACCTCTTTTAGTCCTTGAACTTACATTTTTTGCCAAATCACTCCAAAATGGATGGAAAAGTTATTAACTTTGTTGATGTGTTATACACATGAATTGCCATATTGATAATATGTCAGCATTTAATTATTTTTCTAAATTTTAAAAATATTCTTTTATAATCAATATACTTTTCTTTAATAGTTTTAATGCTTTTTAACTTTTAAAAATAATTTTTTATAATTTAAATGTTGATATATCATCCATGTAACAAGTCAACAAATTTATTTTCCAAGTGAATTAATTTTTAAGATAAATAATTTTTTGTATCTCCAACAATTTAAATTTAACTACTAATAAATCTTAGTAAATTTCTACCTAAAATTAATTTGAATACATTTATTTAATGCTTATGCTTTTGTCAATGGAATCATATCTTTTTTTTAATAATCTCATTATAGGTTCTAATTATATCTATTCTTTTTTATCACAATGCCTAAAATTACTCATAACCCCTCCTCATTCCATAAATAGGAAGATAATGCGTTTTAGCAGACTCGAACCCACATCCTTCTATTGACAATAATGTTGATGCCAATTGAGCTAAAGACTCAATCAGCCAATAGAACCCTACTTAAAAATACACATGCATTCCAAGTATCATCTCTCATATTTCAAGACTCCTTTTAAGTATCTAATAAGCACTTTTAATTGAAAAGACACTATTCGTAGTCCTTAAAAATTCTTGCATGTAGTAAATTACTATATCCACTTTATATGTGTAATATTTATTTTTCAATCAATATTATGAATGTAGTAAATTTTAGTATTACATATTTTTGTATGTGTATTTGAAATATTACACCTACAAAGTAGACGAAAAAACAACAAAATTTGAAATATTTTATATATAAAAATAATATTGATATTTGAAATAATTATTTGATTTCATAATATTAGAAATCACCATACCTACAATATAGACGGAGCAAATAAATATTTAACATAAAAATATTTTATATAAAGAAAAATATATCAAAAAAATTATTTGATGTTTTTAAAAGATAAAATATATTTAACATAATGATAAATATCAATTTTATCAAAAATATATTTTTATTATATAGATGATAATAATTATTTGATTTTATAAATAAAAGAGTTATTAATTAAAAAGATGAATTAAAAATAAAAAAAAACTCGGAAAAAAATTGAACTACTAACATTTAATAATCTAATTAAAAGAGTTAATGTATTATAAAGTTAAAAAATATTGTTTAAAAAAAATGGGTCAGAAAACAAGTCTTATGAGACACGTTTTCTGTTTCTCCCTCTAAAATTAATTTATTTTCTTAAATATTTTTTAAAATTAATAATTTTTTTTCAAATTTAACCATAAAAATAACTATAAACCATCAAAGTAAAAATACTCCTGGCAGCAATATAGATTGTGAAATGTCAAAAATTTAACTAAGCCAACAAAATAAAAAATCCTAAGTTTAAATCAAAACCTAGCTATAGACTATATATTAGATTAGACAAATATATTTGTTATTTTTAAAACAGAGATAAACAAAAATTAATGATGCTTTTAATACATTGGTCCCTGAGTTTTGATTTTTATTTTATTTTTTTAAAAGTGGCAAAAAGTAATTCATAGAATCTTCTTTTTAGATTATGAGAAAGGAAATTTAAAGAGCGTTACACAATCCTAAATAATAAACACATTAGATCTTCTATTGGATTTTTCATTTTCCTAATCCTACTTTCATTTCTCCGCGCGTGTCCTTCACCAATCTAGTTGACTATTTGTCTGCAACGGTTTCAAAACCAAAACTAGCGGCTGGAAATATGGTTTTGCAATACCAAACCTTAAAACAATCAAAACGCCATCATATAATATGGATTTTTCATTTTATATATTCACATATTAATAAATTATTGGGTTTTTTTTTTTAGGTTGAAATGACAACCATTTGTTTAAAAGTGTTTTTTTATTATTTTAATAAAACTAAATATTTTTAGTGTTAATAACACATTCATTATGATATTAAATAAATTTATTTTTTTTATTTAATATAAGGATTGCATAAATTTTTTAATTACACCAAATGTCTCAATCTTTAACATATTTTAATTAAGTTATCAATATGTTGTTATATTAATTATGTCATTCCATTAGTTAATTGGTCAAGTCAAGTTTTGAATGTCAATTTGAATATTAAATACATGAATCATATTATAAATATGTTTGTATCTACTATATCAGCAACTTCACTTGACGTGTTAAAAAAAGACAATACTAACAAAAATTAGGCTAATTATTTATTTTTTAATTCATGTGTTTTAAGGTCAAATTCTGCTGTTATTCCCTACACCATGTATATGTTGTGGGTTTAGTCTCCATATTCTAATTTGGTTAAATTTTTGTCCATCTACTTTTTGAATTTTGAAATTTAGTCATGACCCAAACGATAGTTATCAAATCGATTAGGTAAAGTTCTACTATCAGTCCATAAGTTGTGATTTAATCCCTATTCTCCAATTTGACTATTTTTGGTCCTTTTACTTTTTGGAATTTTACAATCTAAACATGCCTCGATCAATAGTTGTTAAATCTATTAATTAAAATATTTGTTTTATTATGTTGTCAATGCATTATACATGTGATAATGCCTCGATCAATAGTTGTTAAATCTATTAATTAAAATATTTGTTTTATTATGTTGTCAATGCATTATACATGTGATAATATATTTGCTATATAAGATTTTGGAAATAGCAAAATATAACTTAACAAATTTAACTATTGTCTTTTGGTCAAGATTATAGTTGCAAAATTTGAAAAGTACAAGAACTAAAAATGACCAAATTAAAGTATATAAACTAAATCTACAATTTACGCATAGTAGAAGGACTAATAGTATAATATATCTTTGCGTTTTAAATATGCTCAACGTTAAATTTAAACGGGTTTTTAATGCCCAGCCTAATAGCCAATCTTACGAATGTCCTTATAAATACAACATCGACACTTTGATGACTAAATTAGAGCACTTTAAAATTTGATGACCCAATTTAGAATTTGATGACCCAATTTAGAATTTAAGTCATAATTGAAGGGTGCTTGATGGAATTAACCATTTTTAATAAGGGATAAAAGCAACATTTACTCCGCAAACTTGGTAGCTTTTTCCAACTTGGTCCTTTTAACTTTTTAGTCCACATTAATCTTAAAAACTTGGCAAGTTTTCTCATTTTGACTCTTAAACTAGGATTCCAACAATGTGAGAGAATGTTTCACTATAAAGTTATACCATGTTATCACTTGAAAATTTATAAAAATTATATAAAATGTAAAAGATTACAAAAAAAACTAAGAAATTATAATTTTCTTTTAAAATATTTCAAATGATGACGTGACAAGTACCATGCCATTATACCTTAATGGAATACAAGTTTAGGAAACTAAAAAGGGAAAAACTACCTAGTGCTAGGACTAATGTGGATTGGGAAAAGAGTTTAAGGACTAAGATAAAAAAAATTACCAAATTCAGATACTGAAGGGTACTTTATCCCTTTAAAACAGCAAAGGAAGATTTATGTGTGAAGCGTGTTAGAAACGTGCCATTGAGAAAAGGTGATGGGTAAAAACATTAATGCCTTTTGGGGCAATGGTTCTTCTTCGGTCTGCCCAAAACATAAATAGACAACAGATTATAGTATTTAATGCACTTACCATATCCTCTCTATGTCTGTGTATATATATATCTCAAGGATAAACATTAAACAATTGCAACTAACACAAGATTTCATCTTTTTAGTTCAATTTTAAGGAGGGAAAAGCAACCCCCCCCCCTTCTTTTATCATCCTGCTATAAACCAAAGGCAGAGCTTTAAAAACTAGAGTGTTGAAACAAAAAAAGTTCAAAAATGGTGGAAATGTTTGCGGCTGAGAATGGACTTAAAGGAGACGCAAGGCTTCAAGCTATATCAAACGCCATAAGGGTTGTTCCTCACTTCCCAAAACAAGGTCTTTTCCCCCTCTTTTTTTTGTTTTTTGTTTTTTTATTTTCACTGAAGGACTGTGTTTTTAAAGAAGACGGTGTTTGTTTCTCGGGGAAAAAACAGGGATTATGTTCCAAGACATAACAACGTTGTTGTTGGATCACAAGGCGTTTAAAAATACGGTGGACATATTTGTCGATCGATATAAAGACATGGATATCTCTGTCGTTGCTGGTACTCTCTATCTTGTCTCTTCTTCTTCTTCTTCTTCTTCTTAACTACTCTGTTTTTTTTTCTTTTTCTTTTTAAATGTATTTTACTTGGTGTTTTATATATTCTTTTTAGGGAAAGAAATTAAGCAGGTCTTCAAAGCTGATTTGTGCCGATTTATTTATTTATTTATGTTCCTTAATGTTTAGAAGCAGCATTCTTTATAATTACTTATTATTAATATTTATTATTTTTGACATGGATAATTTTCTTTTATTATTGGAAATGATGTTTTTAAAAAAATACAAATAAGCTTCTTCATTTATAAAGGTTACAATTAGAGTTAACTATTTGTGGACGATATTATAAAGGTTAAGTTACGTGAATCAAATTTTAAATTTGAGAGATTAAAATGATATTTTGGGCTTTCGTTTTTTAAAGATAAAAACATGTTTATGTAGGAGTTGAAGCAAGAGGATTCATGTTTGGTCCAACGATTGCCTTAGCCATTGGTGCGAAGTTTGTTCCTCTGCGAAAACCCAAAAAGTTGCCAGGTACTTGTATATATACATATACACATAAATGTATAAATAATGTATACAAACAGGGGCGGTTTAGGTGGGCTGGCAGCGGTGCGTAACCTCAAAATGGAAATTTTTTTATTTAAATTTTTTATAATATATAAAATTTTAAATTATTAATAGTAAAATTGTACTTTAGCCTCTTAAAAATAATAAAATTTTAATCTAATCCTCTAAAAATTATAAATATATAAACTATTAAAATAACAAAATTACATTTTTACTATAATAAAAATATATCATTTAATTTTAGGCCTCAAAATTTTTTTTAACTTTACCCCTACCTCCCCTAAAACTTATTTTTGAATCTGCCATTGTGCATATATATACATACGTGTATATGTAAATACCTATATGAATTCGAAATTTTTGATAAAGGAAGATGGATATTAAATTGTAAATTTTTAAGAAATTAAAATATAATTTTATTTATAAATTAATTTATGATTTTATTAGTTTTGAAAGAATTCAATAAAAAAATTTATTTTATTTTTAAAGGATTAAAATATAATTTTATTATATGTTAATTTATTATTTCATTGTTTATAAAGAAATTGATTTATTATTACTTTTTATTTTGGGGCCTAAGGGGTTGCATGCCCCTTGGATTCAAAGGGCTTTCACTCCCCCTCATTTTAAAAATTATTATTATGCTCTTAGCAAATTTTAAAATTACTCATTAAAGTTTTATTTTTAAATAATTCAAGTAAATACTCAAAAAAATATATTTTTTTTAAATTATCATTAAATCCCTTAAACTTTAAAAAAGATTTAATTAAATCCTTCCACAATTAAATGGGAAAACCCATCATATAAATTCAAAGAATGCATATAAAAATGGAATGGAGATAGTGGTGGCTGAAATGATTGAAAGGGGTTGCTTTAATGGTCAAGAGTAGGTGGGGTGGATTTCAGAAAAAAATTGTACTAATTATTTAAAAGAAAAAAAAACACTGTATTTTTTATGATGTCAATCATGTAGGCATGACCTCATAAAATCAGCATATTTCAGTAATTTTAAAAGAAAAATCTAGTAATACCATACATATATAAAGATTATGAAAATGTCAGTACCCCAGAAAACAATTTGCAAAAGGCTAGTGTTAAACAAATGGCAAAATATTAAATTGGTAAAGGAAGTAGTAGAATATCTCCACTTTAATCACCTACCAATAATTGAAATTGGACTCTTATCCATTGTTGGACTTATGTTGGTTGGTTTTTTAGGGAAATTTTTAGTGGATCTAATCTTAATCATCTTCTCCCCTTTTCATTCCCTTTTAGTATATCTGAATTAATTTCTTTATTTTTATTTCAAGAAATTTATTTTCAGATTAAAAAAATGGAAATACTATTTTTTATCATTTACCATTCAACTCCAAATAAAATATTTCATCTATAGAATTATAAAAAAGCTTTCAAAGTATAATCTTGTTGAATAATAAATCGTATTTTTTAATAGTAAATGTTTATCTTGTTAAATTTTGGTCCTGTTTGATTCTTTTTAATGGTATAAGGATTAAATTAATTTATTTAATAGTAGAGAGATTAATTTGATCCAGTCCTTATCATATAAGTTTAATTGTTAACATTATTAAAATTCTTTTATTAAATTAAAGTTCATTACAACACTTTCTCTTTTTGATATTAAGGGACTCTTTTAATTCAAAACATTGTACTAGTGAAATTAATAAAAGAACTTTAATGATTTTAAATAATTAAATTTGACATTTGAAAAAAAATAAAGGAATTACACTTGAAATAAAAATATTACATTTCAAATATTAAAAAAATACATAAATTTATAATATATTCTAACTTTTTTTTAAAATTTTTTGTATGTATGCATGCATGCATGCATGTATAGGTGAAGTGATAGCAGAAGCTTATGAGCTGGAGTATGGAAGTGACTGCTTGGAGATGCATGTTGGTGCTGTTGAGGCAGGGGAACGTGCTATTGTGATTGATGATTTGGTTGCAACTGGTGGAACTCTCTCTGCTGCCATTTCACTCTTAGGTAAAACTTTTAGCTATTTTTGTTCGTGTTTTAGTTAATTATCAAATTATGATTTGGGTCTCTCTACTATACTTAAATTAAGATTTAATTATTACATTTTAATTTATCTCTATTTTAATTAGTTTAAATAGTTAATTATTTCAGTTGAAACGTTGTTGTGATTTTTTCTTTCTTAAAATGGAAACCTGTTTTAGCATGATAAGTTAGAAAATGTGTGCTTATTACATAAATTATGCAAATTAAATTCTAAATTTGAGGACTGCAAGCATCTGGATTGATTGATAAAATCAAATAACTCTTCATGAAATTATGTGAAAATAATGAGCATTCTTTTATTGTTTAATTATAGAACGTGTTGGTGCTGAAGTGGTGGAATGTGCTTGTGTTATCGGACTCCGGGAGGTTAAGGTAGTAAATATCCTTCTCTCTCATTCATAAAAATCCATCGTCTTAAACATACAAAGCTATCGATTAATTCAGTTTCAATGGAATTTTTTGTAAATGACTTAAGTGCATGCTATCTTTATTTTTTTTCAGGGACAACGTAGGCTTAATGGAAAGCCACTTTATATTCTTGTGGAGCCACGTGAAATTGATAGCTGTTGATATTTATATGCTGATTTGCATAGAAGGGCTCATTTTGTATGATTCATTATTTTTCTTACGAAAATTTGTGCATCTTCCGCCTAGCTATGTTTCCATTTTGGCCAAAAAAAAAGCTTCCATGCACAAATTATGAAGAAATCATCTATATATTGATTCATCTTTCCCCCAAAAAACAGCATAATGGTATTTCGGTCTTCACCCTCTTCAAAACCTTAAATCAATTATATATATGGATTATAATCACGACCATGACCTGTAAATTTTGACCAAAACTAGAAAATTGGATCCAATTAAACCGAAGCTGAACTTAATTTGATTATTGAAACCAATAATCCAGGCTCCCCAACTTGAACGTGTAAATTATTTGAATATAAAATGATTCAAATATAATGACTTGGACAACTTGAATCTAAAATGAAATGACTCCATTTTTAAAGCTCAAATTAGACATAACTCGATTTGACTATTAAAAGCTAACAATCAACTTTTGTACAAGATGACTAAACCTAAAAAATCCAAATAACTTGGAAAATTTTAAAACTCAAATTAACCCTATCCATACTGGGTTAAATCATTCCGAAACCAACCCAATCTATCTAATTGATAGGTCTATTGCAGGCATAGTTGCAGCTAATACTCAAATCATCTTTGTAGGCAAACATAAGTTTAGCTGGTTGTGCTTGTAAGAGGCTATTGAAACTATAATCTTTCTAACAAGTAATCATATGCAAGAACAAGATAAAACCCAGACGCAAGGAAAACAGGAAACACATCAAACTTGGATGCTTTTGCTTTCATTTTTCTCCATTGTTATTCAAAAGATATTATATAGAATACAGCAGTGTTATAAAAGGGCATCTTCTCTGCATTAGCGGTATACATGTAACCCCAAAATTCGCAATGTAATTAATTACTGTGGGACTATAATGGAGATTGTGGGGGTTACCTTATCATAATCTAAATGATAGAAAAATAACTACAATATTCAAACCCCATTGCATATTTTCTCAAGACTTGGTTAATTCCTTATCATTATTCTTTGATATGATTATCACATTTCAGTTTATGCCGTAGATGAGAATTTACCTCTTTTTTTAAGTTAGCATTCTCGGTGAAAATGCCTGCTATGATCTTCCTTAACTCATCATCTGTTCTACTATTGTAGTGGTTGTTCAATTGGATATCATCATTGCCAGTGGCACTGCCTTCTTCCTTGGCTAATAGTTGCGCCTATTTAAATGTGCCAAAAAAAAAAAAAAAGGAAAGAAAGAAAACAGCAGAAGTTATGGAAAGGCCAAGCGATAAAAGAGTGGAAACTAACATTAAAAATTTAACATAAAGGCCCTGAAAAATAACATTAAACAATTAACGAAATGAGGGGAAGAGGCACATAAGCAGGGAGCTCAATTGTGCTTTTTTTACTTATGATTGTGAAAGAAAGTGTATATATCCTGGTCAGAATTTATATATATAATTTAATTGGGGACAAAACTAACTTTATAGAAGTTATTTACCCTAACCGTACATAACTGGAAGTATTAAGAGATCAAGGGACAAGAGTTTTACAACTTTGAATGACCAAAAAGCAAGGTACCTCCTCAAGTAGGAGAATGATTTTATTATCAGATGTAGTCAACAAATCCAGTGCTTCTTGAACAAAGGAAGAATTTTTGATTAAATTTTCATCATCTGTAGACAAATTCACACTGCATTCAAGAAGATGGTTGTGAAGAAGCCGGCACTTGTTGAGCAGCTTTTCTCTAGCATTTCTTACATGCTTAATTATTTGTCTTTCCTGTACTAGTTGTACCTGCAAAATCAAAAGGTTACATCTGACAGCAAGAAACTTGGAGCAATGATTTGATTCGACTAGACTAATATCTCTAGAATCCTTTAATCAAAATGAACAGCAGGAGTTTTCTTTTGTTTTATTTTGGTTGAATGCACAGAGAGTTACCTCAGCTTCAGCTTTTTCTGATAGTGACTGACCAACCTCCTGCTTCAGTTCCTTTTGGGATTTCCTGAGAGACTTGACCTCTTTAACCAGAACTTTAATATCTGCTTTTGATTTAAGCTCTAGCTCTTCATATCGCTTTGATATACTGTTCAGCTGTTCCTTAGTAGCATTTAACTCTTGCAGCATTGCATCTTTCTCCTCATCAGCCAATTGGTTGGTTGTCTCTGTTATTTGCTTCTCATCCTGTCTCAAGTTTTGTTGTTCATTAGTGAATAGTTAAACATCATAAGTACATTTTATTCTCAAGTGCAGAAACTGCAGCAAAACAGTGTGTTGCTATACAGCAACCAGATAACATTTTCAATGATTGTCCAAGAGAAATCAATGGTGGTTAAATTTTCAAAAGAAAGAAAAACAAAATTCACTCAACATTGAATACAACCTAGACAATCTGGTTCTTTAATGTTTCTATCCAAAAATTAGTTTTGGCTTTCTCTTCTGGGGTGTGTAAGAGGCTGAGTGTCAGATTCTTTAAAGAAGACACCATACAACTAGGAACATACAATCATTAGTCATATATACAATGCCTCTCCAAGCATAATTTATCAGGCCAAGTTCATCTTTTACCTTTAATTGAGAAAAATCTGCGGAAATCATCCATATCATGCACGTGCACACTGCACCATATGGCAGTAACAAAGAAAAATAAATTTTAAGAATAAAAAGGAGTTGATTAGCTGAATACATTACCTGATTAGGATTCAACTTCAACTCCATTTCCAATGATTTCTGCCGAAGTTCTTCCATCTCCCACTGCATTTGCGTAAACCTTTCCCTCTCAATCAGGATAGCTTGCTGCAGGGTTTCTTTACTTTTTTGTTTGGTGCTTTCAAGTTCCACTTCCAAATCCTTAACCTAAACAGCTCCAATTTTTAAATTCAATTTGACCTCAAAATTGCAAATCTTTTTACTAAGAATAAAACTCATTCCACCTCTAGTGGGATACTTTAAGCACCCAAAGATAAAACCCATTAAAAAATGGAATGAAATGATATATAATGCACTTGACACAAAAGAGAAAGAAATAGAACATGCAATTCTGAGATATAGGAACACCAGATGCAAACCATACAGAAGTTGCTATTTTGCACACAATTCATCTCAATGTAGATCAAACAAAGGATATTATTGAAAGAAAGGGAAACCAATACAGTGACATATAAGTAGTCAGTTTCACAATTATGAGCTATCACTGCCAAGAGCTCCTGAATACTAAAAATATCTCAATTATATTGATTCTAAACTATTTAGTTTATGAGTTATGACAACTTTCAAAATTTATCTCAGAAAAAATGTCAAACTGCTTCCACTCACCTTTGTGGTAAGATAACCTTTCACTGCTATTTCTTGATTTAATCTGGCTACAAGATCCTCCATGTCAGTTTTTGCAGTGGCTAGTTTCCGCTGCATGGTTAAAAGAACCCTATTCATCTTATGACACTGATCCAATGGAAGAACAATTTTTGTATCTCCAGAAGACTGAGGATCTGAGTTTCCAAGACTTCCCATTGTATTTAATACTTCGGAAGTTCCAGGAAGGTCAACAAAGCCATTAACAGATGAATTTGGAATCCCACAAATGGACATATCACCACCTCTCAGAAAACTTACATCACTTCCAAAACTTTCAGTTGATAACTTCCGAGCATGACCAGCCACTTTAGCCGGCTCTAGCTCAGAAAAGAGTTCCAATCCATTACCAGCAACAAATGAAGCTCTGGACCCGTTTCCATTATAAATATCATTCCCTGAAGTACTATTCATGTTTATGGCCAATGTTCTATGCCTAGGAAAATCTTCTAGCTGCTCCAAAATTGCCTGTCCCATAAATAGTCCCTCATCAATATTTGATATACCATACTTCACAATTTTTTCTATTGAACCTGTTAAATCTTCATCCAGTGTCAGATCTCCTGAACCAATTTCAGAACTGTCATCTCTCCCTAACCTAGGTGTCCCAAGCTCAGATGTCTCATAAGCAGTATCGCTACCATAATCTGATGTGATTGACGAACCACCAGCAAAATGAGATATACTTGAACTGGAAGGAACTTTTGAAGAAATTGTGCTATTTCCAGCAATATTAGCTTCTGATGAGCATTCGTTTAATTCTTGGAATGCTGAAAAGAATAAGAAACGTAAAAACTCCAAGTTAATGATAAAACTAATCTTGACAATGGATAATATATATAGCCAATTAGATAACCTGTCACATTAGATTCTATTAAACATCCATTTTTATAGGTAAACTTTATAAGATAACTACATCTTAAAGTCATATTAGTTAAAGCCAACAACCTCTTGGCCTAGTGGCAAGATTATTGTGTTGTGTGGCATGAGAGCTAGAGTTCAATCTCTAGCAACTCCACCCCTACCCCAATTATCAGAGAAAAAGAAGGGTCCTATTAATTAAGTAGAATTGCACATACAAGACCTCGCAGCAGCTTCTAATTCAAGAAAGGATGCCACTGAGACACTTCTTGACATGTCAATGTCAGACAATAGCTTTGTCATCCACTCCTCCAATGAACACCTTCTCTGCAACAAAACAAAGCCTTTTGAGGACATTAGTCACTCAGATAACATAACTACCATCAATAGGTTTAATCTGGAACCTTTCATTTCTTTGTTTTTTCCCTCAATAAACAAATTTGCAACTCGCATAAAAAAATCATTGCTACTGTAGCAACTTCATATAGCTTCTTTATTTAGTTGTCTAAAAAATAACTGAGAATGACCTTCCAGTTTCAAAACTCAAAATTTTTTGTCCAACAGATGATTGTGATATTGTCAAGTAAAATCTCTAGTCAATACCATGTTTGTTTGTCAATAGGAAACCATAGATAGCATACAGATGGAAAACTTGAAAGTTATTAAAAAAAATCCTTTATGGGTTTGAGTTTTCACTCATCCAATGCTAAGTTACATAGAAGAATTTTGGTACGCTTTGACCAAAATAGCCTATCACAAAGAACTGTCAAAAGTTGTGGTAAAATAGTTGTAGGACAAAATAGTGCTGAGTAAATGCCCAAAATATACAAAGTCTAGTGGCACAAGATCCGAGAAGTTATCAAGGGATGAACTTGTTATTAGCAACTACAAGAGAAAACAAAGCTAGCGGTGAACATTAAAGATTTAATATGAGAACTAAAATATACTCATGGCACATTTTCCAGATGATGAAGAGAAGGATGTAGCTACAGTAGTTCTATTAAAGCTATAAAAAGAAAAAGGAAAATAACCAAAGTGAAAAAACTTCTTGCTAACCTCTTCCAACAAAGCCCTACTTTTCAAACGCAACAGTCCCTTGGGTGGAGAAGGGGGAAGACTTTTCTTGGGATATGCCTTTTTGAGCTGTAGAGGAAAGTCAATAACAATATAAGAGGTCTCCAAATAAGGTGTATTTGAATATTTTACTCAGGGTGCATGCCATTTGTTTCCACAGTAATGCTCAAGTGATATGTCATAATGACAATTTTGTAACATACACTCTAAATGATGGACTTCTTGGTTCAACATAAAGAAAATGGCAGGACTTACTTCATTGAATAGCTTCAAAAAATCATTAAATCTTCTCAAAACTCCACGTGTAGTTGTAATACCATCTGGTGATTGTACCCCTACATGTACCCTGTAAAACTGGCACCTAAGAATGTTATTTGAGAACCATGGCAAATATATAGTGACTAAAATGTTAAAACATTTACATGATTGATGGTTATCACAGAATCACAATGTGTCTGTTAAAAAATTGAAAGGAAGACCAAAGAGTATTAGATTTACATCACATGGACCCACTTAGATGTAGAAAGTTTTTTCTGAACCCTAATCTACAATCATAGCCTAAGTGTTATAAAGTTAAAGATGAGAACAAAATTTGTGTTGTTAAAGATAACTCGAAATATCACTAAGTCACAAGACAGTGAGATACAATCTACCATAGACATATATACTAGTGATTACCACTACAGGATCTGAATCTCTTGATTTTGGAAGGACAACCCACGAAGGTATTGTAACACAGTAACTCCATCCAGTTCGAGGATCGTGTGGCCAAACAGTTTCTCTCTCATTCTGCATGTATATGTAAATTGAATAAGTGCTAAAACCAAAAATCAATTATAAGTTTCCGGACAGCCAAAAAAGTTCTAATAAAATAGCAACATGAATGAAGAACATCAAAATCCATTTCTTTCTAAGTTAAAAGAAAGATAGTATTCAGAATGCCAATCTATGTCAAGATTAAAGTATAACTCAGCCCTTACTTTTAGATGTCTAGATTCTTGATAGAATTCTCCTATCACTGTCCTTATGAAAAATACTTCAACTAAAATTTTAGCAGCAAATGCTTAAAAACCATGGGAACTTTGTAAATGCTCAAAACCAGCTTATGAGGACTTATACTGACAAGCGAAGCAAATATAAAATTCTAAATTTACTATATTAATGCATTTAAAAACTGGTTAAGAGGTATTTTATGTAAAAGTCTTTTTCAATTGAGATTAAGATAGCTACATCAGTTACTGAAACAATCTAGCAATCAAGTCCAATCTCATCATTGCAAAATCTATAGTCTGTTTTTTGGGTCCACCGTAAAACTCACTATAAGCATTAATTATTGATCAAAATTCTATAATTTCTGTGAACTAAACTCTTCAATCGCAAAATCTGAGTGCCAATTTGAATTCCAAGGTAACTTCAAATAAAATCAACGAAAAGAGAGTAAAATTGTAGGAAAGCTAACCAATTTACGAGGGAATGCACTCTTTTCTTTTCTTTTTTTTTTCAATTGAGATTAAGATTACGTAAGTTACTAAAACAATCTAGCAATCAAGTCCAATCTCATAATTGAAAAATATCCAGTCTTTTTTTTCTTTTAGTCTTGATCCACCATAAAACTCACTCTAAACATTAAATTATTGTTCAAAATTCTAGAATTTCATGAACTAAAAACTCTTCAACAACAAAATCTAAGTGCCGATTAGAATTCCAAACTAATTTAAAATGAAATGGTAAATTTGTAAGGAAGCTGACCCATTTACGAGGGGGAGGACTCCAATCCATCCCGAGAGGCAGTGGCGAAGTCCCATCATGCCTGTGCTTCGGTGGACTCCGTCTCTGCATCATCTATTTCTCCTTTTTATTCACTACGAAACGACGACGATCTCTGTCTGGGAATTGAAATTGAACATTAAAATCGATTGCAAAGAGCTTTTAGGGTTTATTGATCGGATCGAGGGGAAAAAGTAGACAACTATACCGAAGCGTCACGCAGGTGTTTAGCCGTAGAAATTTCAATTATTTGGCCTTTTTCTATTTTTACTATTATTGATTAGATTACTCTTTAAACATTTAAAATATAATACTTTTAGGAATTTAGTACAAGATTAAACTATGTTTCAAGTTTTATTTCTAACAATTTAATCTCTACTTTTTCAGATTTTAAAATTTATGTTTAATTGTTTACTTTATTAAAATTCTTTGATTAAATTCGTTAATATGATATTTTAACATAAAAATACACTCTTGAGAGTCAAGTAACAAAAAGAAATAATATTATAATAAATATGTATTTAACAAAATAATTTTAATAATATTAATAATTAAATTTACATTATTAAATCACAAAATAGAAAAAACTAAATTACTTGAAATAAAAATAAAAAAATAAATTTTAAATATACAAAAATTACAAAAAAGTGCATATTTTAACTTTAATTTCTCTACCTTGAATTTGATTTTAATTTTCAAATTAGACATGCATTTAAAATTTTGTGAATAAAAATAAATTAATTTTCAAAAATTTAAAATATATAGAGACTGATTATAAATTTAAACCTGCTAATTATTATTGATAATTTTGAAATTTGACAAAAAGACGCATGCATTTTAAGAGGGGAGAAGTGGGCTTGGGAAATGGAGCTTGCTCCGGGATGATTGCCTTAGGCTCCGTTTGTTTCATTGAAAATGACTTTTGAAAAATAATTTACTTTTCTAGAAAAGCAAATATCGTCTTGTGTTTGGATGAATTTGTGTAAAATATTTTCTGTTGTTTGGTAGATTTCTTAAAAATATTTCATAGAAGTTGTTTTCAAATAAACAAACATACATTTGAGATTTTCTTATTTTTTCATTGTTTAATTGAATTTATTTGTATCTATAATTTTATATTTTACATTGTATTTGCATATATTAAAAATATTATGTTAAATTCAGATTCATTACAACGTCATTTTTTAATTACATGACTACTAAGTAGGTATTTTTTATTTTAAAATGTGACATCAACAAAATTGACAAAAAAAATTAATGATGTCAACAATTGGACTTGATTTTCAAATTTGAAAAGTAAAGGGACTAAATTCTTGAAAATAAAAGTACAAAGACTAAATTACAAATCAGTGAAGTGTACAGAGACTTATGAAATATTTTAACCTTTATACTACAAAATATTTATTATTAATGTATTTATAATTGTAATAAATATTTATTATTAAAATATTAATATTAAATATTTTCAATAATATGTGAATAATATTATTTAAAATTATTATTTTTAAAATTTATTATTAAAATAAAATTGAAATATTAAATAATTTATTAAAATAATAAATTATATTTATTATATTAATAATTATATGACTAAATATAAATAATTAAATATGTATGTTTAATAATATTGAAAAATATAGTATTTTAAATATTTTAAAAATAAAAATAAAACTTATTATCAATATAATAATATTAAGCTTGATTTAAGTTAATTTTTATATCAAAATAAAATTATCTATAGATGAGCTCTTTTCTGAAAAATGACTTATGCTTTTCAAAAGAGTAAGTTATTTTACAGGAAAAATAGTTTATTTTACCTTAACCTGTAAGTCATTTTCCATTGACCAAACCATTTTTTGTGAAACAAACACAGGAAAATGCAAAAAACATTTTTCGTAAAACCTTTTACATATAAACAAACAGACCCTACTTGCTTGTATGGGTGTTTTAAATTAACCATTGCCTTTACGTTGTTCGGGTATAATGGAGTAGAGACAACCTCGAACTCAGAATTTGAAGTTTTGCTCATTTAAATTTATTTATAATTTTCGTATACAAAGCTGGTGGCTTATTTAACAAAAAAATCTAAAAAAAATTTGAGAAACTATGCCGATGATTTAGGTTGATTTTATTCTTTCTCCTAGAAACATATTTTATAGGGCGTGCTTTCATTTTAACGGTAATTCTTTCAACAGTTACAAGGGTTCCAACAACTATAACATTTTCTATATAAATCCCTCCAAATTTCATTCTTTTCAACGAAATACTCCATACTCATTCTTCCTTCCTAAATTCTCAATTCTCAATACTCAATTTCTAATTTTCTATTTTCAATCTTCAATTTTCAATTATTTTGTTTAATTTTATTCTCTTCAATTTTAATTTATTCGTTATAATTTTTAAGTGGCAAATCAACTTATTCGTTTGGATGACAAGTATATCTCTAGCGTTCAACTTATTCATTTGGATGATGATATCGGATAAAGTTAAAATTGGCGGTTGCATGTTACTTCAATCGAGGCATGGTATCGACTACCATTTTTACGCCCCTGAGTGGAACTCCTTTATGAATTTTCACTCGTCATATGGTGAAATTCATTTGATAATATCATTACCATTTTTATTTTTCATTGTTGTATTTTTTTTAAATAACATATTGTTTGAATAGGTGGAACAACCCCGTGAGACATAGCTGTATACCAACTGAACTCGAGGATATCCAATTAGCTTTAGATTAAGAAACCGAAGATGAGGTTAGTTTATAAATTTCAAACTTATATAATATGTATTATAGCACATACAATTAAATATTAAGCATGTGCTAAAAATTATAAATTCGTACTGCAGTTTGTATGGATGTCATATGCGGATTCGAGGATTCAATAATGTGTCCCAATCAAATTTTTGACCAATTGCAACATTTGGCATGTCAAAGTGCCATTGATCGTTTTTGCAATGGTTGAGATGTACAAATCAGATCGAATGATGCAATAGTTTTGGTGTATGCAACGTATTCTGTCGCCTCCCCAAGAGCTCGAAGACTTGCACAAGATTGATGGAGACTCGAGGGAGATTGGCCAACATTCCATAAAAAGTATATCGAGATATGGCAGCATAGGTATAACGACAAACCATATATACTGCTAGCTTCAGAAAGAAGTAAGCAACATCGTCGTAGGAATGTAACAACCAGTTTTCAATGAAATTGGAACAGTGGTTTTGGGACCACAAATTTGAGTCAAAAAAAATTTATTTTAATATTATTGCATGAATTGCATTATGATAGAAATGACATATAAAAATTTCTTTAAGAAAATTTTACCGATTTCATGTTTAATTGTGGAAAGGACCAAATTGCATAAAATGCAAAAGTTGAGTTCTAGTAGCTATAAGTATCAAATAGCTATGGAATTCAAAACTTAAGATCCTTATATGGTAATTAGACCATTAAGAAAAGTTAGTAGATATTTATGATGAATCATCCATGGAAAATTAGAAAAAGAAAATGATTAAATTGGAAAGTAGGAAAAATAAAGGATGATATAATAATTAAATAGAAATAACATATTATTATTACCATCTTCTTCCCCAACATACATGGAAGCCCTAGGAAAGAGAAAAATATTCAAGCAAACTTTCATGGTTTAATTGGGTAAGTATTTTTGTCCCGTTTTTAGTAATTTTTATATTTCTGAGTTCGGAATAGCTTAATCTGTAATATCCTGATTTTGGGCCTAGTTAGAATAGCGGTTTCGTGACCACAAAATCCGAGATAGAAATAATTATTTTATGATTATTTTAAGTTCTATGATATGATTGCATGATTGTGTGAAAATTTCGTGAAGAAATTTTATGCATAAAGTGCTTAAATTGAAATTAGGGACTAAATCGAATAATTTGCAAAACTTGTATTCTAGAAGTTTCTAGTATGAAATTGTTTTGAAATATTAATTAGGAGGTCTTAAATAGCAATTTTACCAATTTCTAAGTCTATGGACAAAAATTGGACATGGATGGAATTTTTGGAAAGTTTAGTAGTAAGGGCATTTTGGTCATTTAGGGGTAAAATGAATTAAAATACAAAATTTAAAAGCCAATTTTGCTCATCTTCAACCCCATGGCCGAATATAGCAAGGAGAAACCATGACTAGGGTTTTTCAAGCTTCCAAGCTCGATTGTAAGTCCATTCTAGCCCCGTTTTTCAAGTTCTTTACGTTTTTGGAGTCCTAGTAACTCGATTAAGCTTATGCTAGCAATAATTTAACCTAGGGTTTATATTTGGAAAAATACCCATAGGTGAAATTTGTGTATTTTGGTGTTTTATGATAGAATATGAGGTTTTAAATTATGTTAGACAACTTGTGCTACTCGGTTTTAAGTGAAAACGAGCAAAAGGGCTTAATCGGTAAAAATACCTAATAGTCATAAGTACATGTTAGAGTGAGAATTTGATGTTGTCATAGAAGGGAAAAATAATCATCATGTCATAAAACATGAGAAAATAGGCTTAAGTTTAATTTACGAGCTTTGGGGCAAAAGTGTAAATATGTAAAAGTTTAGGGGCAAAATTGTAATTTTTCCAAAATATGATTTTGGGTCAATTTGAATAATGTGAGTCCTAATTAGACTATATTTTAAATGATAGAGCAAGGAAAACTGAAATTCGGGCTGAAATGGGGAAAATACCAAGTTGTGGACGAAATGGTAAAAGTAGCCATTTTCGCGTACGAGGTAAGTTCATGTGTAAATGTAGTAACATGATTGTCATTTTAAGCAATTTAATGTTGTTTATATGATATGATGCTGATTATTATCATGAAATATTATGCTTTGTGGTTATTTTCGAATAAAATGCAAATTATGTGTATTAATTGTTAAATATAAAGTACTACCGAGTATTGGTTTTGGTATTTTACGGAAGATGGCAAGGAGATGTGTTCGAGGAAAATCCCGTTTGAACCTTAGGAATAGATTAGGATACAAGTGACATGTCACTAGGATGGTTGAGCATCCGAACTCGTTGAGTTGAGTCCGAGTTCACTTATGGATGCAAATGTCCGAACTCGTTGAGTTGAGTCCGAGTTCGTGAGATGTAACTAGGCATCCGAACTCGTTGAGTTGAGTCCGAGTTCACTCATGGATGCGAATGCCCAAGCTCGTTGAGTTGAGTCCGAGTTCGCTTATGGGCGGGTTACATAGTAGCTTGGCTACATATGTGGCACTTATGTGCAAACTTTCCATGTATCCGAATTATATTCCGATGTGTTCAACGGGTAAAGTTCTACTGAAATGGAGGAATACTCAAGATGAAAGGGACGTATTGTTAAGTGTTGTGAAATGGGTACTTTGAACAGGTATGTACTTAACCCTCGGGTTGAAAAATCGATATAACAACAATATGGTAAAATGATAAATGAAAATGTGATATGAATGTCTTGGTGATGATTATGCAAATGATGTTTTATGTTTGCTTATATGGTTATGTTACTTGCTATTTGCATGTGAACTTATTAAGCATTTATGCTTACTCCCTCCTTTTCATTCCTTGTAGTTTTGACAAGCCAGCTCGAAAATTGGGAACGGTCGGAGGCTCGCTCACACTATCCGTATACCATCTTGGCATAATGGCTTGTATATTTTGAGTATGGCATGTATACCATTATAATCATTTTGTATATATGGTCTTATAATATGGTTATTGAGTGGTATGGAAATGCTTGGTAATGAGTAGCCATTGGAATGGCTAATCACGATCATATTTGGTGTTATGTATGTCAAATTACTAGCTAATCCATGGAAACCATGAAATAGGTAAAATTTACCATAAAATAGATTCAGACAGCAGTAGTGACGTGAATTTGAAAAATCACTAAAAATAGTAGAAATGAAATTAAATAATGAATAAGTTATGGAATCAAAGCTTGATGAGTCTATTTTCATATGGAAGAAGCGAAACATGTATATGAGCTATATTTTATGAGATGTTTAAATTTTTGTGAAACAGGGCCAGAGTGATTTCTGGATCCCCTGTTCTGACTTTGGAAATTCACCATAAATTTTACAAAGATAATTAGGAGTCATGCTTTATATGTACAGATTCATTATTGAGTCTAGTTTTATTAGAGACAAATGTCATAGTCATTGAATCTCTGTACAGGGAGATATCTGATTCGTAATACACAGAGGTCAGAGTAGTCGAATCCTGAAACAAGGGAGACTTTAACTAATAAACTGTACTAATTGGCCCAACAAAAAATTCTAGAAAAAATTAGCAGATAGATATATGAGTCTAGTTTCAGGAAAAATTTACGGAATTAGATTTCGAGTTTCGGAACTCGAGATATGATTTTTAAAGCGACTGTGATGCAGTTAGCCAGCTTGTCTAGAAATTTTAAAATGAATTGTATGAGCTGTTTAAGTAATGAATTAAGTCCGTTAACACCTCGTGTTCAACTCCGGAAACGGTCTCGAGTACGGGGCGTTACATAATCTATCTATTTTGGGGATTAATTTGCAAAGTTATCAAAGTATGAAAATTTTTCCATGGATGAATATGTTGAAAATTTGAAATTTATGGTAGAAAATGAAAGGTTGTTGATAGATAAACAACTTTTACAAAGAGAATTTTGATGAAATTATGATTTAGGGACTAAATTGAAAAATTGTAAAACCCATGGAAAAATTCTATTTTTTTGAAATTCATGGCCTGTTATTAAGATATGTAAAAAAACTGTTAGGCTTGGAATAAGGATTAAATTGCATGAATTTTATTTTCCGAGCCTAGGGATAAAATTATCATTTATGAAAAGTATAGGGGCAATATGATAATTTTGCCTAGGAAGTGAATTGAGTTCAATTGAGTATGAAATGAATTAAATTGATGTTAAATTCATTTGTATAGATCCGAAAAGATCAAATAAAGAGTTAGATCAAGGAAAAGAAAAGTTGACGGATTAATAGATTTTCATAAACGAACAAGTGTCGAGGTAAGTTCATGTAACTAAATTGTGTTTATTTTTATGATTAAATTGAGTGTGGTATGTATTTATGTAAATTATATAATTTTTATACATGTATGAAATAATCACATGTCCAATAATGTCCGGAAAATGTTAAGTTCCGTTTGAATAATAAAATTAGATGGATACATGATTTCCAATATTGAATGTGGTCCTGCATATGTTGCGGACAAAATATAGCTTGGACAAGCAATCCTGTTATAAACCCTCTCGAGCGTTCTGTTATATAGTTCCTGCGAGCATCTTGATCGGTAATGATCATGTATGTGTTGCGCACTACCACAGCTCTTTGTGAGTGTCATGTTACACAATTCGATTGGTTGTGATCCAACATTTATTGTGGACACAAATGCAACTCTTCATGAGCGTCCTGATATAGGCTTTTATGAGCTTCCTGACATGGCTCACTTGAACTTCCTGTTATGCTATCTGAAGCTCCCTGTTAATAACTATTTGGAGTTACATGTTAAGCTCAATGAGCTTCCTATTCTAAACTCTTACGAGTTTCCTGTTTAGCCCAGATAAGCATCCTATTACATGGCTCATTTGAGCATCCTATTACACGGCTCGAGAGTGTGCTTCCAGATTATATACCCTAAAGGGTACCCCTATATATGAATTGACGGGTCACTAATTTGTATACCTCGAGTATACTACTTGGGTATCCATCAATATTTCAATGATTCAACAGATAAAACTCTTGATGAAAGAAAATATGAGCTAAATATGAGTTATCGCTCAGATACCCTGAAACACTTGGAAATTTTTTTATATAACGAGCTCATCGTTGTTTTCTTGATATTGATGAGAATTATAATACTAACTTGTTTGATGAGAACTTGTGTTTAGGCATTTAGCTAAAATGTTTTAGGATACATGATATATATATTTTTATTTATACGAGCATGATTGGTAAGTTAAATTCTTGTTCTACAAACTAAGTATTGAATGCTTACTCTGTTTAATTTTCCTCTGTTTTATAGTGCTTGGAAGCTTGCTAGGGTTGGAAATTGGTCGGAGCATCATCACACTATCCTCCAGCTCATTCTGGTATAAATAGGAATCTTTCCTTGGTATAATGGCATGTATAGGCTAATGATAATAAATGAGAGTATGTAAATGTTTTGGTTGTAACTAGCCATTGAAATGGCTAGTGATAGTAAATTTAATGCATACTTATTCATGAGGTTTATTATATTTAGTATATGAATATGTTTGGTTTAATCTATTAGATGCAACTAAGTTTGGGTAAGTATATAATTTTAATGTAAAGACGATACTTGAAAGCATGAGTAAATGTGTCATGCATAAAACTTGATCATTAGATTGATTTATATGTTTTGAATTGGTTGGTGAATATATTGAAGTGTTGATGTAGGTGCAAGGTAAAAAGGGTGAGAAACAAGGCTTGGAAAATGGCATTATTCTGTCCACATGGGCAGACACAAGGGCGTTGTCTCAATCGTGTGTGACACACGACCATACGGACGGGCGTGTGGTTTGGCCATGTGTCCCCTGCATCTTAAAAATTGATAAACAAAATGCTCAAAATTCAGCACACGGGTAGAAACACGGGCGTTTGTCTCTGCCGTGTGAGACACACGGCCCAGCATATGGGCGTGTGTCTTGGCCGTGTAATCTTTGCACCTAATTTTCAAAATTTAAATTGTCCACATGGTCTAGCACACGAACTTGGGTGGCCGTGTGACCTAAGTCAGAGAGTTACACGTGTAAGGACACAGGCTAGAACAAGGCCGTATGCTTCACATCTAATGCCCATGAGGCTTGGGACATAGGCGGCTCACACAGCTTGGCCACACGGGCGTGTGTCCCCTACACTTAAGAAAAATTTTTAAATTTTGTGAATTTCTTTTATGTTTTCAGTTTAGTACCAACTCGGTTCTAATATGTATTTTGGGCCTCGAGGACTCATATAAGGGACATTATGATTGATTGTGATTTGATTTTCAAAAATGAATAATAAATTACATGAATTAACTGTAATTGAACTATAAACTCCAGTGATGCTCCATAACCCTGTTTTGGCGACGGAAATGAATAATAAGATACACAGTGTTGAAGAGGCTACGTGGGAGCCTGAAGATGCTATGAGACAACAATACCCGAATCTGTTCAACGGTAAGATTTTTGGGGACGAAAATCCCTAAAGGGGAGAGTTGTAACAACCAAGTTTAGACCCTAGTCGGAATAGTGGTTTTGGGACCACAAATTTGAGTTAGAAAAACATTTTAATATTATTTTTCGTGCTTATGATATGTGAATTGATATCTGTGAAAGTTTCGTATGAAAATTTTATCGTTTGTATGTCGATTTGTTAAAAAGGACCTAATCCCGTAAAATGTAAAAGTTGCATGCTATATGTTAAGTGTTCTTATTTGTTATGTCTTATAAAAGGAGAGGTCCTTACATTAATGGCCTTAATTAACATGAATTATATGTTTAATTATAAAGGGAAATTTAGTAAATGATGAATTATTATGAAATAAGATAAAAAAGGCATGAAATTAGGCATTTTATGTTCATATTGTCAAAAATTGAAGAAGAAAAAGGAAAAGAAAAGATTTAAAGGGTTCGACCATGCTTAAATTCAATTGAAGGTTCGTTTTTGTTCCGTTTTTTATAATTTCTACGTTTTTTTGATCATTGCTTTGTGTTCTATCAAGCCCATGCCTAAATTTCTGATTTTAATGATAATTTTGAGTTATGCCATTGTTGATTTTGTGAGTTTTGTAATGTTAGTTGATGAAATATGAAAGATATGTGTTAGATTACTATGTTTTGCATTGGGATTTTTGATGAATTTGAGTATTTTGGGTTAAATTGTAAAAATGAGAAATTGAGTGACTAAAATGTAAAATAAATGGAATGTATGAGATTATTTGAACTACATGAGAATTATGCTAAGCATGTCTATAAAGAAATTATGCATATTTTGTGATTTTATGAATTAGGGACTAAAGTGTTAAAATGTGAAAATGTGAGGGCTAATTTATAAAATTTCCTAAATGTGTGTATATGGATTGTTTTGAATGAATTTGAGATTTAATAAGTCAAATTTGAATTTATATAGATCAAGAACTAAAGAAAACAGATTTAGATCGGGGAAAGTCGAAAGTCGTCGAGTAGTCATTTGTTACCGTTCATTTTCGTACGAGGTAAGTCGGTATACAAATAAATGTGTTAAATTGAATTATTAATTGCTTATATGATATTTGAATTATGATAAATGGATTTGAGAGTGAAATATGTGAAATCTGAGAAAGTTATGATAATGCGACGACGTCTTAAAAGTCTTGTACGAACCAGAGGAATAGTTAGCATACATATGTCATGACATAGGATTTTCGATAAGTGATTCCATGTAAGACCACGTCTGGGACGTTGGCATCGATTTGAGATTTACGTGTAAGACCATGTCTGGGACATCGTCATCGTATTTGATTTCGTGTAAGACCCTGTCTGGGTCAGTGGCATCGATACTTGATTACATGTAAGACCACGTCTGCGACGTTGGCATTGTACGAGCTTTTCGAGCTATCCGCGTATCTTATTTGATTCCGAATGGTTCAACGAGCATTCTGAGAAATGAGTAACTATGTGGTTGTGTATCGACTTAGGTACGTTTGAAATGTATATCATGGTTAAGAATAAAAGGTAAGTATTTGAACATATGTGGACATATGAAATATGTATGAACTATATGAAATTTATAGATATGAGGTTATGCTTTGCCATAATATATATGATTGAATTGAATTTAAATTATGTTGTGTGATAAGTTTATTTGTATATGGCTTACTAAGCTTTTGAAAGCTTACTTTGTGTGTGATTTCAATTGTTTTTAGATATTAAAGCTACCGAGAGCTCGGGGATCGTCAAGGATCATCACCACACTATCAACTCTATTTTGGTACCTTTTGAAAATGTAAAATTGAAGTATGGCATGTATAGGCTAGAAGTAGTTGAATATATTTTGTAATGTGTATATCCAGCCATGTGATATGGCTTGGTTTTGGTTGTGCTTATAAATGACTTTTGTGTGTAAGCTATGTGGTGCAATATGGTCAATATAATGTGTTCATGAATGGCTATTAGAATTAATCATTTTGGTAAGTTGTGGTATGTGCCTATTTTGGAAATTTGATAAGATTTTGACATGTGAATGAATGAAGTAAATTAAGACTACGAATCATATGTTTTGGTATGTTTTGGTTTGGATATAAGCATGATATTAGTTGGTGATTATATGACATGAAGAATGTATGTTATGTGATCGAAATTGGTTGAATTTATGGTGCAACTGCTACCTATTTGTTGCTTGTAGGGAGGACCCTTAATGGGTGGCAATTTGGCTTTACAAATAGCCTATTTTTGTCCACACGGGCAGAGACACGGGCGTGTGTCTCAGCCGTGTGCGACACACGGTTATGTTATACGGCCATGTGTCCTCTGGGGTACCCTACGATTTAAAGTCAATATACCCTACAGTTTTGACACGGCCTAGACACATGTGAGTATCTATTGGTCGTGTATGACACACGGGCTGGCACATAGGCATGTGGTCGGCCGTGTGATCCAAGTCAGTAGTCTCCCTAATTTTCACACGGCCTGGCACACGGGCTTGTCTTGTGGCCATGTGGACAAGTCAGTATGTATGCCTTGTTTTTCCACGGCCTAGACACACAGGCGTGTCTAATGCCGTGTGAGGCACACAGCCTGTTCACACGGGCGTGTGACCTTTGTAACTTAGAAAAATGTTTAAGTTTTGAAAAATTTTATATCTGCTCGGTTTAGTCCCAACCTCTTTCCAAAGCATGTTTAAGGTCTTGTCGACCTAAGAAAGGGACTTTATGTTGATATTTGATTATGATGCTATGATGTTTTTGAAATTTATGCGAAATGTTTTGATATATCCGGTAATGCCTTTTAACCCTAGTCCGGCGACGGATACGGTTAGGGGTATTACAGGGATGGTCAGGGATGGTGTGTAAAGGCTGGTGGGTAGGATACTAATTTCTGTTACTGTATGCATACTGTATCTGTGATGGGCTAAGGCCCTAATTTTTATTTGAAACTGTATCTGAATGGGCTAAGGCCTAAACTATATTTGAATCTATAATGGGCTTAGCCCCCAGACTGCATTTGATTGATAACTGTTGTTTGACTGTATGCATGTCTTCTGTGGGGATTACACACTGAGTTTACGTAAACTCACCCCTTTCTGTTTTATCTGTATAGGTAATCCCCAGACTTAGAATGATCGGTGCTGCGGATGACTCAACGGTGACCACATGTCTATTGAACTACTTTAATTTCACTTATGATTTTTATTTCTTATTTTTTTTCTAGGGTATTTTTTTATGTAATTTGGGACTTTTAGACTGTCTGCCTTTTATTTTGGGTTTTAACTGTTTCCATGGACTTTTAAACTGCAAAACTCAACGAAAACTCGGTTTCATTAAAACAACAATTTTCCTAAACGTGAACGGGTTTCTTTAAATATCACGGTTTTAAAAGCATCTGTTACAGAATATGTTTTTAAACAAATCAAATTAACAAGAAAATAATTTTGAAATTGATGAGAGATAAATAGAAGCTAATAAATGGAAACGGCTTTAAATTGATAAATTCGATTTCAAATCTCATTCCATGTGACATCGCCAAATTCGGCTATAACGTCTAGGCCGAGTTTGAGGGTGTTACAACACGAGCATGTGTGACCACATAGCCTGCCCACACAGGCGTGTCCCACATCGACACGGGCGTGTGACCCCTGTATAGTGGAAAATTTTTTAAGTTTCGTAAATTTTTTTAAAGTTTTCGGTTTAGTCTCGAACCATTTCCAAAGCATGTTTTAGGCCTTGTAGGCTCGTGTTAGCGACTTTATGGTTAAATGTGAATGGTTTTAATTTGGAAGCAAGTTTATGACTCGAAATTGTATGATTGTTTATGATGTGAGTCCAGTAATGCCTCGTACCCTGTTCTAGCATCGAATATGGGTAAGGGGTGTTACATCCCTTGAACTTGATTGTACAACTTCTCAGCATATCTTTAAGAATTTATAACACTCTTTCAGATTAGTCGTCTGTTTAAGGGTGAAAAACAATACTAAAGTTCAAACATGCACCCAAGGTTTCATGCAACTTTCTTCAAAATCTCGAAGTAAATCTTGGATCTTGATCAGAAATAATAGATGATGGCACACCATGCAGTCTCACAATATCAACAAGGTACAGTTCAACAAGTCTCTCCAAGGAATAGTCAACTCTGACAAGTATAATATGAGTTGAATCAGTCAATCTATCAACAAGAATCTAGATTGAATTATTTTTCCTTGGTGTCAAAGATAATCCAACCACAAAATCTATAGTGATGCGCTCTCATTTCCATTTAAGGATTGAAATGGGTTGTAACAATCCAGAAGGGGCCTGATGGAGCTTCTTTGACTTGCTGACATGCTAAGCATCTAAATACAATTTTCGTTATGTTTATTTTTTCATACAGACCCCTAGTAATGTGGTTTTAGATCATTCGGGACCATTCAAGACACATAGTTATAATAATATATAACTTTCAAACAATTTAAACCAAAAAAAAACTATAACTTCAAAAATGATTTAGTTCAAAACCTCAAGTTGTGGCTTATTGGGCGAGTGTTTACTTTCCTTAGGAATAACCTAGATTTGAATCATCGTTGTACCAAAAAATTGATTCAATTCAATATAATTAAATTTTAATACATACCATTGAAAAAAATTCCAATAAAAAAATCAAAATCAAAGATAAAAATAAAATAAAAAATTATTATTAACTCAACAATTTAAAGAATAGTTTTATATAGACCATAGTTCTGCAATCTAGTCTCTAAATTAAAGACACAATTTATAACAATTAAAAATTATTTAAGACACAAAAGTATAATATCAAGGGAAAATAAAAAGCTTTTACATAAAATGTCATAAATTCAATATCGTAATTTTCTTTTTGAAATGTTCCCTATAAATTTAATATTACCGTAGAATAGATACTTGTTTGTCGAGGTAACATTTGAATTGACGTTCATATGGAAACAATCATTAAAAAAAAAATGCTACCATTTAAATGAAGGTAGAAAGTATTTCATTTATAGTTTTAGGGGAAAAATATATGTTACTGATTGAATCTTAGCTCGATTGGTATTAATATTGTTGGTAATATGAGAGGATGTGAATTTGAGTGTACTGAAACGTATTATTCTCTTATTTTAGGGTTTTAATAATTAAAAAAATATTAGGTTTATTTTGTTTTATTAAAACCAACAATCTCTTGACTTAGTGCTAAGAGTATTATGTTGTAGGAATAAGAACTTTAGTTTAATCCCAAACAATTACAATCCTCACCTCTAATTATAAAATAATAATAATAATAAAATTGAAAGAAAGTTATTCTTTTTGTTAAAAAGATGAAAAATTCAAATTACCATATTTATTTTTAGTTTAATCCCAAACAATTACAATCCTCACCTCTAATTATAAAATAATAATAATAATAAAATTGAAAGAAGTTATTCTTTTTGTTAAAAAGATGAAAAATTCAAATTACCATATTTATTTTTCATCCAAAACTATTCAAAATAATATAAATTGTTATAATAATAAGATTAAAATTAAAAAAAATTAATATTTACTTTTATCAAACAAAATAATTATATTAAGTACTTATATTTATTAATTTACCAAATAATTTTCTAATATAAATTCAACAATTATAAAATTTAAGAGTTAAAATTCAACAGTAGAATAATTAAATTGTTAGAAGCACGCAAAGAATGGACAAACTATAAAAAATGTTACTAATATAATATAATTATTTTGGGTATGGAAAGAAATAAATAATTGGGTAAAAATCAATCTTCAATTCACATTTGACAATTTATAGTAAATCTTAATATTTTTAATTGTAAATTAACAAAATGATCAAATTATAGAAAGTGTTAATTAATATAATATAATTATTTTGAGTACGGAAAGAAATAAAGAATTGAGTAAAACTTAATATTTAATTGAAATTTAACAATTTATAGTAAATTTTAATTTTTTAATCATAAAATAACAAATGATGCTAACATAAATTCTAACGAAATATTCCGAAGGAACAAATCTTGAAATATATATATAAGTAACATGAATCAATGACGAATAGTTAAGAAAAATTTCGAGGGAAACCGCAATAGTGATGACCAATCAATTGCACATCCATCATATCAAAAAAAAAAAAAAATTATTCTACCTCATAATATATAGAACGTAATTCTTATTATTTATTGTCTATAAATATTCAAATTTCAATTTTTAAAACCTCATAAATATTTCAAACTTTATACTTAATTAATACTTAAATATTTAATAGCTCATGCAATAAATATCAAATTCAAATATCTCAAATCCATGAAATCATTGAGTTCAATAATTACAAAAGCATTAGTGATATCTATAAATCTTACATTTGAAGATAGACTGGAAAAAATGTACTGTCGTCCTACTTTTTGGTATTACATATGTAATATTGTATACTTTATTAATATTGATAGTTTGTCATAAAAATTCCCATAATCTATATGCCTTCCTGTAATTTTTAAAAAAAATTGAAATAAATAAAGTACGTGAAAATAACCAATATTAGAAACATCTAAATTAATTTATTATAAATACAATACAATAAAATAAATTTAAATTTAAATTCATTAAACATAATAAAGAATAGAAAAAGAAGAAGAACGTATATGTTGACAGAGGAGGGTCTGGAGAAAGGTGATGATTCCACCAAATTTTGTTGTTACCAATGAAATGAAGCTGCATTTACTTAGATTAAATAAATAATTAAGTGTAAAATCATTCGATTGTTTTTTTTTTGAGAAATAAGATATTTTATAGTAATAAAATTAAGCTTAGCAAAACTTACCCTTTTATTTTTTATTTTGTTATCTAAATTTGATCTCTTTTTTTTTTCTTGCTAACTTCCTTGTTTCCTTCTGGATAGGATAAATTTCTAACTTTAAGTTGACAACCATATTTAGTTATCCTTAAGTAAAGGAATCTATAGGATAAAAATGGGTAAATCATCTTGTACAACATTGAACCATTTCCTGCTTTTATCATTAATTCATTCTTGTTGGTGTTTACGTGGTTCTACAATGACGATCTTGACCTTTTAATCATATGTAAATTGAAACTGCTCTTAGAAAATAGAGTTGTTTATGATGTTCCAAATAATCCGAAGAGTAATGGTACAAAATTTTCAAAATATATAATCAATTTAAACAATAAAAATTAAAATAAACATTATACTTAAAACATGAAAAACAAAATATATAAACTCACTAATACATATGGACATAGCAACTTCCAACTCGACGGAATAAATCTAGCAAGAGAAAGAAAGGATGAAAGAAAGACATACGAATTCCCTTCTAAAGGGGCCTAGGTAATAGCCTAAAAAAAATAATCAGGAATTGCTCCGGAGATGCGTTCTTCGAACTCTTCATCGGCAACCGAAGAAGAAGGAAGCTAAACAATGGGTCTTTCTTTGCTCTTGAGTGTGGGGAGTTCGTCAACTTCAGTCTGCACTGCCTCTGGACTAATGATTCTTTCCTTCTTTGAGCTCCTGTTTTCTTTGCTTGCTCCTATGATAAAGGGAAGGGGAGAGGTGGGGTGAACGAATCGGATCTTAGAGAAGTCTCAGTCTTCGTCCACACCTAGGACAGGGAAGAAGGATCCATTTGAGAATTTAGCTAGGGCTACTATTTGAATTAAGCCGAAGCCGGGGGAGGAATCGAAAACATGAAAAACAAAATATATAAACTCACTAATACATATGGACATAGCAACTCAAATGAAATCAGAAAAAAAAATCTATTATCCGAGAAAATATATATATATTTATATACACACAAAAATTAATTAATTAATAAAATAATTGAAAGTAGCAATAAAAAACTTGTAGCTGATATTTAAGTTATAAAACAAAAAAAATATTGAAGGAAATTTATTAAGATTTAGAGAAAAAGTCAATTCACTACGTCAAAAATGCCTTAATACGACAGTTATGGGGCAACACTTTCCTAAGTGTTGGGATAGACTGGCCAAAATACGCTTTAGCCAACTCTTTCATAAGTGTTGGGATATGCAAGCCTAAAGCAACGCTTTTATAAGAGTTGGTGAAAGTCTAGTCCTAAGACGACACTTTTGGGGCAAGTGTTGGTATAGACTGGACTTTAGCCAACTCTTTGTATAAGGGTTGGTATATGCATGCCTAAAGCAACGCTTAAATAAGAGTTGGCTTTGTCTAGTCCTAAGACGACACTTTTGGGGCAACACTTTCCTAAGGGTTGGGATATGTATGCCTAAAGCAACGCTTGAATAAGAGTTGGTTTTTGTCTAGTCCTAAGACGACACTTTTGTGGCAACATTTCCTAAGTGTTGGGATAGACTATGCTTTGGCCAACTCTTTGTATAAGGGTTGGTATATGTATGCCTAAGGCAATGCTTGAATAAAAGTTGGCTTTTGCATAGTCCTAAGACGACACTTTTGTGGCGACATTTTACTAAGTGTTGGTATAGACTATGCTTTGGCCAACTCTTTGTATAAGGGTTGGGATATGTATGACTAAGGCAACGCTTGAATAAAAGTTGGCTTTTGTATAGTCCTAAGACGACACTTTTTTGGTGACACTTTCCGAAGTGTTGGGATAGATTGGCCAACTTATGCTTTAGCCAACTCTTTGTATAAGGGTTGGAATATGTATGCCAAAGACAACACTTAAATAAGAGTTGGCTTTGTCCAGTCCTAAGACGATATATATTTTCCTAAGTGTTGGGATAGACTTGCCAACATACGCTTAGGTTAACTTTTTATATAAGGGTTGTGATATGCATGCTTAATGCAACGCTTAAATAAGAGTCAGCTTTGTCCAACACTATGCCTACACTTTTGGGCCGACACTTTCTTAAGTGTTAGGATAGACTAGCCAACATACGCTTTGGCCAAATCTTTGTATAAGGGTTGGTATATGCATGCCTAATGGGTTTAGGGTGTTTAGGGTTTAGGGTTTAGGATTTAAGGTTTAAGAGTTGGCCTAAATCCTTCCAAATCATTCATCTTCTATTTATTAAAAATTAATAAATTTTATACTAATATAAGCGATTAATCTCAGATTTTTTTTAATATGAACTGTATTGCGATATAAGTTTAACTTAAAGGTTTCGTTGTTAGCTTCTATATTTAGGGTTTAGGGTTTATGGTTTAAGAGTTTAGGCTTTTGGGTGTATGGTTTTAAGGTTTAGGATTTTATGGTCTTGAGGTTTAAGGTTTGTGGTTTAAGGCTTAGGGTTTTGATAAAAATGTCATAGAAAATCATTTTATTTTAAATTAAACGACGTTGTTTTGCTCCCGATATTCTCACCCATCATCCAATTGTCTATCATGTATTCTTTTCGGCACGTAGACAAAATTTGAAAGTAAAAACATAAAAAAAATATGTTAAAAATAAAAATATTAAAATACTATTATTTAAAATAATTTTTAATTTTTTTAGCATATGACTGATTGTTTTTTAATTTATATATTAAATAATTTCTTATATAATTGTAAAAGAGATAATAATAATTTTAATATATTAAAATTATCATTATAATTTAAATTATTTAAGAGATAATAGATAAACTTTATATATATTAAAATTAAAAAAAATTGCTAACCCATGTATCTCTAGAGAAACAAAATTAATTAGTAAATTGAAAATTTTAGTGAATTTGTTTGATGTGATGCATATCTAATTTATTTCTTTAATTTTTTAGTGTTGCAAATATTGCGGGTTTATCTTTCTTTTTTTGGGGATTATTTAATTAATAAACATAATATTTATAGTGTTTTATATTCCAATATTAATGACTTAAAATAATATGGATAAAATGAAATGATATGTGAAATACACCAAAGAAGCATGAGTTTGAGAAAAAAGAAGAAGGAGATACAAATAATGTGATAGTGTTATTTGAGTAACAATTAAGTTTTTTTTCAATAACATTACTTTTCTGAAATTTTTCGGTCACTATTTCTGAAATAGGTTGGCTAAATGAAAATTATAAAAAAATTGAAACAAGTAAATTTAAAATACAACTTTGAAAGTATTGAGTGTAATAGTAAAATATATTATATTTTATGAAGTGAATAAATTCAAATTTTAAAAATAAAATTGTTGAAGTCTTGAGTTTCGAAACATACATAAAAATTATTTTAGGTACGTAAATTCAATGTTATTTTAGTTACGGTACAAGTAGATATAATGAGAATAATAATTAGGATCAAGAATGTAATTAAAACTAAAGTAATAATAAAGTAAAGTTTAATTTGTAAGCAAAATCAAAATTAAAGACAGGGTTGTGTTTGTGGAGACTTGATTTGTCTGGAAATACAAAGAAAACACTTCAAACAAAATAGTGCTTCAGAGTCAAACATTCCAAAGCACTCTCAAACAACTAAGTTAAGCATCTATCTCTCTCACATAGTTTACTCCGCTCCTCTTCTCCTTTTCATGGTCTTCGCCTTTCCTAACAGGTATTTCTTCCTTCCTTTTGGTTTTTCTTTTTCCTTTTCTTTATATTTAAGACAAAACCCCATATCTATTTGTTTTTATTATTTTCCGTTTCTCATGTTGATTCATTCGTCTTTATTTTTTTTAAATTTTGCATAACAAAGTCAAAGATTGTGAGAAATGAAATGGGTATCCCTAAAAAGCTTGATTTCTGTGTTATTTTTGTTTCACATAGGACATTGTTGTTATGCATGAATAAGGATGAAGTAGAATGTTATGGGTATTTGCTGGTTGTGTTGGTCTTTTGAGATGGGATTTGTTATTTGATTTTCAATAGACAAATGCAAATTAAAAATTATAAACATCATTTAGTTCTATTGTGGCGTGTTTGTGTTGATGATTGATTGAAAATTATAAACAGTAATAATCTGATTGAAATTACCTTTGTTCTGTCTGATTTCAACATGATATATAGTTTTCATACATTTGCATCCACTTATATATAGTTTCCAAACACTAAGCAAACTGAACTAAACTTCAGGCTAGTGTAAAGGAACTAGATATTGTGATTACTGGATTTTAATTACGACCATATTTAAGAATGCAAATCAAAACTATATATATTGTGTATATGGCCCAAATGGAGCCACTGATGTTCAACTTTAGGAGGCATCATCGGCAATAAGCATTAATATTTTTCCTAAAAGAGTACAGACACCATTAACCGAACAAATACCATTGCCTAAACTGTAGAGTCCAAACAAAAACCTTAAAATGCCCCACATTTTAAATTTGCTTTGCAACACCTTGGTGAATGTTTGCAAGACTTTATTGGGACCTTGCAGAATAGTTGATTGCTTTATAATTTCAGGGAGGGAAATAGTCTCCTTGATGTACTGGCTAGAAAGGGCAACACTCCCAGTTTGCTTTGTAAGAGACTCTTCTAAAGACTATGTTTGTCTATGTCGAGCTTTATGCTCCAGCTTGTTAAAGCCGATATGGGTGGTAGTGTTATGTTTAGAGTTGCTTTTTAATTTATTAATGAAGTACCAAAAAAAGTGAAATCATTGATTAATTCATTAATCTGCATGTTTTAAATTAAAATTTTATCAACTTATAATTAAATTTCAACTTATATAAATAATAATATTTTATAATCAATTAATAGCATAAACATAAAAGTAGTAAATCATTTATAATACAAGATAAAAATATTATGCATAAAATAATAAATGATAAAACATATTTGCCCTTCTTAATTGAGCTTGCCTCATATGATGCTTTTTTGAGCTACGTTGTTGATGGTATTATTTTTTTGAATTTTTCAGGCTAAATTAAAGATCCCGAAGCATGAATAATGGCATGTACTTTTTACTATAATTGAGATATAGTTTGATATAACCAAAAGGTTAGTTAACCTTTTCTTTTCCTTTTTTTTCCCGTTTTTTAGATTTAGGTTTAAAATTTTCTATCTTTATAGTTTGGACTATTTTATTTAGGAATTTAGATATTATTTATCATAAATTTTAATATTATTTAATTGCCATAAATATAAATTTTATTTATTTTAATATTTAAATTTGTTATTTTATTTCTTGATTAGGTAGTTCTAGTTTAGGTTAGTTCACCAGAAAGCCCATCTCTTTTCACACATGAACCTTATGATTAGGCCTTCATAGATACTCTATTTTAATATTAATTACTTTAACAGATGGTGGATACAAGTTGGATGGATGCTTCAAGATTTAGCACCAATCACCTAGCTGGAATAAAAAGATTTCTATCATTTGCAATTGGAAAATCACTTTCTAATGGAAAAATATATTGTCTGTGCCATCGTTGCAATAATAAGATATTGCACGAACCATATATTGTGGGTCAACATCTTCGTCTTCATGGTATAATAAAAGAATACAAGCATTGGATTTTTCATGGAGAATCCATTAAAAGAACATTGGTGCAAATCGACCAAACCATGAGAACTTCTCCGTCAATTTGTACGTTGTCACAAGACAACGAAGCCGATTTAAGAGATCTCATAATGGATGCTCTAGGTATCAACATCCCAACTCTTAATGAGAGTTTTGATGGAGTTTCAAGCGAGTTTCAGAATAATGGTCAGGAGTATGATGTTAATGAGGCCCAAAGGACTGCAGAAAGAGCAAATACTCTTTTAGATGATTGTGATATTCCACTGTATCCCGGTTGTGTCAAGTTCTCATACGTCTCATTCCTACTTCGGCTTTACCACTTCAAAGCACTTTTTGGATGGTCAGCAAAATCTTTGAAATGCTTATTGGAGTTTTTAAATGAGGCATTTCCAGATGGAAACACAATCCTGACTACATACTATGAAGCAAAGAATAAGATTTCTGCACTAAATCTTGGGTACGTGAAGATTGATGCATGCCCAAATGATTGTATGTTATATTGGGGCGATGCTAGTAAAAAGATCAGTTGTGATGTTTGTAAAAGCTCAAGGTGGCAATCTTCTAATAAGTTGGATGCAGATGAACAAGTTGATGGTAGTTGTCGCCGTCCTAAGCCTGCCAAGGTATTACAGTACTTTCCTTTGATTCCTAGACTTAAAAGATTATTTCAATCTTCCAAGACATCACAACCCATGAGATGGCATAAAGAAGGACGAACCAAAGATGGTATATTGAGACATCCAGCCGATGGTTTTACCTAGGATGCGTTTGATAAGAGGTTCCCTGATTTTGCATCTGATCCTCGCAATGTTAGGCTAGGTTTGGCTAGCGACGGATTCAATCCATTTCTAACAATGAGTACAAGTCACAGTACATGGCCCGTACTTCTTATTCCTTATAATTTGGAACCTTGGGCATGCATGAAACAATCATCACTGATACTCTTAATGGTTATCCCTGGTGAAAAAGGACCTGGCAATGACCTTGATGTCTACATGCAGCCTCTAATTAAAGAGTTGAAGCAATTATGGACAGGATTTGATGCTTCTGATTCACCAGCTTCCGAATCTTTCACTTTACGGGCTTGTCTTCTTTGGACAATCAATGATTTCCCAGCTTACGCCAATCTTTCAGGGTGGAGTACAAAAGGTCGGGTTGCTTGCCCAATATGTGCTGAAAAAACTGAATCTCAATGGCTACAGTATGGTCAGAAGTTCTGTTATATGGGTCATCGTCGATGGTTATCAGCTGAACACCCATTTTGAAAATAGAGTCGTGAATTTAATGGCATTATAGAGTATGGGGTAGCTCCTATACCACAATCTAGGGAAGATATCTTAAGGGAAGTTGAAGGTGTAAATTTCATTTACGGAAAAGCTCTAAAGAGGGATAGAGAAGAATTAGATGAAGGGTTGATAGAACTTGATGTAGACGAGGGGTGTGATTTGGTTAACAACTTTGAAGAATTGGTAGAGAGAGATGAAACAAATCTTATAAATCAAGACAGGACTTTATGGAAGAAGATGAGTATATTTTTCGACTTGCCTTATTGGCGTTACAATCTACTTCGACATAACTTGGATGTCATGCACATCGAGAAGAACGTATGTGACAATATCGTTGGCACCCTTCTTAATCTCTCACACGGTGGTAAAGATAATATCAAGGAACGCAAGGACCTACAAGATATGGGCATTAGAAGTTATCTTCATCCAAAAATGAGAAATGGGAAAGAGTATCTTCCGCAAGCATGTTACACTCTTGCATCAAAGGAAAGAGATATTTTTCTTTCCATTTTGAAGAACTTGAAGGTACCCAATGGTTATGCATCAAACATATCTCGATGCGTGAATTTGAAAGAGCACAAGTTGAGCAACCTTAAAAGTCATGACGGTTACATTCTTATGCAAGATTTGCTTCCTATATGCTTAAGAGGAGTTGTAGAAAAGAAGGTGCTAAGTGTTATTACAAATCTATCAGATTTCTTTAAGAGATTATGTGCAAAAAGTCTTGATCCACAAGAAGTTGATCAACTTTAAGTACAAGTCGTATTAACACTTTGTGAAATGGAGAAAATATTTCCTCCAAGTTTTTTCACAATTATGATTCATTTAATTATTCATTTTTTGATGAAGGCTAAGCTTGGTGGACCTGTTCAATACAGGTGGATGTACCCGATTGAAAGGTATATGAAATATATCAATAAAATTTCACAATATTTTATTTTTATTATTTTAATATAGAATATAATAAGTATGTAAAAATAAATGTATGTGATGTAGGTATCTTATGGGATTGAAAGTTTTGGTGCAAAATAGAGCTTATCCCGAAGGTTTTATTGCTGAAGGGTACATAGTTTCAGAATGTCTTACATTTTGCTTCCGTTATTTTTCTAATGTTGAGACTATATTTTCCCATCCTCTAAGGAATGATGGAAATATTCAAAAACGGTACATTTTCTCTTCTGGAGGACGTCCAATTGGCACCCAGAACACAAAGATATTGGACATGCGATCTCTTGCACAAGCAAACCGCTATGTTTTATTGCATAGCGATAAGTTATCACCATATCGTCAGTGAGTTTCCTAAAAAAAATCCTGTCATTCGATTCTTTTTTCTTAACCAATAGACAAATAAAGTTATCACATAATTTGTATACATTTTGACAACATTTTTTTGCAAATTACTGAATATATTATAGGGAATTTTTGGAGTCTGAGCGAGCTATTTATGGTGGCATTCAAATTAGTAAACGCACAGAGGACAAATGATTGGTTGAAAAGTTCCCAAGATGGCTTGCGAAATAGGTAAATTGTCACTATTAAAATAATTTATTCAAATATCTATGTAATGAGAGAACATTGTAGAAATTTGATCATAGAATAAGAGTTAATTGGTTTCCTACTATATTGTTAGATTCCAAATATGAAAGTTGAACAGGTTGATGCTGATGTAATTACTCTTGCTTGAGGACCGCATAATGTGGTTTCCACATATGATGGACTTATAATTAATGGTTTTAGGGTCTATACTAAAAAACTTGAGCAACATTGTAAGACTGAAAACAGTGGCGTGATGGTTTTTGCTAACGGGAGAAACTATTATGGCAATTGCATTGAAATTATGGAGCTAAACTATTATGAAAGGTTTTGGGTTATTATGCTTAGATGTGATTGGGTGAATATTAAATCTCCTAGGAGTATGAAGAAGGATGCTAATAGTTTTATTATGATGAAATTTTCTGAGCTTATCCATATAGGGAATCGTGATTCGGACGATCTGTACATACTGGCTTCTCAAGCGAAACAAGTATTTTATGTTGAGGATGGCAAGATTGAAGGATGGCTCCATGTTATCAGAGTAAAGCCAAGAGATTTGTTCAATCTAGGCGTTGAAACCCCTGTAGAAGACGATGAATATCCGCAGTGTAATAATCATATTGTAACTTAATAATTTTAGTTTTAATTTGAACAGGAATGATGTTTTAAAGTGCAAAGATTTAGTGTAATTGACATTTTTAATGCAGTATAGCAGAATGAATTTCCCCTATTTTCCTTTTTCTATTTTTCTTTATGTATAAATTTTTAGAGTTCAATTTGTTGTTTTATTCAACCTGTTAATTCTAAAAAACAGTTGACTTTTAAAGTTTCATTCTTCTTTCATCTTGGTTCTGGTTAATCTGCTTTGCTCCATCTTACTCATAGGGGTAATGTCTATAATGATTTAGCAAGTCTACATAATTTTTTTGATTGTTCTTGACGCAATTGAATCAATCGGTTCTTCATTGTATGCATGGTGGATTGGTATATATATTGACTAAGTTAGATTTTTTACAAATTCACAAGCATGTTTTTCCTCCTTATGTTACATTTTAATGGTTAATACTTGAACTGTGCTATGAGAAATATCAGGTGGTAGAAGGGAGGCACTTGAATCTGGAAGAACTCATGTGGTTAGGCCCAAAGGTAGGCACCAAGCAACCGTAATTTGGTTACATGGCCTTCGTGATAATGCTTCAAAGTATTGCTTGTAACACCCCTATCACGTAACCGTCGCCGGAGTCGGACACGAGGGGTTCACAGACTAAATTCGCTTACTATCGCAGTCCATTTTAAAATTTTCCAGGCAGTTGGCTAACTGCGACACTGTCACCTTAAAAATCATATCTTGAGTTTCACAACTCGAAAATCAGTTTCGTAATTTTTTCCTGAAACTAAACTCATATGCCCATCTACATATTTTTTTCTAGAATTTTTGGTCGGGCCAATTAGTACAGTTTATTAGTCAAAGTCTCCCATGTTACATGGATCGACTACACTGACCTTTGCACATTACGACTTGGATATCTCCCTGCACAGAGATTCAATACTGATGCCGTTTGTTTCTATAGAAACTAGACTCAGAGAGGAATCTATACATATATGGAATGACTCCTAATTATCTCTGGTTAATTTATAATGAATTTCCAAAGTCGGAACAGGGAATCCAGAAACTGTTCTGGCCCTGTCTCACGAGAACCTGAATATCTCTTAACATACTGTTCATATGGTCGTTTCGTTACTTTCCTATGAAAATAGATTCATCAAGGTTAATTTACATAATTTATTCATTATTTAATTCCAATCATACTATTTTTTGTGATTTTCCAAATCTACATCACTGCTGCTGCCAGCATCTGCCTTTAAGGTAGACTTTACCTATTTCATAGTTTCCATGATTCAACTAGCCCTTTTAGCATAAATAGCACAAATTATGATAGTGATTAACCATTCCATACCAAATGATTATAACATTATGCTCAAACATATATAAGCCATTTTCGCATGGCTATATACATTAACCAAAATATTCTTCCGCCACTAGTCTATTTTATACATGCCATAAGATAATCCAAAACATAGCAGTACCAAACAGTGGATAGTGATAGTGTGACTAGTTGCTGACGATCTCCGAGCCTGTAGCTTCGCAATGAGATCTATAAAACAGAGGAAACAGAGTAAACGGAGTAAGCATTACAATGCTTAGTAAGTTTTAAGCAGTGTCAACAGATAACAATCAAATTATAACATAGTTGTTCGTATTTTTATTTCACTCTTCCTTCGGGCATACCATCCCTTTACCGAATATGCACATCTCATCATATACAATAGGCAGATAAACTTTCACATAAAAGTGAGCTCATGTGACATAGATATATCGTATGATTTCACATCACCTCTCACACTGATCCGATGTCACATAATCATAGGAATAGTCTCATAGATTGCTCTCGTATGCATCACATAACTACCTTATGATTTAGTGCAAATCAAGCTCACATATAAACTTGGAGTACATACCTGTTTAACCTTTCGCATTGAATATATTTATAAGCAATTCTTATTACGAAGTCTTACCCGGACATAATCTCCACACGAAGTTATCGGGTCTTACCCGGACAAAATTCCCACACGTAGTCATCGAGTGTTTAGAGCTCGGATAAAGTACGAGCACGAAGCTTACGGACATTAATCAGTGATAATATTCTCGCATAAAGCCTGCGGGGTTTTAACCCGGATATAGTACTGACACAAATGCCCTTCGGGACTTATCACATTTATACACTTTCACATCCATCACGTTGACCACTCGGCCCTGTCACATATATACACTTTCACATTCATCACATCGGCCATTAGGCCTTATCACATATATACACTTTCACATTCATCACATCGGCCATTAGGCCTTATCACATATATACACTTTCACATTCATCACATCGGCCATTAGGCCTTATCACATATATATACACTTTCACATTCATCACATCGGCCATTGGGCCTTATCACATATATACACTTTCACATTCATCACATCGGCCATTAGGCCTTATCACATATATATACACTTTCACATTCATCACATCGGCCATTAGGCCTTATCACATATATACACTTTCACATTCATCACATCGGCCATTAGGCCTTATCACATATATACACTTTCACATTCATCACATAGAATCCTAAATCAAAATATAGATTTTCATGTATTCACATCACAATTATCCAAATATACTTCACATACCACATATACTTTCACGTATACACACTGTCTTGGCTGAATCTACATCTATCATTTTCCAATATCACAATTTAGAATTCACGTATGGGTTTAATCAATAGCTTATGAGCAACTAAAACAAGTTTATCAAGGTTTACAACACAATCTCAAATTCAGCACAAGCTGTTTTTCCTGAGCAATAGTCACTAAATTATTTATAACTGGAGCTACAAAACTCCAAATCACTTTCCGTTAATTTTTCCTGAATATAGACTCGTATATATTCCATCCATAAAATTTCCAGAATTTTAGGTTTGGCCAATCAATACCATATTTTTCTTAAATTTTCCCCTGTTTCACTGTTTGACTAATCTGACCACTCTTCACTACGAATCTAATTTCTCATTTTACAGAATTCAAAATGTGTTGTATTTGATTTCATTTGAAACTAGACTCATTAAGGAGTCTAAGCATATAAATTTTATCTTATAACAATTTTTGTACAATTTATAATGATTTTCTAAAAACAGAACAGAGGATTACAGTGTCATTCTGTGCTGTCTCACACAACTTTAAGTATCTCATTATCGGATATTCCTTTGCTTACGCGGTTTCTTTTATAAGAAACTAGACTCATTAAGCTTTAATTTCATGTCTCATTCAGCCTCTAATTCAAATCCATAAATTTATGGTGATTTTTTAAAGTCACGTTACTGCTGCTGTCTTGAGCAGGTTTATCACAATTTTACTCTTCTGACATATCCTTTTAGCACTTCATAATATCATATCCATTTGGCAACATATCATATCAATAACTTACCTATACTTCATAATAGCCATTAGGCTATATGCATAAAAATTTACAATAGAGTTATGATTCTTTTAATATGTGCTTAACATATCATACTCAATCACATTATAGGCTTTAATACTTAAAACTTACCTCGATCGCTAATGTACGTCAATTCCGACTATTCGACCAATTTCCCTTTTTCCACGATCCGACTTTGTTTCCATAAGCTCTTGATGCTCAAATCAACAATTTTTAACTTCAAATTTGCAAACAGCAATGTCATCACTTTACATAACAGAAATTAAATTTCATTACTTAAACTATCCATGATAATCACCTTCCAAGCACCTTAATTTTCTTTAAGCTAAACCACCTCATAGTATACATTTACACATTCGGCTAATTATAAAACAAATCACCACTCATAACCGAATCATTGACTAAAATCACATTCGGTAATATGCTTTTAAATAATTTCAATATTTATTAACATCTAAAACTAATTTGCTTGGGGTGCCATGAATTATTCAAATCGGCCGAATATCATTGAATCTCTAAAATCATGCTTATAACCACTTGGCCAAGTTTTGACATTTCAAAGCCACATATATATATTATTCAAAGTATTTAACAACACTTAAAAATCCAAAACCATAAAACTCAATTCATATAACACCAAACTCAATGCTAAATCACCCTAGGCACATTCGGCACTAGCACAAGCACACACACATTTAACTTTTCTAAAATTCAACTTTAACAAGCTTCGTATGCTTCCATGATAAAAACCGAATGCTCATCTTACCACCAACATGCATATTTAATTATCTCAAGCCTCTCTTAATCAATTTTATTCATAATAGCATGAACTCAACAATCCATTACTCATACAAAACAACATAACCGAAAACCTTACTCATTCCAAAAATTCAAATCTCAACTTGGTCACAAAAATAACTTGATATCTCACCAACACAACATCAACACCAAGCAAGAATGATGCATCCATGGCCGAGTGTCATTTCCATCACATAGCAAGATTTAGACCATGGGCTAGGTAGAACTCAAGCTAACAACTAAAACATGCATGCATCTCATGGAACATCATCAAACATACCTTAGCCTAGTTACATGCATGGCTGAACCTCTTCAATCTTTCTTCTTCCTTCCTCCTTAAAATTTTCGGCCAAGGATGAACCAAAGGATGAACACTTTTTTTTTGTTTTTCTTTCCTTCAACTCACGGCAAGGGGGGGGGACAATCACACATATCCTTTCTTTTTTTTTTGTTTCTCATCCTACTAACACTAATATTTTATTGCCCATGCTCTTTATTTTATTGTTTCCTCCCATGATGCACCAACACAACATGTCTATGACATGTTTTGCCCATCACCCTTTGTCCATCCTAATGTCATGGCCGGCCACTACTAGATGGAGGGGGGAAATTGACATGCAAGTCCCCCTTTTTCAACATGCACTAATAGGTCCTTATGTTTTGATCTATCACATTTCAAAAATGTCACACATAAGTCCTATTGACTAAATTCACATGAAATTTACTAAATCGAAGCTTAAAATTTTCACACATTTATTTTAGACAATAAATATCATGTTCAAATAATTTGGTTACTCAGTTTAGCGGTCCCGAAACCGCTTTCCGACTAGGGTCAAATTAGGGGTGTCACAACTCTCCCCCCTTTAGGGATTTTCGTCCCCGAAAATTTCCACCGATGCATAGTTTAGGATAACGTCCTCTTATTGAATTATATTCATATAAACATTAGCTCATCGATAGCAATTGTAATTCATTATTGATTTCGCATCGATCTATAAAATCATTTTCTTATCTTAAAACAAATACATAAACATTTCTACAGGTATGCACAAATATCTCATTTTCTTGATTTCATAAGCAATAATCACTTAACTTAATTCACAAATGCATTTCAAACACATATTAAGCACATATTAACATGTATAATTCACATCATCAACCCACATTTTCATTCATGAATAAGCTGTAACCTAACCGAAAGTACACATATACTCAAACATCCCAATAAATATCCTTTATAACTTTATCACATCTCAATATTCAACTTAACTCATTTCCAAAAGAAAAGTCAACTTCCACATACCTGAACATTTAGTTCATTTAGCACATTCAATCATAGTTAACGTTACCCGTATACAGTCGAATAGGCATAAAGCCTAATATAATACACTGGCATGAGATTTATTCTAGCGCATAACTCGTATATCCAAAATTATCAACATTCATAAAAAATTCTTTCAAACTTTCGAATGTCGAAACTTAATCAAAATAATTTCTTGAACAAGATTAACAAAATAGTGTCCATTCAGCAATAGCACATATAGCTCTTACAATGCCATATCCTAGATATGGTCTTACATATTCTCACATATCGAGCCGATGCCATGTCCCAGACATGGTCTTACACACTATCTCAAATCAATGCATTCGTCCCAAACGAGGTCTTACATGAATTCCACTTCACACACTTAGTGCCCACTGACCGATCTCGCACTCATAGTGCTCGGTTAAAGGAATTTGCACACACACAGTGCCTCTAATTATTCACATACATAGCGCTCTTATTAATTCGTTAATACACATTGATATGACTTAACCAAGTCTATAAACATCATGTATGTACACTTTTAAACATATCATCTCATTTAAATTTGAATTTGTATAGTAATGAGCACTTAAACTTTGCTCAAATTACCGGCACGAAGCCTACTAGGCACGAAGGCCCGAATACACGTCACCAGCATGATTACTCTTCGAGGTTTAACACGGATATATTACTAGCACGAATGCTCTTCGGAACTTAGCCCGGATACATCACTAGCACGAATGCTCCTCGGGACTTAGCCCGGATATATCACTAGCACGAATGCTCCTCGGGACTTAGCCCGGATATATCACTAGCACGAATGCTCCTCGGGACTTAGCCCGGATACATCACTAGCACGAATGCTCTTCGGAACTTAGTCCGGATATGGTCACTTAGCACAAAGCCTTCGGGACTTAGCCCGGACATCATTCAAATAACCATGCACATTTAACAACAAATCATGGCACATTCGTATTTCATTTTCGTTAGCAAAACTCAAACACAAGACACTTATCATTCTTCCAATTTCGGCTCAATAGCCACACACAAAGAGCATGATTTTGATTTGCTTAAAACATGATCTAATCAAATCATAATTTAAGCTCTATTACTCAAGAACTTACCCCTTTCCGCTATCCGAAATCGACTCGGTAAGGTCGCACCCTTAATATAAATAATTGATAGAAAATATATATATATATATAGTGGGTTCGCACACATAGTGCTTAATAATCAACCACGCACACTTAGTGCCATGTACTTTAAACTCGCACACTTAGTGCCATGCATTTCAAGCCCGCACACTTAGTGCCAATCTCACAACCGTGAACACTTATTGCCCGCACACTTAGTGCTGAAAACCAACCACTCTATACGCTTCACTGCCTTTTTACATTCGACAATTTCGTCTCTACATACATATACACATATAGCAATACACATTAGTATATCATTTACATTACTTGAATACAAACACAACATACTTATCGACCATTCAACTTCGAGTTCCATAGCCACATACAAAAATCACATTTATAGTCATAACACTCCTTCAAAATTGCATCACTTATACCCTTATAATTCAATCCAAATCGAAATTCAAATACGAGTACATGATACGTACCTGATCAACTTAATAATTTAGGCATATCTAAATGAAGTTATATCGCAAATTCTCATAGTCAGAAGCTTGCTACAGCTCGATCGGGATCAAGATTCATTACAATACAACAAACACATTTTAATAGCCAAAAATCATCACACTATCATTTTATCACTTTATGGCATGTATAAATAGACTCACGCGTGCTACGTTAGTCCTAGAATCGACTAAACCGTAGCTCTGATACCAATAAAATTGTAACACCCCTATCCCGTAACCGTCGCCGGAGTCGGACACGAGGGGCTCACAGACTAAATTCGCTTACTATCGCAGTCCATTTTAAAATTTTCCAGGCAGTTGGCTAACTGCGACACTGTCACCTTAAAAATCATATCTTGAGTTTCACAACTCGAAAATCAGTTTCGTAATTTTTCCCTGAAACTAAACTCATATGCCCATCTACATATTTTTTTCTAGAATTTTTGGTTGGGCCAATTAGTACAGTTTATTAGTCAAAGTCTCCCATGTTACAGGGATCGACTACACTGACCTTTGCGCATTACGACTTGGATATCTCCCTGCACAGAGCTTCAATACTGATGCCGTTTGTTTCTATAGAAACTAGACTCAGAGAGGAATCTATACATATATGGAATGACTCCTAATTATCTCTGGTTAATTTATAATGAATTTCCAAAGTCGGAACAGGGAATCCAGAAACCGTTCTGGCCCTGTCTCACGAGAACCTGAATATCTCTTAACATACTGTCCATATGGTCATTTCGTTACTTTCCTATGAAAATAGATTCATCAAGGTTCATTTACATAATTTATTCATTATTTAATTCCAATCCTACTATTTTTTGTGATTTTCCAAATCTACATCACTGCTGCTGCCAGCATCTGCCTTTAAGGTAGACTTTACCTATTTCATAGTTTCCATGATTCAACTAGCCCTTTTAGCATAAATAGCACAAATTATGATAGTGATTAACCATTCCATACCAAATGATTATAACATTATGCTCAAACATATATAAGCCATTTTCGCATGGCTATATACATTAACCAAAATATTCTTCCGCCACTAGTCTATTTTATACATGCCATAAGATAATCCAAAACATAGCAGTACCAAACAGTGGATAGTGATAGTGTGACTAGTTGCTGACGATCCCCGAGCCTGTAGCTTCGCAATGAGATCTATAAAACAGAGGAAACAGAGTAAACGGAGTAAGCATTACAATGCTTAGTAAGTTTTAAGCAGTGTCAACAGATAACAATCAAATTATAACATAGTTGTTCGTATTTTTATTTCACTCTTCCTTCGGGCATACCATCCCTTTACCGAATATGCACATCTCATCATATACAATAGGCAGATAAACTTTCACATAAAAGTGAGCTCATGTGACATAGATATATCGTATGATTTCACATCACCTCTCACACTGATCCGATGTCACATAATCATAGGAATAGTCTCATAGATTGCTCTCGTATGCATCACATAACTACCTTATGATTTAGTGCAAATCAAGCTCACATATAAGCTTGGAGTACATACCTGTTTAACCTTTCGCATTGAATATATTTATAAGCAATTCTTATTACGAAGTCTTACCCGGACATAATCTCCACACGAAGTTATCGGGTCTTACCCGGACAAAATTCCCACACGTAGTCATCGAGTCTTTAGAGCTCGGATATAGTACGAGCACGAAGCTTACGGACATTAATCAGTGATAATATTCTCGCATAAAGCCTGCGGGGTTTTAACCCGGATATAGTACTGACACAAATGCCCTTCGGGACTTATCACATTTATACACTTTCACATCCATCACGTTGGCCACTCGGCCCTGTCACATTTATACACTTTCACATCCATCACGTTGGCCACTCGGCCCTGTCACATATATACACTTTCACATTCATCACATCGGCCATTAGGCCTTATCACATATATACACTTTCACATTCATCACATCGGCCATTAGGCCTTATCACATATATACACTTTCACATTCATCACATCGGCCATTAGGCCTTATCACATATATACACTTTCACATTCATCACATCGGCCATTAGGCCTTATCACATATATATACACTTTCACATTCATCACATCGGCCATTGGGCCTTATCACATATATACACTTTCACATTCATCACATCGGCCATTAGGCCTTATCACATATATATACACTTTCACATTCATCACATCGGCCATTAGGCCTTATCACATATATACACTTTCACATTCATCACATCGGCCATTAGGCCTTATCACATATATACACTTTCACATTCATCACATCGGCCATTAGGCCTTATCACATATATACACTTTCACATTCATCACATCGGCCATTAGGCCTTATCACATATATGCATGTTCACATCCATCACATAGAATCCTAAATCAAAATATAGATTTTCATGTATTCACATCACAATTATCCAAATATACTTCACATACCACATATACTTTCACGTATACACACTGTCTTGGCTGAATCTACATCTATCATTTTCCAATATCACAATTTAGAATTCACGTATGGGTTTAATCAATAGCTTATGAGCAACTAAAACATGTTTATCAAGGTTTACAACACAATCTCAATTTCAGCACAAGCTGTTTTTCCTGAGCAATAGTCACTAAATTATTTATAACTGGAGCTACAAAACTCCAAATCACTTTCCGTTAATTTTTCCTGAATATAGACTCGTATATATTCCATCCATAAAATTTCCAGAATTTTAGGTTTGGCCAATCAATACCATATTTTTCTTAAATTTTCCCCTATTTCACTGTTTCACTAATCTGACCACTCTTCACTACGAATCAAATTTCTCATTTTACAGAATTCAAAATGTGTTGTATTTGATTTCATTTGAAATTAGACTCATTAAGGAGTCTAAGCATATAAATTTTATCTTATAACAATTTTTGTACAATTTATAATGATTTTCTAAAAACAGAACAGAGGATTACAGTGTCATTCTGTGCTGTCTCACACAACTTTAAGTATCTCATTATCGGAAATTCCTTTGCTTACACGGTTTCTTTTATAAGAAACTAGACTCATTAAGCTTTAATTTCATGTCTCATTCAGCCTCTAATTCAAATCCATAAATTTATGGTGATTTTTTAAAGTCACGTTACTGCTGCTGTCTTGAGCAGGTTTATCACAATTTTACTCTTCTGACATATCCTTTTAGCACTTCATAATATCATATCCATTTGGCAACATATCATATCAATAACTTACCTATACTTCATAATAGCCATTAGGCTATATGCATAAAAATTTACAATAGAGTTATGATTCTTTTAATATGTGCTTAACATATCATACTCAATCACATTATAGGCTTTAATACTTAAAACTTACCTCGATCGCTAATGTACGTCAATTCCGACTATTCGACCAATTTCCCTTTTTCCACGATCCGACTTTGTTTCCATAAGCTCTTGATGCTCAATCAACAATTTTTAACTTCAAATTTGCAAACAGCAATGTCATCACTTTACATAACAGAAATTAAATTTCATTACTTAAACTATCCACGACAATCACCTTCATAGCACCTTAATTTTCTTTAAGCTAAACCACCTCATAGTATACATTTACACATTCGGCTAATTATAAAACAAATCATCACTCATAACCGAATCATTGACTAAAATCACATTCGGTAATATGCTTTTAAATAATTTCAATATTTATTAACATCTAAAACTAATTTGCTTGGGGTGCCATGAATTATTCAAATCGGCCGAATATCATTGAATCTCTAAAATCATGCTTATAACCACTTGGCCGAGTTTCACATTTCAAAGCCACATATATATATTATTCAAAGTATTTAACAACACTTAAAAATCCAAAACCATAAAACTCAATTCATATAACACCAAACTCAATGCTAAATCACCCTAGGCACATTCGGCACTAGCACAAGCACACACACATTTAACTTTTCTAAAATTCAACTTTAACAAGCTTCCTATGCTTCCATGATAAAAACCGAATGCTCATCTTACCACCAACATGCATATTTAATTATCTCAAGCCTCTCTTAATCAATTTTATTCATAATAGCATGAACTCAACAATCCATTACTCATACAAAACAACATAACCGAAAACCTTACTCATTCCAAAAATTCGAATCTCAACTTGGTCACAAAAATAACTTGATATCTCACCAACACAACATCAACACCAAGCAAGAATGATGCATCCATGGCCGAGTGTCATTTCCATCACATAGCAAGATTTAGACCATGGGCTAGGTAGAACTCAAGCTAACAACTAAAACATGCATGCATCTCATGGAACATCATCAAACATACCTTAGCCTAGTTACATGCATGGCCGAACCTCTTCAATCTTTCTTCTTCCTTCCTCCTTAAAATTTTCGGCCAAGGATGAACCAAAGGATGAACACTTTTTTTTTGTTTTTCTTTCCTTCAACTCACGGCAAGGGGGGGACAATCACACATATCCTTTCTTTTTTTTTTGTTTCTCATCCTACTAACACTAATATTTTATTGCCCATGCTCTTTATTTTATTGTTTCCTCCCATGATGCACCAACACAACATGTCTATGACATGTTTTGCCCATCACCCTTTGTCCATCCTAATGTCATGGCCGGCCACTACTAGATGGGGGGGGGAAATTGACATGCAAGTCCCCCCTTTTTCAACATGCACTAATAGGTCCTTATGTTTTGATCTATCACATTTCAAAAATGTCACACATAAGTCCTATTGACTAAATTCACATGAAATTTACTAAATCGAAGCTTAAAATTTTCACACATTTATTTTAGACAATAAATATCATGTTCAAATAATTTGGTTACTCAGTTTAGCGGTCCCGAAACCGCTTTCCGACTAGGGTTAAATTAGGGGTGTCACATTGCTTTTTAAAATTCCTACTTTTAGTTTTTGGGAAGTAAATTTAACTTTACTTTCTTAACATCAGTAATTTAACTTATTTTCTCTTAGGAAAATAAAACAATATAATTTTCAAATTTCTCATTTCTCCTAAAGTGTCAAATACAAAAGGAAGAAATATTATATATGTATATTCTATTTGGTAGGTGTATGCATATCTAGCTCTTCCCTTCCCTGAGCAGATTTAGCTTGCCTTTGATTCTTTTTAAAACTCAAGTATAGATTTTGATGAGACTCCATTATTCCGGCCATAACCCACCTAAAAGTTTCTAACGATTAAAGCTTTAATGAGATAGAGAATGATTGTATGTATTATATAATATTGTAAACTAAATTAGCAATAGATTTTGATGTGTTATTTATCTAATTTATTTATTTAATTTTGGTTCACATCCCATTGATGTGCATCAAACGTTGTTGATATAAAGAAACGAATAAATCAAATATCTTAAAGCCATCTTCTTCCTTGTAAGAAAGAAACATTAAAGAAATCAAATACTTCACAACTAGGGTACATAGTAAATTTTGATATGGTATTTTGATTTTTTAAAGTATAAATTTAATTTATTTATGTTAGGTACATATTACTAATCATATTATAATTTGTTTAAGTTTGATGTGTTATTTGTTAATTTTAATTTATTTATAAAAATTAAATTTTTGGTTATTATTTTGAAAATTGAATAGAATATAAATTTATGTAAATATTCAAATATTTGCTTCCCTTTTGTTGTTTTGCTGGATATTTCCTTGGGCTGTTTTTTTTCAAATATGCAAATTTATTTACCGTTTTTGTTTTTTTTTGTTTTAATAGAATGCAGTACAGATTCTCCATCTTTTGACAAATCCTAAAATCTAAAATAAAAAGTAAGTCTTGCTCAGTTTACAGTAGGTTTCAAGTTTCCCGGGAGTAGGAAGTTTAAAATCCATATTTGCCCGGTTTTTCCTCATTCTCAAAACTTATGATTTTTTTTTCAATGTTGTGCTGGGTGCTTCATCGTTAACTATCACCGGTTTGTTTTCTAGGAAAATGATTGGCAAAAGGCAAACATTAAAAGGTGTATGATTCTCTTCGAGGGGTTCTTCGACAGGTTTGAACGCCTTGGGAAGTGCTGCTACCGATAGTCAAAGCACGGGAGACGAAACTCCAACTCAATCAGTAGAGGGAGTACCTGCAACTCTGGCTGGTACATCCATTGGCTTCTGTTTGTTTTCTAGTTTTCATTTTGTTCACAATATACAGAGAAACAGGTAAATTTCGGCTTTAACTTTGTGTTTGGTTTTTTTCCCCACTGATCTTTCTATTTGTTTTTTTTGTTTTCTAGTTTACTTGCAATTACTGTTTTTATTCAAATATCTAATGAAATTTGAGCTTTACTAATTTTATTTGATTCTGATATATATTTTCCCTAGGTATAACAAAAGTGCAAAACTGTTATAAATTTTGAAAATTTCAATCTTTAAACTAAAAGTGTTTTTTGTTTTTCTTCATTTATCTTCCTAGAAAGTGCAAAATTTTAAAACATAATAATTTAAGTCGGTAATTTTACTTTTTAAAGTGTTTTTAAAGCATTTGCTATTTAGAATAAGATAATATTACAAATATTTGATACTTTGATGTCTATGCATTAGTTAATATTTGATGTATGAATTATATATAAAGCAGAGTGAGTTCAATTTTTGCATGTTCTAATCCGTTCAATACTTTATCCTTGTATTTTGAACCGATTCACTCTCAAGTTTTATTTCTTTAAAGTAATCTGTTGAAATGGATTTATTTTATACACAAATAAAGGATAGAAGAAAATAAAATGTAGTTGATCTTGCAAACATACATATGCGTATATAATTTTCTAGGTTGCAATTAAAACTATATGTTTGATCTTACAATTGAATGTTTGCTCTGTGCTTCATGTTCGACCAGTTAGTGTTGCATTTTTAACTTCCAAAAACTCCGTTTCATCTTTTCTCTAATTGAAATGTAAATGATAATACTGTAAAAGTAATTCCATTGCATTAAAATAAAAAATGCGACTTATAGTGTCGAAGAATTTTACATTCTCAGATATAGAGTTAGAAACCTTATAGTCTAATGCTAACATTTTTATTTGTTAGTTTGGCCTCATCGTAATATCAGCTACGTGAGTAATTTTGTATTTTAAAATACTACATTGGTGGTGGAATTAATGAAATTTCTTTAAACCAAAATAATAGAGGAATGGTGAATGGCGAGAGCATAAGTATAAGATATAATTTACAAGCAGTGGTAAAATAAGAAAAGAAAAGGTATAGCTGTTTAAATGTAGATAAAGAGAATAATAAATAAAGAAAAGGTATAGCTGTTTAAATGGTGAGAGCATAATTATAACATGAAAGTATTATGTGTTTTTTATGATAAATAAAATCTTTTATTATGCTTTTATATAATTAAGAGTGGTTTTTTTTTCTTTTTTTACATATACACAATTTGCTTCTGTATCTTATTTATTTTTTCACATTGATACATAATTTTTTTCAATTTTCATATCTAAAATATAATTGTTACTTTTGACAGAGGCTACTAAGGGTACTAAGAGAAAGCGAGAGCCTACAAACATGAAAGATATATGGAATCTTCAACCTGGAACTCGTATAGTAGTAGATGCCAACCAATATGACCAGCCTATTGGGAAGGAAGCGTCCAAATTGGCTGAATTTCTCGGTACAATTGCAAGGACTGGTTCCATATGTCCTTTGAATACAAAACATTGGAAACATCTTCCTAAATATGTGTCTGAAAACATATTGGCAATCGTTCATGTATGTAGTACATAACCATTTTCTAATTTAATGTATTGCAATAATTTTGAATTATTTGAAATTGTATGTAATGAGTACTTGTTACATTATTTTGTTATACGTGAAAAGTTTGATCTCCAAGGTAAGGTGGAGGACTCGGACATCCTCTCACATGTTGGAAAACTTCGGAAGGAGTTTAAATCGACTTTGAAAACTAGATACTACAAAGAGATAGTCCAAGAAGGTCGACCGATTCAAGAAATATACGAAAACAATCCTCCTGGTGTGCATAATGATCAATGGAAGTGGCTAGTGGAGCGATGGGGAACACCACAAGCTGCGGTATGCACTTTTATTAGATTAAATGTCCCATTTTTCCTACTTCCACTTACGGTATGATCAAAGTAGTGCATAAATGCATGATTTGTTGAATGAGGCATAATAAACTTAGTTTTCCTATTACTCTCATATTTTTTGTTATTAATTTAAACAATAGGCACAATCAGAAAAGGCGAAAGAATTCCGAACAAAGGTGCATTATGCACATACTACTGGTCGTACAGGATATGCAACCCTCAATGCACAGTTTGTAAGTATTACATATTAATAAATATGTAACTTATATTAATTATTCTGTGCTCATTGGTGAATAATGTTAACAACTATTGTTTTGTTGTATAATAGGCTAAGAATGAAGGCCGTGAACCCTCGCATTTGGAGCAGTTTAGATTTCAACATTTGCGCAAAGATGGGAGTGACAAATTGAGTAGTGAGGCAGCACAACAAGTTTATGTAAGAAACAAATGGGTATTATTTATTTATTTATATTTATTTTGACATCAATTTTTTTTTCAAAATAGATTTTTTTAATTAAAGATAACTGTAGGATGAAGCATGCAAGATGGTTAAAGACTTTATGCCAACACCTGAAAGTTCTTTCACACCTCAAGATAATACTGAATTAGAAAACGAGGTCTATACACAAGTGTTCGGCCCTGAAAAGGATGGAAAAATGTTGGGATATGGACGTGGGATGACCAAATCCAGGTTGTTTGGCTATGGGTCAGTTACTTGAGGAAGCCAATCTACATCAGTACAATGATTGAAGAGATGAGCGCTAAACATGTCCAACAAATACAAATAATTCAAGCTGAACAAGCAGTTCGAGAGAAAACTCTACTCGAGGAAGCAGAATCTCGATTTCGTATGGAGGCTGCAGAGCGAGAAGCTTATTTGATAGCTGAGGCAAAAGAAAGACTTATGAAATTAACTGAAATTCAAGAGGTAAAGTTCATGGAAATGTTGGATGCTCGTGACAAAAACTATAAGGCTCTCATCGATGAGTGCATGGCAAAGGGAATGTCAAGTAAGTACAAGGGTTTTCATAATAAGCATAGTAATTAAGGTGACTATTTTATAACTAGATTGTCAATAAGTTTTTAATGGTTTAATAGACATTGATTGTTGTAATTGAATGCTATGTTCTTATTTGATGTCTTCATTGCTTGCTCAACTAATAATTAGTGGATGTACTGATGAAAACTCTTTATTTAGCTTCAATTTATGGTTATTTGGTTAATATTAAAATATTATTCTCATGTGTTCATGTTGTTTCTCATCTAACTTGTATAAATAGAAAATGTACATTGCTATTTTTTTGCAGTTGAATTTCAAAGTAGCGGACTTGATGATAAAGCCTTCAGTTCGGATGATGATGAATGAGGCTTATTGCATATTATGTATTATATATATATATATACACGTTATAGTGGTTGATGAATGCAATTGTCTCATAATTTTTTGGTGTCATCGGAATCAAGTTGACAACATGTTGCAGCCTATTGACTGCTTTTATTAGGATTTTGTATAATTTTTTGATGTCATGTGAATAGGTTGAGAATATGTTCGCAATATGTTGACAACTTCTATTAGGATTTTGTATATAAATTACTAACTGCATTATTCAATGATAATTTTGTATTTATATGATCATTTTATGTTAACTAATTGTTCAATTAATATTGACTCAAACTTTTCCACACCCAATACATACAAATTTGCTCATATTTCACCAAAATAGGCTCTTAAAAATCGGGGAAAACATCGTAAAAAATAATCATACATGAGGCAAAGATCTATTCCAACATTTTCAAGTTGCATTGGAAAAGGTCTATCCCAACCTTTTTAGGGTTGCTGTAAACAGGTCTATTTCAACATTTTTAACGTTGTCTTAGATAGGTCAATCCCAACCTTTGCTAAAAGTCGCCTTAGATAAGATATATACCAACGTTTTTAAGGTTACCTTAGAAGAATCTATCGCAACCTTCTTAACGTTGCTTTAAACCAGTATATCCCAACCTTTTTTTAAGGTTGCCTTAGACGATGTCTATTCTAACATTTTTAAAAGGTTGCCTTAAACATGCCTATCCCAACCTTTCCTAAAGGTTGCCTTAGACAAGATCTATCCCAACTTTTTTAAAAAGTTGCTTTAGATCAGGTTTATACCAATTTTTTTAAGGGTTGCTTTAGACAAGGCCTATCCCAACCTTTTTAAGATTGCCTTAAATGAGTCAACCCCAACCTTTTAAAGGTTGCCATAGACGGATCTATCCCAACTATTCTTAAAAGTTGCCTTAGACAAGAACTATACCAACCTTTTTATAGTTGCCTTATACAGGTTTATAACAATGTTTTTCAAAGGTTGGTCTTGACTAGGTCTATACCAACCCATTTTAAAGGTCGGCATTGACTAAAACTTTCGCAACTTTTCAATAAGCGTCGGCTTATGTTGACTTATACCGACGCTTTTTTAAAAGTGTCGCGAAGCCTATACCAACTGCACTATATACAACCTTTTTGGAAGCATCGGGAGAAGCGTCGCGAAGCCTATGCCAACATTTTTTGCGTCGTCTTAGGTAAAAAAAAGTGTCGTATTAGGGCATTTTTTACATAGTGATTGAAAGGTTTTATAATATTGAAGATATAAACATGAGTGTAATTAATGTTTCTAAATGGATTCGATTGAAAGATTTTTATTTTAATGAGAGCAAGCATTAATGATGAAAATATATAACATATGTTATCCTTTGACTTAATGTAATTTAAATCATTTGTCCCTCAAAATATACTTGCCTATATTATCCTTTCTCATTTGTCCCTATTTTCTAAGGAGGAAGCAGAAAATATATATGAATAAAATAAAAGTATGAACCATCTTATCAAAATAAATATAATATATATATATATAAAAGTGAAAAAACAACTAAACAGTAATAATTTAATATATGTTGGGGCTTGTAAAATTATAAACAAATTATAAAATATTAAAAACTATCATGGTAAAACTATAATTCATATTGTATCGGTAGTTGGAACATTCAGTTATACAACTTTAAAATAAGATTTAGGATAAAGTTTTGAGTGGATATTTTTTATATAAAAATCTCATTAGAAAATTTGTCAAAATTTTAAGCACCACTTTATCTTTTTTTTTAAATATGATAAAGGTATGAAAAATATTAGGTTTATAATCATTTTGTTGAGGAAACCATAATTCTCATTGGTAATAAGAGATATATTTTTATATTTATATGAAAGAAATGATGAAATTTGAAGAAAAAAGAATCATCAATAAAATATCACTCAAAAAATAAGATAAATGTAGATGGCTCAGTATCAATGAACATATTAAAGGCAGCAATAGCTGGGGTGATAAGAGGACCAAGTCGAGGCTGGCTAGTCGGCTTCAGAATGGTAACAAGTATGTTGGATATCTTTAATATTGAAGCTAAGGTTGTTCTGAAAGTCTAAAAATAGCTTGGGACAGATGATTTAGGCAAGTAGAAGTCGAAAGTGGTAACGCATTATTAATTGATGTGTTGCGAAACTGTTAGCTCTATTTTTTCAAGTATTTTTATATAACAAAAAGCATATTAAAAATCCCCTACCTAAATTTTCAAAAATTGTTTATAAGTCCTAAAATTGTTTTCAAAGTATTGGACAAGATAAATGTAACAGCCCAGTTTTAGCTAAATCAGAAACAGTAGTTTCGGAACCACAAATTCGAGGTCGTAAAATTATTTAATATTATTTTTGTTGTTTACAGCATGTGAATATGTATGTGTGAAGATTTTGTGAGCTAATTTTATCGTTTAATAGCTCAATTTGAGAAAAAAAGACTTAATCGCGTAAAATGCAAAAGTTGCATTCCACTTATTAAATGTGTCTATTTGATATGACTTATTAAATTAAAGGTCCTTATGTTGCAATTAGACCATTGGTAGTGGAATTTGACATAAATGGGCATATATTAGGTGATTTTATAATGGTTTAATTAAGGATAATATAGTAAAATATGTATTATGTATAATAAAATAAAATAAAACAAAGTCAAAAATTAGCTTTAATATCATCATCTTTGTCAAAATTGAAGTGGAAAGAAAAAAATTCATGGCTATTTAGGATTCGACTACTATCAAGCTCAATTGTAAGTTCATTTTTATCGGGTTTTGATGATTTCTATGTTTTTGTGATCGTTGCTTCATATAATAGCTAGCTCGTACCCTAATTTCTAAAATTGTTGATCATTTTGTGAAGTGCCATTGATGAGTGCTTGAGCTCTTGAATGTTTGATGATGGAAAATGAATAATTGTTAACAGTTTTACATGTTTTGTAAAGTGATTTTTAGTGAAATTGCATAAAAATGACTAATTTGTGAAAAGTGTAAAATGTGTAGTTAAATTGTGAAACAAATGAAAGATATGGGCTTATATTAATTAAGGGAATATTCAGCCAAGCATGTGTATAAGAAAATTTTGTGCATTTTGTGTATTTATGAAATAGGGACTAAAATGAATAAATGTGTAACTTTAGGGGCTAAAGTGAAAAAATTCTCAAATATGTTTCTGTGGATGAAATTGAATGTGTTGATGAATAAAAGGGTTAATTTTGAATGTATTTAGATCAAGAAAAGAGGATATCAGATTTGAATCGAGGTAAATCAAAAGTTGTCGATTAGTCTTTTCGGTCCGTTCGTCTCTGTACGAAGTAAGTTCATATGAAAATAAATGTATTTTAATTGAATTATTCATAATTTTATGATATTGTAATGAATAGCTATGGATGATGAATATGTGAAATTGAGAAAACATTGGTCGAATTATGGCCTCTGAAAGCCCCGTATCGAACCATAGGAATAGTTAAGATACATATGTCATGACATAGGATTCCGGTATGTGATTTTGTGTAAGACCACGTCTGGGATGTTGGCATCGATTTGAGATTTACGTGTAAAACCATGTTTGGGACATTGGCATCGTATTTGATTTCGTGTAAGACCCTGTTTGGGACAGTGGCATTGGTATTTGATAACATGTAAGACCACGTCTGGGACGTTGGCATTGTACGAGTTTACGAGCTATTCGAGTATCCTTATCAATTCCAAACGGTTCAACAGGCAGTATCAAGAATGGAATAAAAATGTGAATAAGTATCCGATTTAGGTACGTATGAAATGTATATGTTATTCAAGAATGAAAGGTGAGTATGTGTATAAATAATGACATGTGAATTTCATATGAATGAATGGTGGTTAAAAGCAAGTGCATTAAGAACAAGTGAGTTAGATGTGAATTATGAAACTTGTTTATGAAATTTGCTATGGATTCCATGGATAAATTGGCTTATATTTATCTTATGTGTTAAGTTTATTTGTATATAGTTTACTAAGCTTTTGAAAGCTTACTTTGCGTGTGTTTTTCATTATTTTATAGATTATCAAAGCTACCATGAACTCGGGGATCGTCAAGGATTGTCGTCACACTATCGAACATTATTTTGGTACTTTTGAAGTTGTAAATGTTAATATATAACATGTATAGGCTAGTAATGTTATGATATGTGTTATGTGTTATGTGTATTTATTGCCATGTGATATGGTATAAATACGATTGAGACTATGGAATTGGTTTTGGTATAGACTTTGTGATGGAGAAAGGTTATAATTGATATACATATATATGGTATTGGGTGAATTGCCATCTTGATATGATTTGGTAGTTAAATTGGTATGCTTTGATATGAAATTGAGTATGAAATTGATTGGTGATATTGTGGATTGAATTATGCATGTTTGGGTATGGTTTTGGTTGCTATTTGGTCATGAATTATGCTTTGGATGATGCTTGTAGAGATGACCCTTTTTGGGTGGCATGTTGTCCTTATAAATGGCCTATTTTTGTCCGCACGGGTGTGTGTCTCAGCCGTGTGCGACGCACAGTTATGTTATATGACCGTGTGTCCCTTGGGGTACCCTTCGATTTAAAGTCAGTTTACCCTACAATTTTGACATGGCCTAGACACATGGGCGTGTCTATTGGCTGTGTGTGGCACACGGACTGGCACATGGGTGTGTGGCCGGCCGTGTGACCCAAGTCAGTAACCTCCCTAATTTTCCCACGGCCATGGCACACGAGCGTGTCCTCGGCCGTGTGGTGCAAGTCAGTATGTATGCCCTGTTTTCACATGGCTTGTGACATGGGTGTGTCTGGTAGCCTTGTGAAGCACACAGCCCGTTCACACGGGCGTGTGACCTTTATATCTTTGAAAATTTTCTATGTTTCCAAAAGTTTGTGAATGTTATTAATTTAGTCCTGAACCCCTTCTAAGCATGTTTTAAGGTCTCATAGGACCTTGCAAGGGACAATGTGATTGATATGAATAAATGTGTGATTATAATTGTATGAATGTAAGTGAATCGTGTGTGATTTCCAGTAATGCCTCGTAAGCTTATTCCGATGTCGGATATGGGTTAGGGGTGTTACAATAAACGTTTAAATAGCCTTAAATTAACTTAATTTTTAATGAGTTTTTCAAGTCTGAAGGACTTCTACCAATACTTAGGTGGACAATTATCGGTAGAACTCAAGATGGAAAACCTTGAAAAGGCTACATAATTCTACTGGTAGAACTCCCAGTTCTACCGATACAACCCGAACTTCTATTTGTGGAACGCATTCCAATGTGCAAGGTAGTTTTGGCTTGAAATCTCTACTGATACCCTGGTATGATCTATCGATATAACCAGAGTTCTATCGATACCTTAAGGACTTCTTCCGAGACAAGTCAAGGTAGTAGCAAAAGTTCAGCCTCTTCTTCACTTCTATTGATACTCTGCTAGGTTTTACTGATACCAGTTGAATCTCTCAGATTTTTACTGGTATAAGAGGACCTCTACCTATACAACGAGCCCAACTATCATATATTAGAAGAATTTCTACCGATACAAGTCCCCTTCTACCGATACAACGAAGTTGCAAACTGTATTTAATGCTAGTTTTTATGGCTATAACGACTCTATTTTGTTTCTAACGGCTACAAATGTCCACAAGGTTGTTAGAGAATTTAAATACAAGGTCAAGGCTCCTCATTAAAAATATAAAACAAGTGCCTAAATTCCAATAACTCAATTTTCAATCTTTTTTAATCTTTTACTAAATATTTTTTGTACACACTTGTGGGTTAAGTTTTTTATCATTCTTTCAAGTTTTGTAACTTTATGTAAGAGTACTTAATTTTTTATTATATACCTTTTAGATTTATCATCTTATTCATCATTATTTCCTCTCATTTGTGAGGTGGTACTTAAGGTTTTAAGTAGAAAACCTTAAGGGGAAGTGATTCTATCTTACCTTTAAAAAGATAGTAATTTTTAAGGTTAAACTTTAAAGGTTCAAATCTAGTGGATTTAGGAAATCCTTAGTTGTGGAAAGCTAAGGTAGTGAAGGTAGGCCATTGAGGCCAAACCACTATAAATACTTGAGTCATTTTATTTTTCCTATTTCTCGAAAATGTTTTAATACATCAATTCACCCTCTCTTGATGTATTTTAATCTCAACAATTAGTATCAGAGCTAGAACTCTAGAGACGATTTTACCATTAAGAGAAAAGATGTTCAAGATATCCAAGATGGAATCCATAAGTCAAGAAATTTGCTTCATGGCATTGGAACAAAATTCCACCATATTGGGAGAAGGGCATTCCACCATGAGACCTCTTTTATTCAATGGCACCAACTACTCATATTGAAGAATAAGAATGAAGCTATTCATCCAAGCTAACGACTATGAAGTTTTGAGGATAATTACAAATGTGTCATCTTTTCCAAGAAAAAGGTTGAAGATGTTATTGTCCCAAAGGAAGAGAGTGAATTGGATGATAATGATATAAAAAAGGTGCAATGAAATGCAAAATTCATGCACATTCTATTTTGTGCTCTTGGTCCAAGTGAGTACAATAGAGTCTCCTTATGTGACAATGTAAAAGAAATATAGGATAAGCTTTAAGTAACCCATGAAGGGACAAGTAGATTTAAGGATTCCAAGATAAGCGTTCTCACCCTTGAGTATGAGTTGTTTAAGGCAAAATCGAAAGAAGGAATCAAAAAGATGTCCAATCGCTTCACCCACACATCAATGGTCTCAAAGTTCTTAGGGAGATATATCCCAACAATGAGATGGTGAATAAGATGTTGAATAGTCTCTCAAAGTCTTGGGAACCTAAAGTGACGATAATAGAAGAAACAAAGGATCTCAACTTACTCTTACTTGATGAGCTTATCAGTTCCTTGTTGACATATAAAATGAAGATCAACCACAAAGCACAAGAAATCAAAGAAGCTCCAAAGAAAGTGGGAGTTCCCTTCAAATCAACAACTTGTGAGAAGGATGAAGGCTCTAGTAATGATGAGGAGGGGGAGGAGGAGATGACTATGTTTGCAAAGAAATTCAAAAAATTCATGAAGTTCAACAAAGCCGAAAGATTTCGAAGAAGAGACATCATCAAAGGTGAACCAAGCAAAAAAGGAAATAAGTCAATCATTTTCTATGAGTGCAAAAAGTCGAGTCACATTAAATTTGATTACCCACAATTGAAGAAGAAAGGGGCATTAAAACAAAATAAGAAAGCCATGATGGCAACTTGGAGCTATAATGATTCATCCGATAGTGATGAGGACAATGAAGTTGCTAACCTATGTTTTATGGTTATTGAAAAACCAAAGGTAATCCTAAATTCTAGTGAATTAAATGAATATACATTTGAAGAATTACAAGATGCCTTTAATGAATTAGCTATAGATTTTGAGACTATGATCTCCAAATATAAGAAAATGATTTCAAAATTAAATGAGGAAAATAACTCTCTAATCATAGCTAAAGAGGAAATAGAAAAGAAATTTAATGATATGCAAGCTCAAATTGATGATTTGAACAAAAACTAAATGATATGCTTGAATATCAAAGAGCCTTCTTTGACAAGAGTGACTTAGGTTTTGTAAATCTACAAAAAAAAAAGAAATTTTAAAAATTTCTTTGAAAACCCAAGCTATATTTATGATGCCTCACTCTCATGCACAAATTGCCACAAAAAGGGGCATGATAAACAAGTATGTTATTTAAGGAAGATCACATCTAGGAGCACACTCAATAAGAGTGTATGGATTCCAAAAGAATTAAACACATCTCACAACAAGGATGCTTTAAAAAAGTGGATTCCTAAGGGGAAAAAATTGTTAAGACTAATGCTAATGGACCCAAGAAAGTTTGGGTACCAAAATCCGAAGTTTAACTTTGTGTTTGTAGGAAGAAGAGCATTGCTTCAAGGCAATCAACTCTAAGAACAACTCATGATACCTTGATAATGGGTGCTTTAGACACATGACCAGTGACAAAAGCCATTTCATAGAACTAATGCTAAAGAATGGAGGAGAAGTTACATTTGAAGATAACTCCAAAGGGCTTATTGAAGGTATTGGTTCTATAGGTATAAATTCTTCCACTCTCATTAAAAATGTGCTTTATGTCAGTGGTCTTAAGCATAACCTCCTTAGTATTAGTCAGCTTTGTAACAAGGGAGTCAAAGTAATATTTAAGTCTAATAGGTGCAAAGTTGTAGATATTGTAAATAATAGGACTCTTTTTGTAGGCCATAGGGTAGGTAATATTTTTATGGTGCATTTTGATGACATATCTTCCTCTAATATTTACTTTATGGCTAATAATGAAAATGTATGTTGGCTATGGCATATAAGATTAGGCTATGCAAGCATGAGTGTTACTTCAAAGCTTATTAAAAATAAACTTGTTGGCATGCCTAACTTTCTTATTTACTTTGATAAAGTATGTGATGCATGTGCTAAAGGTAAACATAGGAGAGCATCTTTTAGATCTGAAAATATAGTTTTTACATCTAGAGTAATTCAACTTATTCATATTGGAAATTTTGGACCCACTAAAACTATGAGTTTAGGAGGTAAACAATATGGATTTGTTATTGTTGATGATTATTCTAGACAACATGGGTTTTCTTCTTGTTTTCAAATGATGAAGCTTTAGAAAAAATTATTACTTTTTGTAAAATGATTCAAAACCAAGTGGGATATTCAATTTCAAGTGTAAGAAGTGATCATGGAAAAGAGTTTAAAAACCTTGGCTTTGATAATTTTTGTAATGAACATGATATTAGTCACAATTTTTTGACACCTAGAACCCCTCAACAAAATGGAGTTGTTAAGAGGAAAAATAGGACTTTAGAGGAAATGGTTAAATCATGTTATGTGAAAATAATTTACCAAGATATTTTTGGGTAGAAGCCATAAACAGTTCTTGTTATATTATAAATAGAGTTATGGTTAGACATATTTTAAAGAAAACTCCTTATGAACTTTTTAAAGGAATAAAATCTAACATAAGCCACTTTCATCTTTTCGGTTGCAAATGTTTTGTTTTGAATAATAGAAAATAAAATTTAGGAAAATTTGATGCCAAAAGTGATGAAGGTATTTTTCTTGGATATTCCACAAATTCTAAAGCTTATAGAATTTTTAACAAAAGAACCCTTGTTGTAGAAGAATGTATACATGTTATTTTTATGAATCTAAATCTCATTCTAGAAAAGAATCTATCGATTTTGACAATGTAGAAATATATCAAGTTGAGTAGAATCAAACATCACATAAAGTTTAAGGCATAAATGAGTTGGTTCAAGAACTTAAAATTGATGAACTTCAAGAACCAACTTGTGTTGAAAGAGAATCTAGACACCTAAGAGAGCTTTCATATGTTAAGGATGGACACATCATTGGTGATCCATCTAAAGGGGTAATTACTAGATCTTCAATTAGAAATACTTGTAATTATGTTTCCTTCATTTCTTGCATAGAACCTAAAAACATTGATGTTGCTTTAAATGATGAATTTTGGATAATGGCTATGGAAGGAGAATTAAATCAATTTGAAAAAAAAATCAAGTATGGAATTTAGTTGATAGACCTAGAAAATCATCCAACTATAGGAACTAAATAAGGCTTTAGAAATAAAATTGATGAAAATGGTAACATTGTTAGAAACAAGGCTAGATTAGTTGCCAAAGGATATAGCCAAGAGGAAGGTATAGACTATGATGAAACTTATGCACTGATAGCTAGGTTAGAAGCCATTAGGACGTTAATAGTTTTTTCATGTTCAAACAATTTCAAACTTTTTCAAATGAATGTCAAAACTGCATTTTTAAATGGTTTCATAAATGAAGAAGTTTATGTTGAACAACCTCCTAGTGTTGAAAATCCAGATTTTCCAAATCATGTTTTCAAATTTTCCAAAGCTTTATATGGTATGAAGCAAGCTCCTAGAGCTTGGTATGAAAGGCTTTCCAAATTTTTAATTGAAAATGGCTTTAGAATAGGCAAAGTAGGCACCACATTGTTCATAAAAACTAAAGACAAAAACATTTTAGTAGTACAAATTTATGTTGATCATATTATATTTGGTGTTACTAATGAACTTCTTTGTCAAGAATTTTCTAAGATTATGCAAGGTGAAATTGAGATAAGCATATGGGTGAGCTCAACTTTTTTTGGGGCTCCAAATCAAGCAAACTAAAAATGGCATCTTCATCAATCAAGCCAAATACATCAACGAAATGCTCAAGAATTTTAAAATGGAGGACTTGAAGCCTCAATCAACACCAATGAGTATTCCTATGACAACCTATTTTTCAATGAAATCAGAATAGTGGTTTCAGGACAACAAATCCGGCCGAAAAATAAAATTTATTTTTATTATATTATATAGTATGTATTATGATAGACATGTTGTGTGAAAAATTTGATACGAAAATTTTATCGATTAAGTGTTTAATTACGAGAAGGACTAAATCGCATATAATGTGAAAGTTGAATTATAGTAGCTATAAGGATTAAATAGCTATGAAATTCAAATCTAGAGGTCCTTATATGGCAATTAGACCATTAAAGAAAAATATGTAGATTTTTGGTGACTCATCCATGGAAAACTTAGAAAAGAGTAGGGATTAAATTGGAAATTGAAATAGTTAATTAATTAAAAGATGATAAAAAGAAAATATCTTCTTATTTTTTCATCTTCAAACCCAAAATTTTATGGAAACCCTAGAAGAGAGAGAATAAACTCTCAAGGCTTAATTGGGTAAGTTTCCTTGTCCTTTTTTTAGTGATTTTGGTATTTTTGAAACCAGGATAACTTAATCTATCTATTTGGGGGATTAATTTGAAAAGTTATCAAAGTATGAGAAATAGGTCATGGATGTATATGCTAAAAATTAGAAATTTATGGTAGAAAATGAAAGGTTGTTGATAGATAAACAACTTTTACAAAGTAATTTTTGATGAAAACATGATTTAGGGACTAAAATGTAAACTTGTGAAATTGAAGAAAAATTTTGAATTTTTATAAATACATGTGCTGTAAATTTTGTAATAGGATTTTTGTTAGGCTTGGAAGAGGGAGTAAATTGCACAAGTTTCATTTTTCGAGCCTAGGGATGAAATTGGAATTTATGAAAAAATTAGGGGCAAAATGGTAATTTTGCCTAGGACATAAATTGAGTTCAAATAAATATGAAATATGTGAAATTGATGATTAAAGCTATTTATATAGATTCAAACAACACAAATTCGAGGTTAGACCGAGGAAAAAAAGGTTTCGAATTAGTAGATTTTATACGCGAACAAGTGTCGAGGTAAGTTCGTGTAACTTAATCAAGCATGTAAATATGTTAAATTGAATGTTGTGTTTGTATGGTATGTGACTTATATTGATGTACATTATTTGAATGCTATAATGAAAAATTGAATACATGCTTGAAATGGTGAAAAAAGGTTAAGTCCCAATTGAATATTGAATTCCAATAAATACATGAGCTTTCCCGAAACAAATAAGGTCCTGCATTTGTTGCGGAAGGGATTTAGCTCAGACGAGTAATCTTATTGACCTTGTTATAGAAAAGATTTAGCCCGATGGGTAATCCAGATATAATACCTCTCGAGTATACATTATGATTAGGGTTTAGCCTAGACTGGTAATCCTAATTGAACTCTTTTAAGCATACGTTATATAAAGGATTTAGCCTGGACTGGTAATCTTGTTATACGATATGTGGCTCGAGAGTGTATTGCTTAATTATGTGCCTTAATGGGTACCCTATAAGAATTAACGGATTATGGAACCGTACACCCTGAGTGTACTACTTGAGTATCCATCGAAATTTCAATGATTCAATGGACATAAAACTCTTGACATGGTATGAGAATTATGAGATGAAATGATAATGATTAGAAAAGAAATATTGCATGATGAGCTCATCTATGTTTACTTGATTATTATAAGGATTTTTTATGACTAACATGTTTGATTGAATGCATGTGTTTAGGCAATATTGCTAATGGATGGTAAGCATGATGTTGTATGCTTAGATTTAATAAACGGGATTGGTAAGTTTAGTTTCCGTTATACGAACTTACTAAGCATGTAATGCTTACTCCGTTTTATTTTTCCTTGTTTTATAGTGCTCGGAAGCTCGTGAAGGTTGGAAGATCATTGGAGCATCGTCACACTATCAACTAGTTATTTTGGGTATACTTAGTAAAATCATTTTGGTATAATGGCATGTATAGGACAACTTGGCAATTAATGGCATGAAAATGATGTTTTGTAACCTAGCCATTGTAATGGCTAGTAATGGCTTATTTTGGTATGATTAAGTAGGTTATTATGATATGTTCATATGTGATATGTTAAGGTTAATGCCTAAGTTAATCCAAGGTAAGTTTATAAACACATATGCATCAATGGTATGCCATGATGAATGATGGAATTGTTTAATTTAAATGCTTGGATTGGTTGGTATTGGAAGTGTGTTTTAAGTGCAGGTCTTGGGTGAAATTTTGGGTAAGAAATGAAGCTAGAAATGGTTTCATTTTGTCCACAAGGGCAGACACACGGGCGTGTGTCTAAACTGTGTGTGACACACGGCCTGGTAACATGGGCATGTGGTTAGGCCGTGTGTCCCCTGCACCTTAATTTTGAGAAGCAGAATGCTTAGAATTGAGCACACAGGCAGAGACACAGGCGTCTGTCTCAGCCGTGTGTGCTACATGGCCTAGAACACAGGCGTGTGTCTTGGCCCTGTGAAACCTACACCTAATTTCGAATTAAATTAATTAACCACATGGTCTAGCACATGGGGTGTGGCATGTCCATGTGCACAAGTCAGAGAGTTACACGGGGTTTAACACGGCTTCTAGCATGGGCGTGCCCTAGGGTCACACGGGCATCTCCCTTGGGCCACACAGGCGTGTGAGCCCTGCACCTTGGAAATTTTTTTGAAATTTTGCAAAAATTCTTACAGCTCCTGATTAAGTCCTGATTTGATTTTAATGCTCGTATTGGGCCTCAATGGTCCAATTAAGGGACGTTTTGAATGATCTCGATTAATAAATAGTAATTTACATAAATTATTTGTATAATATTCTGAAAGTTCCGTGTAACTGCCTGATTTGGGACTTAGTCAGAACAGTAGTTTCGAGAACACAAATCCAAAGTTAGAGAAACTATTTTATTATTTTTAATATTATTTTATATGTTACAGCATGATTATATAGGTGCATGAAAATTTTGGTGAACTAATTTTAGCGATTATGAGCCCAATTGTGAAAAAAGACTAAATCGCATAAAGTGCAAAAGTCCTATTTTGAAAGCTAAAGGTGTTAAATAGCTAGAGAACCAAAATTGGGGGTCTTTAAAGGGCAAATAGACCCTTGGATAAGTGATGGCCAGCCATAGGAGACAAAAGATAGAGAAAGTCAAAGTTAGGTAGAAATTTGGTAATTTATTTGACCAAAATGAAATAAAATAAAGAGGAAAAGATATCATCTTTTTCTTACCCTCTTCACCACCGAATATACTAGCAAAAATAGGGGTGTTACATTTAGTGGTATCAGAGCTATGGTTTAGTCGGTTCTAGGACTAACCTAACGTGAGTACGAGTCTAGCTATACATGCCATAATTGTATATTGATAGTATGATGGCTCCTGATGAGATAAATTGTGTTTTTATTTATATAGTAAATGGATCCTGACGTAGCTAAGGCGTATGATATGGAGAGTAATGTGTCAGCTCCCGTTGAAGGGACCGCGCCAGTAGATAGTGGGCCCGTGACAATGAGTTAGGGCAGAGGAGCTAAAGAAGCTTACCTCCACATGATGGACGTGTGGTATTCAGAGTTAATTCATGTGAATCCGAATACTTCACCTCCCACACCTCCCCAAATTCCTCAATCCTTTCATATAGCTCCTCAAGGAGCAGAGATAGCTAGGAGAGAGAAACCTCTAGTGGACAACATCCGTAAACAAGAGGCCGAGAAATTTCAGGTGAATACTGATGATGACCTAGAGAGAGCAGAGTTTTGGCTAGAAATTACCATTAGATTATTTGATGAGCTATCATGCACACTCGAAGAATGCATGAAGTACGTAGTGTCACTCTTGTGAGATTCAGCTTATCAATGGTGGAACACTCTCGTGTCAGTCGTACTGAGAGAGCAAGTAACTTGGGGATTCTTTCAGGAAGAATTCCGAAATAAGTACATTAGTCAGAGGTTCATCGACCAAAAGAAAAAAAAATTCTCAAACTAAAGCAAGGCTAAATGACAGTAACAGAGTATGAGCATGAGTTCGTGAGGCTCAGCAAATATGCTAGGGAATGCATATCTATCGAAGTCATAATGTGCAAAAGATTTGAGGACGGATTGAATAAAGACATCCGATTATTAGTTGGCATCTTAGAATTGAGGGAATTTGTGGTGCTCGTAGAGAGAGCATGTAAGGTCGAGGAATTGGCCAAAGAGAAGAGAAAAGCTGACATCGAGTCCTAAGACTCAAGGAAAAGACAGATGGGGAAATCGTATCATTCCTCATCTAAAAGATCGAAGGAATTCACTACCTGATCGAATGCTTCAATGGAGTTCTCAGGTAGAAAGAAGAATAAGCAGCACACAGCGTCTAAGGCCCAAACCATTTCCATTACAAGTGTTGGTAGTGCTTGGTCAAGTAGGCAGGAGTATTCACAGTATGGTAGGCGTCATTTCGGCGAGTGCCGAGGGAATGAAAAAGGTTGCGTCAAATGTAGATCTTTAGACCACTTCATCCGAAACTGCCCCAATTTAGCTGAGAAAGAGAAAAAGCAGGATGAGAGAGCGAGTAATGCTTCTTCGAGGGGTAGACCATAAAAGAACCTGGGCAATATGGCTAGCAGCAGAGGTGCTCCTAGAGATGCTGTTGTGAGGTCCGAGGGCCAAGCACCTGCAAGGACTTATGCCATTAGCACTCTTGAAGAGGCATCTTCACTAGATGTGATTACAGGTACTTTTTCTCTTCATGATATTTCTGTTGTTGCTTTAATTGATCCGGGGTCTACCCATTCTTATGTATGCATGAAATTAGTACCCAGTGTGAATATGTTTGTTGAGTCTACCGAATTTGTGATAAAAGTGTCAAACCCGTTAGACAGGCATGTGATAGTTGATAAAATGTGTAGAGATTGTCCTTTGATGATTAGAGGTCATTGTTTTCTGAATAGACTCTACTACTACCGTTTGATGAATTTGATTTAATTCTTAGCATAGATTGGTTGATTGCTCATTACGTGATAGTGAATTATGGTAGCAAGTTCATTGAAATAAAATGTGAGGATGGGGATATCATTCGGGTTAAATCAGGTGAACCGGATAACTCATCAGTACTGATCTTGTCTTTGACTGCCAAGAAATATTTGAGAAAAGGGTATGAGTCCTACCTAGCATTTGTGTTGAGCACCAAAGAGTCTGAAGTGAAAATTGAGACAGTGCATGTGGTATGCGAGTACCCAGATGTATTTCCGGATGAGTTGCCCGGGTTGCCTCCAACCAAAGAAGTTGAGTTTGGTAACGAGTTGGTCCCTGGTATGGCACCTATCTCGATCGCTCCGTATAGGTTGGCTCCGATGAAATTAAAAGAGTTGAAAGTACAGTTGTAAGAACTAACTGATAAGGGTTTTTCAAGATCGAGTTTTTCCCCGTGGGGTGCTCGGTACTTTTTGTGGAGAAGAAAGATGGGTTGATGAGGTTATGTATAGATTACAGACAGCTCAACAAGGTGACTGTGAAGAACAAGTATCTTTTGCCAAGAATAGATGATCTGTTTGATTAGTTGAAGGGAGCTACTGTGTCTTCTAAGATAGACTTAAGGTCAGGCTACTACCAGTTAAGGGTTAAGAAGCAAGATGTACCGAAAACTACTTTTTGGGCGAGGTATGGCCACTATGAGTTCCTCGTCATGCCCTTTGGCTTAACTAATGCCCCGACGATTTTTATGGACTTAATGAATCGTATTTTCTGACTGTACTTAGATAAGTTCGTAGTCATCTTTATCGATGACATATTGATTTACTCACGTGATGAGAGTGAGCATGCGGAGCATTTGAGAACGGTTTTACAAACTTTGAAAGATAAGCAATTATACGTCAAGTTCAGTAAGAGTGAATTTTGGCTTAAAGAGGTCAGATTCCTCAGGCACATTGTGTTAGGTGATCGGAATAGAGTTGACCCGAGTAAGATCTCGACTATCGTTGAGTGGAAACTGCCGAGGAATGTGACAGAGGTTCGAAGCTTTCTGGGTTTAGCTGGGTACTACAGAAGATTTATGAATGGATTCTTCATGATAGCTACTCTGATGACAAGGTTGTTACAAAAGGAGTCAAGTTTGAATTGACAGAAAAGTGCCAACAGAGTTTTAAGAAACTAAAGATCTTGTTGATCGAAGCCCCAGTTCTAATGCAACTGAAATCGGGAAAAGAGTTTGTGGTTTATAGTAATGCATCCTTGAATAGGTTAGGATGCGTGCTCATACAAAAAAGCAAGGTGATAGCCTACACCTCGAGACAGCTAAAACCATAAGAGAAAAACTACCTGACGCACGATTTAGAGTTGGCTGCCATTGTGTTCACGTTAAAGATTTGGAGACACCATTTGTATGGTGAGAGATGCCGAGTGTTCACCGACCATAAAGCCTCAAGTATTTGATGACTCAGAAAGAATTGAATTTACGGCAACGAAGGTGGCTAGAGTTGATAAAGGATTACGAGTTGGTGATTGACTACCACCCCGAAAAGGCTAATGTAGTAGTCGATGCATTGAGTAGGAAATCATTGTTCGCCTTGAGGGCTATGAATACTCAATTGACCGTGATTGATGATGGCTCGATTCTAGCTGAGATGATAGCTAAACCTGCATTCCTTCAAGAGATTTGTGAGGCTCAGAAAGGTGATAGGGACTTGTAAGCTAAAATGACTCAGTGTGAGACGGGAAATGAATTAGAGTTTAGTATTGGTACCGACGGTTGTATGATGTACCGAGACAAAATTTGTGTACCCAAGGATAATGAGCTCATTTAGAAGGTTTTACGAAAGGCACATAGTGGCTGTTTGTCTATTCACTCGAGTAGTGTGAAAATGTACAATGACTTGAAGAAAATGTATTGGTGGTCAGGGATGAAAAGAGACATTTCACAGTTCGTTTCTAAGTGTTTAATTTGTCAACAAGTGAAAGCTGAACACCAAGTACCTTTGGGTTTGCTTCAACCCGTAATGGTTCCTGAGTGGAAATGGGACTGGGTAACCATGGATTTTGTATCGGGGTTACCTTTAACGCCAAAGAAAAAGGATACCGTTTGGGTTGTTGTCGATAGGCTTACAAAGTCGACACATTTTATACCAGTGCGTACTGACTATTCCCTTGAGAAATTGGTCGATATATATGTTTCTGAGTTCGTGAGACTTCATAGAATGCCCCTGTCAATTATTTTGGATAAGGACCCAATGTTTACCTCGAGGTTTTGGAAGAAGTTGCAAGAAGCTTTGGGGACAAAGTTGAATTTTAGCATAACTTTCCACCAGCAAACCGACGGTTAGTCAGAAAGAGTAATTCAGATATTGGAAGACATGTTACGGTGTTGTGTTCTCGAGTTTCAAGGCAGTTAGGAAAGGTATTTACCGCTGGTCGAATTCGCCTATAACAACAGTTATCAATCAAGTCTGAAAATGGCGCCTTATGAGGCATTGTATGGGCGTATGTGCCAAACGCCTTTATATTGGACTGAGCTGAGAGAGAATCAGATTCACGAGGTCGATTTAGTTAGAGAGACCGAAGAGAAAGTTAAATTGATTCATGACTGTTTGAAGGCCGCTTCGAATAGACAGAAACCCTACGCAGATTTGAAACAGAAAGAGATCAAGTTTCAAGTCGGGGATAAAGTGTTTTTGAAAGTATCCCCGTAGAAGAAGGTTCTCCGATTCGGAAGGAAAGGCAAATTAAGTCCACGATTTATTGGACCTTATGAGGTGACTGAGAGAATTAGACCAGAGCATACCGATTGGCTTTGCCCTCAGAGTTAGAAAAGATTCACGACGTATTTCATGTGTCCATGTTACGTCGATATAGATCAGATCCTTCGCATGTGATTTTGTCGACTAAGGTTGAGATTCAGCCAGATATGACTTATGGCGAAGAGCCGGTTAGGATTTTGGCTCGGGAGATTAAGTAATTGAAGAATAAAAGCATAACACTTGTTAAATTATTATGGCATAGACATGGGGTCGAAGAAGCCACATGGGAATTCGAGAAGACCATAAGAGATCAATACCCGAATCTATTCACTGGTAAGATTTTCAGGGATGAAAAATCCTTAAGGGAGGAGAATTGTAACAGCCTGATTTTGGGCTTAGTCAAAACAGTGGTTTTGAGACCACAAGTTCGAAGTTAGAGAAACTATTTTATTATTTTTAATATTATTTTATGTGTTATAGCATGATTATATGGGCGCATGAAAATTTTGGTGAATTAATTTGACCAAAATGAAATAAAATAAAGAGGAAAAAGATATCATCTTTTTCTCACCCTCTTCACCACTGAAAATACCAGCAAAAATAGGGGTTGGAAGCTTGAAAAATTGCAGCCACTCTTTACCTTCACAAGTAAGTGATTTTGATAGTTTTTCTTGATGATTTTTGTATTTTTGGGACCCCTTATAGCATGAGCTTTCAAATGATGGAACTATTTTGAAAAATGGTTAAAAGTTTAGGGTTTTTCCATGATAGTAAACATGTTGATTTCTGAAATTTTATGCAAGAAAATGAATCATGGTTTTAAATAAACAACTTTTGTGAAGTAGCTTTCATGAAAACCCTATCCAGGGATCATTTTGCATAAGTTGTGAAATAGATGTTCCATGTATGTAATAATGAGAATTGTGGGTTGCTTCTAGTATAAAAAGTAGTCGGCTAGGCTTGGTTAGTGAGAAAATGTGATAAAAATCGATTTTCGGACCTAGGCGTAAAATGGTCATTTTGTGGAAGTTTAGGGGCGAAATGGTCATTTTGTCCAATTATGAATTTTCTAGTGTCTAGATTAATATGCTAATGAAATGAATGAATTTCTATCATTTTAGATCAAGAATTACAAAATCTGGGCTTAGACCGGGGAAAAACAAAGCTAGTGGACTAAGCCGAACTAGTCACCTACATTTTGTATACCGAGGTAAGTTGTATGTAAATAATACAACTACATTGTTATTATATGTGTTTGAATTGATATAGCATAAATTGCTTGTTTGTGGAAATAATTATGTATGATGAATATTGAGATAGTAGAACTCCCATTTGAACCTTAGGAAATAAATCGGATATTCATGCCATGACATTCGGGTTATTTGTATGCTAGTGTAAGACATGTCTGGGACATGCATCGGCCACATTATGAGAGTCAATGTAAGACCATGTCTGGGACATGGCATTGGTGGGACATGCATCGGCCTCGAGATGTAAGCCAGTGTAAGACATATCTGGGACATGCATCGGCTACGAGATGTGTCAGTGTAAGACCATGTCTGGGACGTGGCATTGGCACGTATAGAGGTTCCAGTGTAAGACCATGTCTAGGACATGGCATCGGCACGGATATGTGAAAGCTAGTATAAGACCATGTCTGGGACATGGCGTCGGCCTCGATTTCGATAGTCAGTGTAAGACCATGTTTGGGACATGGCATCGACTTGATGGATGAACCAATATAAGACCATGTCTGGGACATGGCAACGGTATTATACCCTATGTTTGAGGCTTAGTGAATATCCGATAGCAATCCAAATGGTTTAATGGTGAGAGTTACAATTTAAGTTAAATGAGAAAAGCATAACCATGTTGTGAGTGGTACAGGTACATATTTGAAATGTATGAGATGTGAGCTCAATATATGCTATGTGAATTGTATTGGACAGTGATGAGTAAGTTGTGCTTATGCCTACTTTTGTATTATGAGCATGATGATGAATGGTAAAGTTGTTGTTATATTTATTTGCATGCAACTTACTAAGCTTTATGCTTACTCCCTCTCCTTTCCATTTTCTTATAGTGCCACCTAATTAGCTCGAGGATCATTGGACGTCGGAGGCATCGATCACACTATCAACTGAAGCACTTGGTATAGTTGGATTTATTATTTTGGATATGGCATGTATAGGGCTTAGACTTTTGAGTTTTGTGTCAATGTTAATTTGGCCAAATGTGTTAGCTTGGGATGAATCCCTTCATTTTGTATAAAGCCTTGGATAATGGCTAGTGTTCATTATTGATATATGCAAATGATGATATTTTCATGGATGAGTATATTGCACGAATGAGATAATGTCTTGTGTAGATTTGTCATGTTAGATGATATGTAGGTTAGTGCAAGTAAGGGTGGTAAAAAAGCTTGGTAAATAGCCTTATTTTATCCACATGGGTAGACATACGGGTATGTGTCTAGGCCGTCTATGACACACAGTCAGCCCCATGGGCATGTTATCTGGCCGTGTATCCCCTGCACGTTAAATTGACAAGTTAGTATGCATGGTAGTAAACAAACTGGCAGAGACACGGCCGTGTGTCTCAGTCGTGTGAAGGGTACAGCCTAGCACACGAGCGTGTGCCTTGGCCGTGTGACCTTTAAGGATTGCTAACGTTAGAATCAAAATGTCAAGGTTTTCGAACACGGGCTGAGACACGAGCATGTCGAGGCCGTGTGAAGGACACGGGACATGGACACGGGTGTGTGCCAGGCCGTGTGGAAACCCCTATAGGTTTGAATTGAAAAATAAATTTACACGGGTAAGGGACACGAGCGTGTCCTTAGGTGCTTAGGCCGTGTGTGCCACACAGGCCAACAACACTACCATGTTCAAGTTCCATACGAGCATGTTGCCCTCTTACACGGGCGTGTGCCCTATTTCAAAGGTCATTTTCTAAAGTTGGTTTAAGGACCCGAGTTGGTCCCGAATGGTTTTCCAATGGATGTTTAGGGCTCGTAGGCCGTATTAAAGAAGTTTAGACCAAGTTTGAAAAAGTTTTAAATTTTAACGGGCTCGTATGATCTGACTTAGTACATGTGTATGTGATTTGTGAACGGTAATGCCTCGTACTTGGTATCGGCGTCAAACGCGGGTAAGGGGTGTTACATTTCAGAACATGTCAATTCTTAGGAAACATACTTATTTCTTGGTTCTCTAAGAAACAAAATAGTGTAGATTTGTCCATAACTGAAGCGGAATATGTTGCCGTAGGTAGCTATTGTACTCAAATTCTTGGATGAAGCAACAATTAGTTGACTATGGAATTGATATGGATCACATTCCTATAAGGTGTAATAACATTAGTACTATTTGCTTAACCAAAAATCTCATCCAACACTCTAGAACAAAGCACATAGAGATAAGACACCACTTCATTAGTGATCATGTTCAAAAAGGAGACATAGTTTTAGAGTTTGTAAATACTTTGCATCAACTAGCCGATATTTTTACAAAGCCTTTAGATAAGGAGAGATTTTGGACAATTAGGGGAGATTTAGGACTAATGAACATGCCTTCGTAATCTTCTTGTATAATCTTTTTGACATTCTTGGACACTCGTGTTGTTTTATGCATGCTTTGCGTACATTACTTGATTGTACTTGTAAACTTGTAAATTACTTATTTCTCTTTATTCTCACATGTTTGAAATGTTGTTAATATGTGATATAATTAAGTTAGATAGTATTTTAAATCATAGATCAAAATTTGAGTATGTTAGTAAATGTATTTTCCACCTTTTGATTACTTTCAAGCATGTTTTTACTTGAATTTCTTGTAGATATCTGTTTGAACATAGTATTATATGATTTTACATGTGTTATCTATTTTTTTTGTACCTTTTTCCATGTTTTTTTTTCATTTTCTGATTAGTTGTTTCAGTAGTACATAGGGATGTATCAGTAGAATTGTGCTTAAGTGGTAGTTTTGGGTTTGTGTTCATGAGATATTAGTAGAAGTCTTGTCGACTTCTATCGGCAGAAGTGGGAAAGTTTCGATAAATGCAGGAATATATATACCCAGTAACATTTTTTTTACAATATTATCTTCTTCCTAAAGCCCCACCCCTAATTTTTAGTCCCCACCTCTCCAACACCCCACATTCTACCGTTTTTCCTCTTTTTTTTTTACTTAATCTTGTCTCCCACGTGCTTCCACTTTATTTTCAACAAGATTTCCACCAAAGTCTCCACATTTCCCATATTTTTAAGGTAAACCCTAAAATTTCATTTTTTATTTCAAAATCATACTAGCTTTAGAATACAACTTTTTATAAATATATTGTTTTAAATTGAACATATATAACTTTTACATATATACATATTTTTGTTACTGTACATATTTTAGATATATATACGTATCAAATAAAAAAATTACTTTCAGATTTCCACCAAAGTCTCGACATTTCCCATATTTTTAAGGTAAACCCTAAAATCTCATTTTTTATTTCAAAATCATACTAGCTTTAGAAGATAACTTTTTATAAATATATTGTTTTAAATTGAACATATATAACTTTTACATATATACATATTTTCGTTACTGTACATATTTTAGATCTATATATGTATCAAATAAAAAAATTACTTTCAGTTTGCCCTTTTTTTTCATAATTCATCATATGCATCAAATTTTTTTCAAAATTGCATCTACTGTTATTGGGGATATAAATTGTTCGTATTACTGTTTTCTTCTGCAGGTACAGTTTTTAAACCAACCCTTTAACCCTTAGTCTACCCATCCTTTAGATAAAATGCCTCTCGTACATCTTGTAAGCGTCCCGCACCTATACGTGCTAGAGGTGAGTCATCTTCCGCTCCCTTAGATCATCCTTCGATAATTGAATGTTTAGAGGATAGTGATGCCCTCAAAAAAATTTAACACCTATTTTGCAACACGTGCTGTTCAAATCTCCAGTCCCGTTGATCTAAACTCTTTAGCAAATACCCTTCAATTCAAATACCTCGACCAACTCCGCGATAGGGATTGGCTCGATTGTCTCCAAATTAGGAGTCCTTGCTATGACAACCTTGTTTGGGCTTTTTACTCCAATACCAAACTTAAACACGACCCGAACACCCATCTAGTTCAATCTATTACTTCTTCTGTCATAGGCCAAGAGATTACTATCTCGGTCGAATCTCTCTCTACTTTTCTTTCTATCACCAATGAGGGTGACGAACATCATAACGACCCATACGATACTTCCTTAACTAGGCCCAATCTTTATGTAGGAAACAACATGGACCTTCATGATCGTATCCTCCATCTTATATTCACTTGGATCGTTGCCTCTACTAATAAACATTTCTGTTTTCGCCACACCGATTATTGGATGTGGCATTGCTTTAGAACCAACCATCCCCTTAACTTAGCCTCCACTATTTTTCTAAACCATCTCGAGATTGTTAGGCTACCATTGTCTAGCAAAAAAACCTTACGTTACGGTATGTTCCTCTCTCATATCTTTCGTACCCTTAGAATAAATGTAAGTATAGACCTCGATTGTGCCATAAACTCCTTTATCGATATATCGATCGTGCATAGTTGCAACTAGAAGCTTGATGATAAAGGGAAATTGGGTTCACAAGTTCGATCGACAATTCTCGGTGGCTCAAGCTTCGATGATTCCACCGGTCGCTTCACAAACATCCGATGATCCTACGTCTCTGTATGAGGCTTATCCAGCTCTCCTTGCTCTGTCATCCCTGTGCATAGCACGTTTACTCGAGGTGATCAATGGGTTGTCGTTGCAAGTCGATGCATGTTTTAATGCATTGACTACCCATTTCAATGATCGTTACAATCAATTAGACGAGCGCATCAATTAGTTGGCCTCTCAGTTTCCCCCGCCATCAGACGATTACGACTTCACTTCTTGGTTGATTTTTATATGCTTTTTGGTTGGATTATATCACTGTTTTGGGTTGTTTGGTTGTTTTTCTTTGGATATTTGGGATATTTATATTGGTTGCATATTTGGTTGCTTTGAGATGTTTTCTTTTTTCATTGCCTTTGGATGCTTTTATTTCAAATATACTGCCATTTTTTTTTGTTATTCTATCTACTTGTTTACATGCTTCATTTTTCTTTTGTTTCTATTTTTTTTATTATTCTTATGTCTCCATATGTTTAGGTTGTGTGCACTTATTCCTTTATTTTTTCAACCATGCATTCTTTTTTATATTACAAAAAGAGGAAGAAAAATATAAAATTTGCATAATATAATTTTCAACTTAAACTCAAAAGCAAAATTCTCCTTAGTTGAAAATTAAAACAATTTCTTTCAACTTAATCTTAAAGCCAAATTCTTTAAGTTGGAAATTTAAATGAAATGATGTCTAAAATATTTTTTCAAAAAGGGAGCTTATTTTGAAAATAATGTTTAAGATAGGGGGAGTTAGAAAATTTTTTCAAAATATTTTTGTTATATCAAAAAGGGAGAGATTGTTAGCTCTAGTTTTTCAAGTATTTTGATATAACAAAAAGTATATTAAAAATCCATTACTTAAATTTGCAAAAAATTATTTATAAGTCATTAAATTTGTTTACAAAGTGTTGGGCAAGATAAACATTTAAAAAGCCTTAACTTAACTTAAATTTTAACGATTTTTTCAAGTTTGAAGGACTTCTACTGATACTTAGGTGGACAAGTATAGGTAGAACTCAAGATGGAAAGACCTTGAAAAGACTACATAATTCTATTGGTAGAAATAGGAGTTTTATTGATACAACCCAGACTTTTATCGATAGAACGCACTCTAGTGTGCAAGGTAGTTTTGGCCTAGAATCTCTACTGATACCCTGGTCCAATCTATTGATACAAATAGAGTTCTACCGATACCTTAAGGACTACTATCGAGACAAGCCCAGGTAGTAGCCAAAGTTTAGCCTCCCCTGCACTTCTACCGATAATCTGTTGGGTTCTACCGATACCAGTAGAAACTCTTAGAGTTCTACCGGTACAAGAGGACCTCTACCAATACAATGAGCCCAACGGTCATATTTTGGAAGGACTTCTACCTATACAAGTCCCTTTCTACCGATACAACGAAGCTGCAGACTATATTTCATGCTAGTTTTTATGGTTGCAATGACTCTATTTTGTTTCTAACAACTACAAATGTCCATAAGGTTGTTAGATGATTTAAATATAATGTCAAGGCTCCTCATTAAAAATATAGAAACAAGTTCCTAAATTCCAAGAACTCAATTTTCAATCTTTCTTAATCTTTTGCTAAATATTTCTTGTACATACTTGTGGGTTAAGTTTTCTATCATTCTTTCAAGTGTTGTAACTTTGTGTGAGAGTGCTTAATTGTTGATTATCTACCTTTTAGAAATATCATCTTATCCATCATTATTTCCTCTCATTTATAAGGTGTTACTTAAGGTTTTGGGTAGAAAACCTTAAGGGGAAATGATTCTATCTTACTTTTGAAAAGATAGGAATTTGTAGGGTTAAACATTGTCCTTAAAGGTTCAAATCTAGTGGACTTGGGAAATCCTTAGTTAAGGAAAGCTAAGGTAGTTGATGTAGGCAATTGAGGCCAAACTACTATAAATACTTGAGTCGTTTTATTTTTGTCATTTCTCGAAAATGTTTTAATACACCAATTCACCCCCTGTTGGTGTATTTTGATCTCAATAAGAACGATCTAGCAGCATTAATTAGTATTGACGAAATTAGATTGATACATGGTTGGTACTCTAAGGATTGACAAGTTAAGTTTTGATACATTCAAAGGGATAGCAATAAAGTTGCTAACTATTTAGCTAAAGTGGATGGAGACAAAGTTAATTGTTTGGTTATTCTTGAAGATCCACCTCATTCTGTGAGAGGTCTACTGGAAGAGGATATCTGTCAATCAATAATGGATGATGATAGAAGATGTTAAGTCTATTTATTTAGACATGATTTAATTTATTCTTGTACCCAAAAAAAAAGTTACATGTAAAAGAAAATTGATGAGTAATGTAACTGAATGTTTAAATCATTAAAACAAACCTTTAATGATTCTTAAAACTCAAAAAAAAAAACCCTTCAAAAACAAATATTATATCCTATTAATCCTATTTACTTAAATAATAACACTCAAAATCATAACCTAGTTTTTACTTATTTGCCCCTATTTACTCACCTAAGGGTTGAAAATACCTTTGACTACTTAAATCATACTTTCTAATATTTGCACACAAGTAGCAAAAAAAATCCTAGTACAACCCACTTTCGTTTCTTTTGATATGGTGAAAGAAGCCTTTCATTTCTTTATACAGTTACAAAGCACTCATTCTTGATATAATAACAATATAGGTTTGCAAAGACCGGGTAAGAGATTTGCAACGATATGGATTGGGGGTTGAAAAGGGGTTCAGTGGAAAAGACGAGATTTTTTTTTTGTAATATTTTTCAAAAGAATTTTGGATTACAAAAAAGATTTTATATTTTAAAAATTTCTAAATATTAATGAGTTTTTTCCAAAAAATATAAATGATTTAAAAATATTTTTTAAAATTAAAAGTTTTGGTCCTACCAGGTGTCAAATAATCATTGGGCAAGACTTTTTATAAAGAATTATAAAAAAGTTGTTAATTTTGTTTTAAAAAATGTTTGTCACGTATCAATCACGGGTTGATTGCCACATTAACATTCTGCAATGGAGTGGGGTAAATTAGTTGATAGAATGATTGTAAAGTTGCCAAAATGAAAAAAAAAACATATTAACCTTAATATATATATTATATACATATATACATCAATTATGTAATAACTTAAAATTTTTAATGTTAGGAATTCATATCGTACGATTATCGAGTACTAAAATCTTGAATATGTTGGTTAAGATGAATTATTTATTAATTAAATACGATATCTAGAAAGACTTTGGGAATTGAATTGAAGTATTTTAATAATTTGATTTTTCATTATTATCTGAAAATTTGATTTCAAAATCAAATTACTTAAATTGAGTTGTTCGAAAATTTTAAATTGACAAGTTAACAAGGCAAATAGGATATTCATTGAGTAATTAATTAAATAAGTTGTTAAATATGGTAAAGGGACTACATTGGAAGATGATTAAACTAGAGAGAATTTGGAGGGAGGTTGGGCAAGTCCTTATTATGTTAATAAACCATGTCCCAATGAGTAAATTACCCACCATTAATTTATGTTAGTGGGTTAAGTCACCCTTTACCGTTGATTTCCACTAACATTTCCATGGAAGAAATGTAACCAATTTGATTGTGATAATTACTAGATTAAATTAATTAATATCTATTAAGGATTTATAAATAGAAATTTTCTTATCCAACGTTAATTAGATAAATATAATTTTTTATCTTATGTGTCATTAAATGGAATTTTCCAAGAAAACTATTATATGTAAGCGTAACTTGTTATACTTAATTCTTGCATGTAATTTATATTATTTTGTGATTTATATAAAAAATTAATTTTAAATTTAATTTATAATTTAAAATATTTTATTATTATTAAAAATTTCTTAATGATTGATGAGATTTGAATCTAAGTCAATTACATTAATAAAATTTTGAATTTACTATTCAACCAAAGTTTTATTTTATTATATTTTATATATTTTTATTTTAATATGTATAATTTATTATCTCCATTAGTTGTATATCTACTATTTATGAAGCCTATAACTAAGTAGGTGTTACCCTCAACCGGGTCATCAATAGTCAAAAATTACAAAAATATCCTTTCATAATTAAAAAAAAAAGTTATAATATTTAAGAGTATTTTAGTATCTTCATTTTAACAAAAACCAATTAAAACATGCATATTATTGGATTTGAAATCGCACCAATTGAATTACTAAAACATTGAATTTACCACTCAACCAAAACTTCATTTTTTATATATTTTATACGTTTTTATTTTAGTATACAATTTATTATCTCCATCAGAATTAGTTTCAAACCATATGTTTAATTATTTATTGAATGTTACTTTTAAACAAAAATTTGTGTTTTAAATATATGGTTTCCACACACATACGAGTGTGATAGAATTTTTAGTATTAATAATGTTGTTAATTGATTTGATGTCACAAGTCTACTCCATAATAACTTACAATTGAATATAACACCATGATAAACAATTGTAGTACATTTAATATTATTAATCTAATATATTTTTGTGTTTAAATTTGGTTTTACTCACAATTGAATCTAATTTTTTTATTTTAATATAATGCATATTTCATGTGCTATTATGATTAATTAGTTTTAAACTATATGTTTCATTATTTGTTGCATTTTATTTTTAAACATTTATCGATATTTTAAATCTACTATTGTGTGTGATAGGATTTCTAATTATTATTAATAGTGGTAAGAAAACCATATTTAAAATTTAATTTAAAAAACAGAACTCAATTTAAATATATATATAAAAAAAACAGAAAGTATTTTGTAACTTAAATAATTATCTCAAAACTGAAATTTTCATATATATATATATGCTCTTGTAGCATTTTTTATATAATAAATATATATAATATATATAGTTACATTTGAACATAACACGAATACTCAATATTGTTTACCTCATATTTTCTAACTCTAATCAGTTTTCGAAAAAGTTCAATTACCTTGCAAAATTTTAGTTTTTAAAAAATCAAATTGAATCTGAATAAAATATTAAATCGAATCTAATTCCATTGGATATCAATGTTTCTTAAAATCTTTAGAACATAATTTTTAAGTTATTATTACTGATTTATATATAAATTTTTTATTTTTATTTTATAACAAATTTAAAAAATTAAATTAAAAGATTAGATTTAACTAATTATCCAACCGAATGAACCAAACCGAACCAAACCAAATACTACTCGTTTGTGTAGGCTATTAGTAATCCAACTGCTTAGCCAAAATCTGTGCAAGGCATTATTTGGAGACTTACAATATACATACATAGAGTTTATAATTACAACAAAAAACTTGCATTTCTTGCTAATTAATAGTTTAAAACATTTGATGGTACACTTTGTTATACTAAGCTGTCATCTACAAGATTAAATTTGTTTAATAATTCCTGCAATTCATGCAGTGCGATCTTATACTGTTCCTCAGATTGTGCTCCCCCTTCTACAATCGGTACTGCATAGTTATGAAAGTGACTTTGCCGATAAACCGGGCTATACACATCAATGTCAGTGGAGCCTCGATCGACATGCTGAAACTTGAAATCTTTACACCAACGACGCAGTATGTAGCGCGAGGGAACTTCTTCAACACCATTATAATTAAGAACGTTCAAAGCATGCCTGCATAAATAACCTTTGTAGTTGAATAAACTGCATATGCATCGGATATCGACCTGATTAGTCTCAAACAAAACTTCGTAACTCCTAACCTCCTTCTCATTTCCTTCAATTTCGACTCTTTCTTTAACAATGTATGTTACTATTGGCCCGTTTGCAGTCACCTGCCTTGTGTTGAAGCAAGAGTACATCCCCTCAACTTCGGATTGGAACTTATCGAAGATTTCTTTTGTGTACGCTTTAGAGAGCTGGACCTCGAAATTGCATCTTGTTTTTAATTCAAAGCTTGAGTTTTTTGACTGCACATCTGCTGTGGCTTCTTTTAGGTGTTTCCTATAAAGAGCTAAATCATACTTGTCAACAAATTCCTTGAAAGATGTATGCTTATGTACATAACCATCGAAAAATGCATTTAAACTCTCGTTTTCTCGAATTGGGATCATTCCGGAAAAAAATGTATCCTTTAGGTAAACCGGTACCCATTGCTTCCTTTCTTCGTACAAAGTTTGGAGCCACTTGTTATCGCCAAGTCCGTGCTTCTTGATCATTTCGGTCCAGGAAGTTTCGAACTCGATTATCTTTAAGGAGTTATAGACAGCTTTATTCAACTGCCTTTTGATTTCTTCAAATCCTCTCAATCCTCCCAACTTCTCTGGAACTCTCTGCATGATATACCACAAACAAAAACAATGACGAGCCTTCGGGAAAACCTCGGAAACAGCAATTTGCAAGGGTTTGCACTGGTCCGTAACAATAACCTGTGGTTGGTGCCCTAGCATGCATTTAAGCCATGCTCTAAAAATCCAGACAAAGTACTCCACTGACTTGTGTCCAAGGAAGCCACATCCCAATAACACTGATTGCCCGTGATGGTTCACTCCGACAAAAGAAATCAAGGGTAGTTCATATTTACTTGTCAAGCATGTTGTGTCAATTGCAACGGTGTCGGAAAAATAACCATAAGCGGCCCTGGACCTAGCATCTGCCCAGAAGACATTCTTCAACCAACTGTCGTCATCAAAATCCATCAAGTAAAAGAAATTCGGATTAGTCAACTTCATGCGACAGAAGAAATTATAAACAGCATATGCGTCGCCCTCTTTAAGTTCCAGATGTTTAGAGTGATCTGGTTGATGAATACCCTCTCTTTCAGAAACATTTGAGAATCCATTAGACACAGCATCCATGGCAGCAGTTCGATATAACTTGATGGTATGTATTTCTGTTACAGGTTCTGCTGGCGGTCGTGCCTTTCTGGCTGCAAGAATCATTTTCTTATGGGACTTGTAAAACCTTTTGATCTGTGGACTCACCTGGTGATTGTGTTCAAGCTCGACTTCAACTATTCTCCACCTTTTAGAGTCCACAAGCCTAATGACTACCATTGCAGGACAACCGGTTCTTGTTTCGGGTCTCGGGTTGTTGGCTTCACTCTTTTTCTTAAAACCTGCACTACTGCAGCTAAGTTTTGCTCTATAGCGCTCTTTCTTTTTGGTTCTAAACCACGAATTGCTAACTCTGATGCCAAAACCCTGTTCCTTAGCATAGATATTGTAATAGTCATAAGCTTCATCGAAAGAATCGAACTCCAAACCAATGGTCGGCAGAGGTGGTTCTTTCTTTGAATGTTTTGAACCAGTTTCATCATCATGTTCCACGGCACTGCAGTCTCCCTCACCCTCATACTCATCAACCATATCAAATACCGGCTCGCTATTGAGGCAAACTTCTTCCATCTGGAAAGAAAATGTACAAAATTAAGAAGCTCAACACAGACGATCCTGTATTAAGCATCATAGAAAGCAAAAGCACAATAAAATCCCAGTTCATTCAGCAACATGTAAGAAAATAACTTAAAACGCAATGAAATGGTATTGTATGTGCTCACAAACTACAAAGAATAAATAATAAAGTACACAAAAACACAAAGCTTAACACTATTACAATAAACATACTGATGAAAACATAATAAGAATATTAGACAAAGCTAACCAAGAAAATCAACTATATCTAACTGTTCTTCTTGGACTGAACATGAAATAAAACTGAAAATCCAACTTAATCTTGGAGACTGGACCGATTTGAATGAGCTCGACTCATTGAAGAATATCATTTCCTTATCAATAAATGCTAATATCCAGTCACGCGTAGAACTACAAGGAATGCTAAAGACTTAGATCCCAGCAAAGAAAGTGCTCAATGGTTCAGTGGAATACTCAATGGTTTCTTTTCAAGGTACATAACATACAGAACAAATAAGGAAGTGCTCAGGCTGAATGCAAACAAGGGAGAAAAAGCTAAACCATGTAATCATACCTTCAACTCAAACTATACTGCTGTTCTTCATATTGTCCATGAAAAAGAATCACCTTCATCAGCTTTCCCATCAAACAATAATCGAGCAAATGATTCTGAAGCACTGAGAAGCCCATGGATTATCTACTTACAGGACAAGGTGACAAGCTTCCCCTCTAGCATAGTTTAACCCCTATAGCGCCTACAGCATCCTTTCACTGGAAAAAGAAAACGTAACCTTAACTCGTGCAGCAACCAATAAATCATAACAAACTAGCCACACCATAGGGTATTATAATCATATAGGTAAAATGCAAGACCTTATTAACGAGAAAATTTCACAAATGAAGTAGAATGGCCTTCCATAAGAGCAGCAACAAAAGAATAGAAAAATACAGAGCACTTAAATTTAGAAAAAATCCTTGCTACCAAAAAAAGAAGAAAGTAAGAGACTCCCCACATTCTAATTCCTTTAGAGGAAAAACTTTTGTCATGACCTGAACCAGCTTGATGATCGTGTCATGAGGACACAAACCAGAGTTCTGCAGAGTGCATTCCTTTGCGTGTGAGGACGTGGGTTAGAATCTGCGGAGACACAAACCATGAAAGACCTATGCATATCCAGAGAAGATAATTCTGGATTATGCATCGCGGACCAACGAGACAAGTGGAATAATGACTTACGACTCAGTGGAATCGTGACAATTGGCAACCAAAATTCTGTAGAATGCTTTCCTTTGTGTGTGACGATCTGGGTTTGAATCTAATAAATATACATCTAAGAGTGAAGGTACCCAAAGAGACAGTTCCGGAGCATACATCACAATGCAGACCAACGAGCTAGGTGGAATTGATACTGAACTTAAAAGTCCGAAACTAGTATGAAAATGCATTTCCAAGAAATAAAACTACAGATGAATCCGAACATATAAATGGACCATAAAATCCATGCAATAATCCAGTAATACTATGTAAATTATCAGTAAGAAATCACCAAACAAGAACCTCGTTAATCTATAAAGCACAAAGGCGATCGCAACAAAACAAAAAGCAATTATGATCATTAAATACTTGATTATATAAAATTGTTACGACCCAAAGCAAGTAAACTGAATTTCCTGCACCTGTATTAATCTAATTTCTTTGTCAAAGATTAAATTACTAATTTTAATTATAAAGTTAAAAGAGTTTTGAGCATCATAAATGATTTATTTTCCGTTTGGTTGCTGAGAAAACGTCATTGTTTCGTACCTTTGCCACACTGTTAGTACTCAGTAGTAATTAAAAAAAATCCAAAATTTAAATTATAAAAAAAATGTATCGAAAATTTTCAAGCTTAATCGCTTGATTACTTCATTTATAAGTTTTTTACTTCATTTTAGAAACCAAACAAAAAAAAAGAAGTTCCAAATCGCTGGAAACCCGAAGTCAACGTGATTGAAATTTTAAGCGAAAAGGAAAATCAAAATTGACGTTTTGATGAGTTGAAAATCGTAGATGATGATCTTACGATGATTCGTGGCGCTGAGGTGAGTCAGACGAGGAGACTCGGGGGGGGGGGCGAGGCGCTGAGTCCGCTCACTTACTGCTTTTAGAATTTGGCGTTGGGGAAAGGGAAATTGCGAGTCTCACACCGGGGATTACAGAGGTTTCGTAGATCTATCGGACTCGATGAGTTGACACGTGGGAACTTTCTCTTTTTCATGGTTAAGAAACTACAATGTATTGCGTGCACTGTGCTGCTGGGAGTTTGGTGACAACTTATGCTTAGATTAGATGGGCTACATGGCCGATATTTTTACATATGGTGAGATTGGTTAATGAGATTAGAAACAATGGTTGTGTCTGTGCTTGGATTTAAACTTAGTTATAGCAATAAGATGAGAATAAAAAATAATTTATAAGAATATTTTATTAAAAATTATATATAATAAAAAAAATTTAAATTATTTTATTTTTATAAAATTATTAAAAATATGTGAATTTATAAATTCATTTAATAAAATATTAAAATGTATCTTCTAATATTTTATTATAAATATTTTAATGAATTATATAATCAATTTAAATTATTAATTAGATAAAATGATAATTTTTTAAATTATTTTTATAGTTAGTAATTTTTTTATAACAATGATAAATATTATTTTCACAAATAATAATATTATACTTGGATTAAATTTTAAAATATCTGATCGGATGATTTTTAATACAAAAAGAATATAATAACATAAGACATAACAAGTTTCATTAATATTAGAAATTCGGTTACGATACAATGGTTGTGTCTGTGCTTGGATTTAAACTTAGTTATAGCAATAAGATGAGAATAAAAAATAATTTATAAGAATATTTTATTAAAAATTATATATAATAAAAAATTTTAAATTATTTTATTTTTATAAAATTATTAAAAATATGTGAATTTATAAATTCATTTAATAAAATATTAAAATGTATCTTCTAATATTTTATTATAAATATTTTAATGAATTATATAATCAATTTAAATTATTAATTAGATAAAATGATAATTTTTTAAATTATTTTTATAGTTAGTAATTTTTTTATAACAATGATAAATATTATTTTCACAAATAATAATATTATACTTGGATTAAATTTTAAAATATCTGATCGGATGATTTTTAATACAAAAAGAATATAATAACATAAGACATAACAAGTTTCATTAATATTAGAAATTCGGTTACGATACAAAATGTATTTATAAAGACGAATTCATTAAACCAGTTACAATGGTTTCCCTTAACGTCACGATTTTAAGGTCACCTTCACTATTAGAAGAACTCGATTCACCTCGATCAAAATGGCCTGAAGAGACAACATGTCAAATATATTCTCAAATTGCCAAAAATTCTCATCATTTGACCAAGCACGTCTTTGAATGCAATTATACAAAACCATTGTTGCAATAACTATTAAACTTGCTTCTTGATTGAATAACTTGGAATATCTATTAATATTGGCCGTTTTTTTCCACACTCCAAATGTTTGTTCAATCATAGAGCATAATGAAGAATGAGCATGATTAAAGATTTCTTTTCTTTTTCTAAATACTCGACGAAAATCATATAAATTATATCGTTCCCCGTATATGGATCTAGAAAACCTGCCATTTGTGGATATCCTGAATCTACAAGATAATATCTTCCTACAAAAAAGTAAAACATAATATTAAGTTTAAAAATAAATTAAAAATTTTAATATTATTTTATGTAAAGATTAATTAAAAAAATTAAACTTGAACCCGATGGAGGGTGGAAATTTTTTAACTCTTGCTTTCTAAGTGCTTGTAGAAAAATTCTAGTGTCATGTGTTGTTCCTTCCCAACCAAGAAATGCAAAAATAAAGCACATATTGAAGTTACAACCTGCCATAATATTTTGAGTTGATTCACCTTTCCGTCCGATATAAGTAATTTAACAAGAAGGCGAAATGCATGCTTTTATGTGTGTTACATCTATGACCCTAATACAATCTTTTAAAATAAATACAAGTAATGAGATAAAAGTTAGAAATAATTTATATTTGAAAAATATAAAGACTATGTAAATTTTACTTTAAAGTGAGACCAATATCTTATATCATGTCGAATATGATTCGGTACTTCCTCGAATTGACCTTCAGTGGGTTTAATCATATATATTTCCATTCGAGCAAATATATGCAACATATCAATAAAAATTCGACAACAATTTTCTCGAATCTTTGAAATCGCTCTGTTGCATTCGAATTTGATTCTCTATTTCCAAGAATGTACAATGATAATGTTAACTTCTCCATTGCCGATACTTTCCCATGCTTTAAGCCATAATTTGTTTGCAAATCATGCAATAAGCTGTGAAATATATTTTTTGGCATCCTAAACTATTCATGTAATCAACATAATGTCCATTTAATATTTTGTCCACCCACATTTGACCTATATAATTTGAATCCGTACAATGTTGTATAGTGAAATAAGTTTCATGGTGTACCAATACACTGCCTAACACATATTCTTCCTCTTCATGATAATTGTTGTGCTCAACTTGTGTAACAATTGTGGCTATTCTTCGTTGAGCTTCTTCACTTAATTCAAGGATATTATAATTCATATCAAAACTCTTATACATATTGTTAAATTCATCCATAACCTGAAAAAGTAATCAAATGAAAATAAATTAATATTTTGTGAGATTCTATACAACACAAAGAAACTTGAATAAAAGCATAACATAAAAATACCAAACATAAAAAAGTATCATACATTAGTTTTACACATAAAAAAGTAGTATAGTCATATCACAGTAATAACCCTAAGGAGCTTATGGTAGAGGTGGTTTATAGAATGGTTGGAAGGGAAATGAGGATGTTGCTACCAAGGATGAAAATGATGCAATTGGATTTTGTTCAACATACTCACCTTGAAGCCACCAAACCCCAACATCTAGATCTAAGTTCAAAACACCTCTAATTTCATCAACACTTGAAATATTTTGATGGCAAAATAGTACAATTCATCTTCTTCTTTTTTTTAATTTCATCTTCCAAAGCACACAAAGCATCTATTGCATTTGAAATAGTATATTGAGAGTGAGGAAAAATATTTTCATTCACTGAATTCCTTGGACTAGCCATACTCTCACATAACTTCTCAATCTGAGTAGTTAATGTATTTCTTGATGATTTTCTACTTGAACTTGATTTTTTTTCCTTTATCGTATTCAACCCCAAGTGTCTACTTTCTCCAATTAGGAGTTTCATGAGAAGGGTTTTATGGTGCCTCATTAGAAGGAATACCCTCATTCTCATTACTATATATGTTCATCTGAATCACCAAATCCCTCATTAGGTGTATCATCTCCCATAGGAGCCCTGCTTGGAAGAACACCAAACGAAGGTGCCTATGCATGCTCTCTAGTGGCTACAATGTCACCAAACATTTGCCACATCAGCTCATTCAAATATAACTCAATTCATTTTTTCTTAAATCCTTTAAAATCAGGATTTTCCTATATAATATGTTAAATGTTATACTAAGATTTTTATATCTGTAAATTATTAATTTCAATAAACTTTATGCATCAAAGCATTGATAAAGTTAATACTAACCTGTGTTTTTCAACCCACCATTCTTCAGTAGCATCCACAATCTTTTTAGATGGGCACCATCCTATACTTGTAGATTCCTTAAGAAACTCCATCCACTTATTTTTCAATTGAGCTTTTCCATAATTTTTTTGTGTTCTTGCTTGAAAAAGAGTAATAACATTTTCCCATCCTTTTGAATTTAGATGAGTTGTCGATCTATTACTAGCATTAACTTTATTCATGTAAATTTCACAAAATATCAACACCTGCTCATCATCCCAAACAGCTTTTGTTGTTGAGGTACTATCTCCCTCCACAAAATTTTGTGTTTTTATTATCTATTATTTTTTCTATTTTAAATGTCAACTAACATAAAACCATAAATATATATCATAATAAGTAATATTTAAAGATCACTATTATAATAAATATACACAAACATATATCTTAAGATATCATGGTATATATACACCCACGCATTTGTAAAGCACTCTCAATGTTTCTCACAAAAACTCTTTGACAATATGATGTATTGGGCTAAACAAAATAATATATTATAAGCATTTTATTTTCACTCATTGGATTATTATCTTGGCATTAAATTGCAAACACTAAGAATTAAATGAACTAATATTATCTCCATTGTTGCAGGTAAGAATGCCATGTCATGACAGAGGAATATAACTAAGCTACGTGGAATTGCAAAGACAATAGTTGTATCATACTTCTTAATAAACAGCAAAAACATGCCAAAATATTTGGGACTTCTGAAATATGGCTTCATATTTCAACAAGAGAAAATGATGGGGGGAAAGAAAAAAATAAGAACTAAGCTTCACAGTTTTCCAACTTCTAAAGAACTGGCATAAAGACAAGCCCTCGAACATAATTTACTTGCAGCATGGATTTAAAGCTACAGGACAAGTAAGCTAATTTATAATCAAGTAACTTTATCACTTTTAGTCAAAATCTTCTGGAGCATTAAACATATGAATAAGTCCGAAGTCAGACTCATCTACATTCAAGTGATTTAAAAATAAATGATATATGAATTTTTATCTTTTAATTACAAGACATGTTCAAAAACTATAAGCATTTATGGTTGCAAGATTAGGAAATCAACATAGAACCTTAGCTTCATAACAAACTAAGAATTCATTTAATCCACAAAATAACATCTAATTTATGCCAAAAATATCTAGTGCTTATTGTAGTTTCATGCCAGGATACAATTTGCATAAGGCCACAACTAATGCTAGAGAATTTAATTGTTAAACGGTTGAATAAGAATCTAAAAGTTTAGTAACAACCTTCAGAACTTTAAACCCTTGTTTCTTTTCACAAGTATAAATAGCTGCAGACTTCCCACTCTGCAACATGAGAATAAATACCTTTAACTACAATATACAGAATGCTCTCCAAAAATACAATCTTATAAGAAAAAAATGGAAATGGGTTCCAATAACATATAAGCAAGAGATTTCCCTAAAACCTTGTACGGTCTCTATACCGAAACCTTTGCAGGTGTAGCTACTTTTGCTGTTGTGAGTAAATCAATTTAATTTCAAGTTCCTAGTTCTATTTTCATGAAAAGAAATCTTAAAGCTTCCTATAATACTTAAATTGTAACAACCTGTTTTTTAATAGTGTCGGGAAAGTGATATTGGGGCCACAAATCCCATGAGTAAGTCCATAAATATTATCAATTGATATTTACGAGTCGAATATAGAGTATTTATAAATTTTGATTTAATGATTTATGTTAAATGAAAGAATAATTAGGTTTAAGTGGTATGTCCTTAAAAGTCAAGTGGTTTTAGGAAATGAGGTATTGGAACCTCGTTTCTATAAACTGAGCCGTAAATATTTTATTAAATATTTATGGAGCGTTATTAAGATCGTATTAAAGTTTCGTTGAGAAATTTTGACCTTTAAATAGTTAATTAAGTAAAAAGAACTAAATTGTAAAAGTTACAAAATTTACTTTCTATTAGTTTTAATTAATTAATTGGTTTATTTAATTAATGTGAGAGGACTTATTTAATAATTAAACCATTAATGTTAAATTCGGACAGTAAGTGGAAGAATTTGATTAAAATTTAAGTGTTTTATAATAATATTATTATATTAATTAAATGTTAAAATAGTAAAAAGGCATAAAAGAAAGCATCATCTCCTTCATCTTTTATTTTTCTTTCACCGAACCTCCATGGCAATGAAGCTTGAATTCTGCCTTGGTTTTTTTTCATGCATGGTAAGCTTTTGTTAATCTATTTTTAGTAAATTTTATATTTTTGAAATTGTTATAGCTTAATTTAGTTAACCCAGGGGTTAATTTGTTAAATTGTTAAGTGTATAGAATTTTACCATGGATGAATTTGTAATGTTCTTGAAATTTTATGATAGATTATTAAATTTAGTTGTTAAGTATAAGTATTTTGTTAAATAATTTTTGATAATTTTCAAGTTTAGGGACTTATTTATGAAATGGTAAAATTTAAGGAAAATATTGCAAATTATGGATAAACATGGGTTATTATAAGACTAGGTAAAAATCAGTTAGCATGAATTTTAATTAAAAGTGGTTAAATTGCAAGTTTTAGATTTAGGGACTAAATTACAAAAAAAATATAAAATTTGAGGACAATTTTGTAAATTTTTATTGTGAAGGGTTATATGTTAATAATTGAATAAAAATATTTATCTAGTGATAAGTTATAAAAGTAACCTATTTTAATCTCATTCTTAATGTATTTTTGGATGATTAATTATGCAATTAGTGAATTTGATGCTCCAAATCCTTTAAATTCATGTTTATATACTCAGGAGAGCATTTAGGAGCGAAATGAGCGAAAGATGAGTAAAAATCAGACAAATAAAGTTGTTTTCAAGAGCAACATGGCCTGGGCATTTCCACACGGGCTAGACACATGCCCATGTGAGCCATAGAATTTGAGTAGGCAAGAGAAAATTGAATCAAAATAATTTCTTTTTTTTAAAGTAAAGTTCTATTTCTGTCAGAGGGTAATATGAATGGTATATCAAACGCACTAAACGGGTTATACGATATCTCTGGTGTGGAAGTAGGCCAACATTTCTATTGGCAAATAGTAGGTTTCCAAGTCCATGCCCAAGTACTTATTACTTCTTAGGTTGTCACATGGGCTAGACACACGCTCATGTGCCAGCCCGTGTCGATTTCGCACCCTGCTTCCCAAATATGCGGAAAATCCCAATTTTTAGGTTTTCTGAGCATTTTAAAGTCTATAAATACCAATTAGAAAAAGACATAAGGGAGTATCAAAGAAGATTGAAGAAAATACTCGAAGAACACCATCAGAATCAACTCGGAAGTGGATCTCCATCAAGATAAAAGATCTCCTTTTAATTTCTTTCGAAGTTTTTATGAGTTTCTTTATATCTTGTGGTTCTTCTGATTTTGAGATGTTTCCATTCAGGATTATAAACTAATTCCCTAGATACCTAGGGAGGATGAAACCTATGATGAATCTTTTTATTTATATTCTATTTTTACGCGATAAATATTTGATTATTGTTCTCTATTATGTATGCTTATTTCTTTTTTTAATATTTCCTGGATATTAATTCATGTTTCATGTTCTTAATTCAGTGGAGAAAAAGACCCTGTTTAAGAGTAGATATACCATAATTGAGTGGAGCTGCATGCAATCCTAGAAATATGATGACATAAATCTACAGATTAGAGTCAAATCTAATAGGGGAATCCATATATCGAATTAATGAGACGATAGGGGTTTTAATTAGAAAGAGATTTCAATTAATCAACCTAGAGTCAGTTGCTTTTACTCTCGAAAGAGATATTAACATAATTTAGGGATTTCTATGGTCAGTTGCTTTTACTCTCGAAAGAGATATTAACATAATTTAGGGATTTCTATGGATCAAGACACAAGTGAATAATAATTTAGGGATTTCTATGGATCAGGACACAAGTGAATAAATCGTTTAATTCAGATTCATAATAAAAGATAAAGTCTAGATGGATTCTTTCTTGGGTATTGTCTATCTCATTGGTTAATATTTGATTATTTTTTGATTCATTCTCTGTTGCGTTCTTAGTTAAATTAGTTTAGTAAATTTAAATTAAAACAAACCACTCCAAATTGTTAGCTAAATAATAGAAAAACGATAATTACTAATACTTTTAGTCCTCGTGGATACTTCTTTGCTCACCATAGCTATACTATTGTTTGATAAGTGTGTTGCCTTTGTCGTATTTATAGTTATTTTAGTGACCATCATCTAGATCAAGAAACGACTCAAATGAACATAATCATGGGAAAACTAAAATAGCAAATTAGTCATTGGATCACTTTAGGACATCATTTTGGTACAAGTAAGTTTGTATGAACTGTAATCGCTTAAATGTTGTTTAAATTGAATGTTTATTATGTTGATTTGATATAAATGAATCAATATACAAATGTATCAATGCTATGATGAATTGATGGAAATCGAGTCCCGGTTGAACCTTAGGAATTCTTAGGATACAAATAACATGTCATTAGGGATTTCATGTTTCGGGTGCTGGTCTTGAATGTCCTACCGATGACTGAGGTTTTGCATTTGTTGTGGATTCTCCACAGCTCATGTGAGCAGCATCGTGTAGCTTACATTCCGACCCACAGCTCATGTGGGCAGATTTATTTCACCTCATATGCACATTGATATAAAGGAAATGTTACAGTTATATGTAAAGGCAAACTTCTTGTGAGCTTTCCCGAGTATCCGATGTAATTCCAGATGGTTCAACGGGTATGAAAAGGAAACGAAGTGGTAAGTATTCAAGTGAAATGAATCATGAAATTATGAAAATGATTTATGATCTAAATGATGTGATTACATGTGTAAGTCTACTTATTTTATGGATGAATGCATTTATATTATGGACAAATGCACTAACTTGTGAATTGATGATGTTGTTTAGGCTTATACTAGGCTTTTGGAATGGAATGGTTCGTAATCTTATGAATAGGTTGATGAATATATGATGTATCTTATGAAACCACTTATGTTATAAATGAACATATATATGATGTTAACGAACTTACTAACTTGTGAGTTTGATGGTGTTTCAATAGGCTTACGCTAAGCTTCTGGCATTGGTAATGATTTATGTTTAATCTATGAATTGTATTAATGAAATGGTAAGTTATGTTTAAATTTATACGAGGTTACTAAGCACTCGTTGCTTACGTAGTTTCTTTTCTTTGTTTTATAGGTCATTGGAAGCTCAATTTGGTTGGAAGTTCATCAAAGACCTATCACACTATCTAGTAGTCAAATTCATTAGTTTTTGAGTATTTTGGCCAAGGTTTATAATGGCATGTATAGGGTGATTTGTAATGGTATTTTGATGTATGTGTTAATAGAGTTTTGGCATGTATAATCTTTGGAAAGCTATGTTGGTTTGGTACACTTTAATGCTTTACCAAGTTATGTTGTTTTGGTTACTTTAAAGTGCTTATTTATAAGGTTCTCTTGGCATGTTGATGATGGTTTGAAAAAGGATACTTGTGAGATGTTTTAGTTCATATTTGAACTAGGTTATTATGTATAGAAATGACATTATTAACATGTATAGGTTATTTTGTAATGGTATTTCGTAAACGTGTAAATGGTAATATGGTAGGTTTGTGCTTAAAGTTTATATATGGTTGATGTACTTGTAATGCTTGTTAAGTCCCTTTGATCACTTTTAGGTAATTGATGTGCAAGGCCTTTTGTCATTTTGATGTTGGCTTGGAAATGATCATTCACGATGTGTTTTAGGCACATAGTAGAATTAAGTTTTTATGCATGAAATGAAGCAATGTTAACATGTTTTGGTAAATGGTGTTTGGATATATTTGTGGTGCCTTTGAATGACATATTGGTTAGGTGATGTAGGATGTATGAAATGACATATTTATGCATAATGTTCGAAACCTTTGAATGTGTGCTTAAATGGTTTGAGTAGTTGTGCATGAATTAGGTATGGAATGGTTTGATTTTAGGTAAATTTTGGGTTCACATAGCTTGGGACACGAGTTGTAACACGACCGTGACACATACGACCGTATGTCATCTGTAAATTTCTTAGTGTTTCAAGTCAATAAGTTACGCGGCCTAGCATATGGGCGTGTGGGGCATCTTAGTGAGTTACATGGGTGAGGACACGGTTAGGACACAACCATGTGTCCCTTGTTCGAAAGTTACACGGCTTGGCCACATGACCGTGTGACCCCTATTTCCAATTTTTGCAACTTTTTCTTAAACTTGCCACAAAACTATTTTTAGGGTCTCGATGACTTGGTTTAGAGATAGAATGCTTGTGATTGAATGGATTATGATATGTTTAATTTATCTATTTATTACAATGTTAAATGTTTTCGATTGTATGGTAAAGCTCCATAACCTTAATCCCGTGACGGAGACGGGTTAGGGGTGTTACACAAAAATTATGTAATCAACACAAATATATGAAAAACTAACCTTTAGGCAAAGAAACAAGTAGCAGTCACGACCAAGAACTAAAGTAAAAAAGTAGGGAGAAACCAACAATAATGACTGTTTTGGTTCCCAAATCTGGAAAGAAATAAGGTTGGAATAGAAGTTAGTTTAACTTTCAAGGATAAAAAGTAAAATAACAAATAAAAGTATGGTATTTTTGTCTGTTAAAAATATTTTTTGTTTTATTATGCTAAACTGGTGGTAAAACCTCTGGTCAATTTTAAGGTTGCCAGTGTGATTGAAATCGGTTTCATCGCACTATTGATGCTCATCCAAACATTGTATCAGTGAGGTTGATAGCAGATTTTTACACCAAATGCACCACACTAGTGTTAATCTCCAAACCAAAGGAAGCCTTAGAGTTACTTATGGGCCAGTGAGTTTGATAAATATGTTTCAATTCAATATGATTTATTTTATTATTTAAAATAATATGATTTTTTAATAATTTTACAGTTAATTAAATAAAAATTATTATTTTTCAAATGACAAAATGTATCAGTTGAGTGGGATGTATTAAGGCTCAAACCTAAAAATTGTTTTGAAATCGATTTCAACTCGGTCATCCATGAACAACAACTTCGTCTTTTTCTTTTCCATTTTTAGCAAATTTAATTTTTCAAACATCAAATTCATAATTTACTCTTGATGATACTTGTATGTATCATTTTAACCATTTCGATCTATTTCGAAAAATGCTGTTTCGTATTCTTATGTATTCTGTATCAATTGATATAATATTTTAATATTTTAAATCAATTTTTATAATTTCATTGTCTTAATTCTTTTTACTTTGTATTAATAATTATCCTCAACTGAGATAGCAAAAAAAAGTGTACACAAATTCCAAGTGGAATATTATCTTAAAAATTTATTTGAAAATATGTTATAATCTTTGAATTTCTTAAATATAAAGAGAACTCATTTGATTTTTCTCTTCTATTTGGCTTCAAAAATTTAAGAATAGACTAAATTTGATCTTAGAAGGATGTGGTTTACTTTAAAGGTTGTTGAGTCTTGGTCTTGAAGTTGAGTTTAATGAGATGTTTGCTTGAGAATTTGATTTGATTTTGGATTCAAGGGTCGTTGAGACTTAATATTGAATAAATGATGTATGCTTCAAGGGTCATTGAGACTTGATATTGAATTCGAGTTGGGAGAGAGTTTGAATCTAAGGGTCTTTGAGACTTAATCTTGAATGGTTGAATCTGCTTCAAGTGTCATGGTGATTTGCTTTTACAACAACTTTTACCTCAATTCTTCAGTTGAGTTGGATCGATAGGCAGCTTTCTTCGAAAATAACTTTTGGCTTCATCTCCTTAGTTAAATTGGATCAGGAGGTGACTTTTCTTTGGAACTGATTTGGTGTTCGTCAGAATTTCTTCATGATCTTTAGAGACTTTTTAACTTCTGAACTTGTGATGTGTTGAATGACTTGTAAGTGACCCTTTATAGTAGGGTCGGTCAATCAAGTAAAAAGAATTCTTATAAAATTTAACTTCTTCATTTGTGTGTTCTACAAGAATTAAATTTATTTATTTATTACTTATCTCTTATTAATTTAATTAATTAAATATAAAAACTAATAAATATTATCACTTAATTATTTTATTTTAATTAGTGATAATATTCTTTATTCTTTATTTGTTAATTAATCTAAATTAATTAGAAAAAACTAATTTGATGCAATATATGATGTCATCTTTTTTAGATATGATAATTTCGGCTTAGCCATAGTAACTTTAACTTAATATGTGATATTTTATCATTGGTTCAAAATGTTTTCTATGTATAAATACTTTCTCTATAACATCTAGAATTACGGCCTAATCAGAACAGTGGTTTTGGGACCACAAATCTGATGTAAGAAATATTATTTTTATTATATTTTTATGGTCTACAATTTCACAGAATGATTTCTTGAAAATCTCATTCGAAAATTTTGACGCTTGGGCACTCAATTTAGTCAAAAGGACTAAATTGTAAAAAATATAAAAGTTGAGTTCTACATGTTAGAAGTGTCTAATTGTTATGAAATTTTAAATTGGAGGTCTTTAAATGATAATTAGACCATTGGATAATTTGTTGGACAAAAATGTATATGGAAGGGTAAAATTTTAAAGATGAGTAAAAATGGCATTTTGGTAAATTGGTAATTAAATGGACTAAAAGACAAAATAAAAGCCAAAAACCCTTGTCCATCATCTTGTTTTGGCCGGATGTAGCAAGGAGGAAGCCATGGTTAGGGTTTTCAAGCTTACAAGCTCAATAGTAAGTGATCCCGAGCCCCATTTTTAATGTTCTTTGCATTTTTGAAATCCTTGTAACATGATCTACTCATTTCTACCCATATTTTAAGCTAGGGTTCATATTTAAAAATTGAACCATGCATGACATGTTAGTATTTTGAAGATTAATGGAAGAATATGAAAGATTAAAGCATGTTTAGCAACTTTTACTAAGTGATTTTACATGAAAATGCATAAAAAGGGACTAAAATGTAAAAGCTGTAAAATGGGTAGTAATCATGTGAATAAATGATAAATGTGGGCTGCTATAAGAGCAATAAAGGTTCAGCTAGGCTTAAAGTACAAGAAAATCGAGCACATTTCATTTTACGAGTCTAGGGACCAAAGTACAAATATGTGAAAGTTTAGGGGTCAAAATATAAATTTACAAAAGTATGATTTATGGACCCATTTGAATAATGTAAGTAATAAATAAGTTATATTTGAAATGTTAGATCAAGAAAATAAGATTCGGCCTTAGAATGAGGTTGAACGAGGTTAAGCACTAATTCGAAATAAATAGTCATACTCGAACCCGAAGTAAGTTCGTGTGATAATAATAATGCAATGTTATACTTGAATTGTAATATTAAATTACTATTACATGAGTTGTGTGAATTGCTACACGGTTGTACCCGACGAGGATTCAACAAGTAAGTTCGTGTAACTTGAATGTATACTTTTAATTCTTATAATGTTTGCTCTTTGATGATATGAGATTTTGATAGTCATGGTATAATAATTCATGTTATATGAATGTAATGATGAAAAGAGGACTAAAAGTCCCTGTTGAATGAAAAGGATGTCCAATGGATTTTCCTAAAAAGGAATTGACAGAAAAAAAAAGATCTGGCCCAGACGAGTGTTCCTTATGTGATCTAGCCTCCTGAAGAATATGTGTTTAAATGGATTTAGCCTAGACGGGTAATCCGAACTAGGATCCAAATTTAGCTTGGACTGGTAATTTAGATCCGAGCTCATTAGAGTAATTATTATTGTAGGGGATTTAGCTTGGACTGGTAATCCCGCCGTAAGGATTGAGGTTCACGGGAGTGCATTCGTTGAAAAGGTCACTAACATGAATTGACGATAAATGAGTTGGTATGCTATAAGTGTACTATGGAATATTCATTGAGAATCCGAGGAAAATTCAACGGGACTAATATGAGAAATGGAATTGGAATGCTTGTAATGGTGTGATCATCTGAGATAATTATTATCATGTATTGTTATGTGAGTAACTTGTATGATTAAGTATGCCATGAGAATTAACGACATTTATATTAAGCTCTATTGTGTAATCGAGTATGGAATCCATGAAATGGTGAGTTCATGGTTAGTTGAAAATGATCTTATGATAGTAATCATTATATTACACTAAAATAGTTTTAGACAGCAGTAGTAGTCCAAATTTGAAAATCCACAAAAAATTATGGAAATCGAATTAGAGATTGAATGAAATATGAAAATAAAGCTTATTGAAACTAGTTTCACATAGAGCAAACGGTGTAAGCAAAAGAGTTTCATATTATGAGATATTTGAAATTTTGAGAGATAGAGTCAGAGTGATTTTGGGCTCCCCTATTTCAACTTTGGAAAATCATTAAAAATTGTTCAAAAATGATTGTGGATTAGAATTTATATGAATAAATTCTTAATGAGTCTAATTTCAAGAGAAACATATAGGAACATCATCTGAATCCCGTACTAAGAGATAATTAATTTTTAGTAAAGAAAGGTCGAAGCTGTCAAACAGAAGAATAGGGGAAACTTTAAAGAATAAACTGTACGGATTGGCTAGACCAAAAATTCTAAAAATTTTGTGGTAAGAAGATATGTGAGTCTAGTTTCAGGGAAAATTAGCAGATCTTAATTTTAAGTTCTATAGCTCCAGATATAAATAAATTGGTAAGTATAACTCGAGAAAACAGTATGACCAGAATACAAGTAAAAGTATAATTATGGTTGTATTATCTTGAGAGGCATGTTGGTATATTGCTTATTATTTTTCATATGGACTTACTAAGCATAAAGCTTACTCCCTCATTTTCATTTCCTTAGTGTTCTCAGGTCGGCTCGGGGTTGGAGATCGTCGGAGGCAGCATCACACTATCAAGCCATCACCTTTGGAGTGTTAACATGTATAAGTTAAGCGTACACAAGTGAGTGGTATGTATAGGGACTTATTTTTTATGATAGATGTTATTATGATTAGCCAAATGTATTGGCATATATTGATTCATTTTATATAGCCATGAGATGTGACTTATAATGATTATGGCTTGTAAGCCTATTTATCCATGCTATGAGTTAATACCTTGTGATGTGATTATGTGTATTACTATGAATGGGTAGTGTATGACATATGTACATGATGAATGCCCTAGGACCATTCGAGGTGGTCATGGCCATGGAATAAATGTGTGGTATGGTAATAAGTTGATAATGACTGAACATGAACATTGTTGAATAAGTAGAGATTAAGTGTTGGGTAAAATATTATGGTTAATTGGTAAAAATGGTCATTAATATGATAAGACTATTGAGTGTGAATTGGTAAGTCCAACTTGGTGTAACATGAGTATATGTGATAAACACTTGTATGAAAACATGCAAATGCTTTAATTGAATTTTACTAAAGGATGATTAACCACTAAATTGATGTTATAATTGTGCATATGATGTGTTTAAGCATGGGAGAGAATTAAGGACAACAAAAGGCTTGGAAAATAACCTAAGTGTTGGCCACACGGGCAGAGACACGACCATGTGTCTCAGCCGTGTGGAGGACACGGCCTAGTCAGAGAGTTACACGGCTTGACCGTGTGGTTCATTTTACATGATGACGTCATAGTCAGAGAGTTACACGGCTTGAGGATATGGGTGTGCCCCTATGTCCACACGGACATGTGACCCTGTTTCATGGGGAAATTTCCTAAGTTCTCCTGAAACTTCCCAAAGTTCTCGGTTTAGTTACGTATCATTTTTAATGCATGTTTTGGGCCCATAATAGGGACACTATGAATATGTTTGATTGGTTTTAATTTGGAACGAAATTTTATTGCCCAATTTGCATGATTGTTGCATTTTAGTTCAGTAATGCCTCGTACCTTGTCCCAGTCTCGGGTACGGGTAAGGGGTGTTACATTCTCAAGACTCAGTCACGCGCATAAGTTTTTTAAAATGTATAAGTGAATTGGTAAAACTGGGACACACTCTCACATCTGTGTCATTTTTCTGACTTCAGCTTACCATAAAAAAATGCACGGTGCATTAATCATTGGCCATATATAAGCAATGCAATTAATATGACAAGATCATGGCCAATTCTCTAATCACCATGTCATGTTTCTTTATGCAACATATTTTACCCACCAATTCACTTTTCAGGAAAATTAAGTATATATGTTAGTTTTAGAAAATATTTAAAGTTCAAAGTTTCTTTTTTTTTTAAATTTAAAGAAGGGAAAAGTGTGCCTCGCAATTGATTTATTTTAAAAAATAAAAAATATAAATGTTAATTGTTTTATCACCAAGTCCCTGATTTTCTAATCGTTGGGACCAACGATTATTGAAAAAAATCCCCAATGTTGAATTTTTTTTCTTATATATATCCTCTACACTTCCAATTTTTTTTCACTCAATCTTATTCATCTATTCTCTTAATTCTTTTATTCTTAATTTCTATCCTAATCTCTCAAATTCTTCTTCTTTCAATTTTCTATCTTAACTGTTTGTAAATTCTTAGATTTTATTCGATTATCATCTTTTAAAGATTTTAAAAATGTCAATACCTCTAATTCGTTTGGATTACAAACATATTTCCAATGTCTAATTACAAATGGCAAGAAAATATTATTATATTTTCTATTTTAATTAATATCATTATTAAATTTTAATATTATTATTCTTTTAGTTTTTATGTTTATATAATCAGGACAAAAATTGGATTATTGAAACATATATACACAATTTAAATGCAAGAGCATCGTCTGTTATTGAATAGCACTTGAAAGAGGGGAGATTCTTACACGTGTCCCGTATGCTCGGCGGGACTAAATTGGAGCCTGCACTTATCAATGCTTTGTTGGAAAGATGAAGACCTGAGACACATACATTACATCTTCTATGTGGTGAGTGTACGAATACACTCAAGGATGTGACATTACAACTCAGCCTACCAGTTGATGGGCTACTCGCTATGTGGGTAGTGCGTGTTGGTGATTGGAGTGCAATTTGCTGCCAAGTTTTAGGAAAACTGCCGGACAAGTTTAGTGGTAATTGGATACATATGAAATGGTTAGAAGATAATTTCTCACATGTCGAAAATTTTTCTAGTGAGGTTGAAAGACAACAATTTTCTTGAGCATTCATACTGTAAGGTGGCTTTAATCTAAAAATCTGGTACATTTAAGGTGACTCCTACAACTAATTGACCTAAAATAAGCCGAGCGACCAGTTGGGGATCAACTGTCTAGGCTATATTGTTCCGAGAGATATGTCAGAGAACTGAAGCACAGAAAATTAAAATCAGTTGTAGTTTACTCCTTTAGTCATGGGCATGGTATCGTTTACCATTTTTATATCACCAAGTAAACTATCCTTATCAATTGCCACTTGTAATAAGGTAAGATTCATTCAATACTATAGTTATCATATTATTTTTTATTATTATATTTTTGGAATAACATATTATTTGAACAGGTGGAATAATGACACGAGTCATGTGGGTACATTGGTTATTGTTAGATTAATGGTTAGAAGTCGATGTTTGTTTTTGAAATTTTCAATTACATAATAATTACATAAGGATTTGAAATTTAATATTAGGTATGTGATAAAAGTTATAATTTCATACTGCAATTTGCATGAATGTCATACTCTGGTTCGTGAATTCAAGAATGCATCTTAGTCGAATTTTTTAACGAATTGAAATATCTGGCATGTCAAAGTGCCATTGATAGTTTTTACAATGGTTGAGATGCATGAATCTGATCCAGTGATGTGCCAGTTTAGGCTTGTGCAGAATTTCCACCCTCACCTCAGAACCTCGATGAACTTCACAAGATTGACTTGCAGGGGAAAAGTGGAGAAGATTGGCCTAAATTCCATGCCAATTATGCAAACATATGTATGATTTCATATGTATGTACGAACCAATCGTTAGATCAGATTTAGCAATGTCTTCATATTACATGCCATGATTAAGACTTCATGATAAGTTATATCTATTTCCGAAGGAGGAAAGGAGTAGAAAAATTCATTGTAAAAGGCTAACACCATCCATATGAGGCCGTGATCGTTAGTACATGCATCGAGTTTATTATCATCAACTCTAACCCTGAATTTTATACCGATGGGTGCACTTCCCTGTTAGTATGGTTTATATTTTTCTAGTGCATCTATTAACCTATGTTTTTCACATAAGAACCAAATTATGCACCATCATACCATGTGTTATCACTTTCTCCAAGAATATTTTTTGCACCACCTCCATTCGTAGGAGCATATTACACGCCACTGCTGTAAACAACACCAATATATCTATCATCGCCTATAATTCTGACATTCTATGCAAAACCGGGTTATTCAACACCATATATTTTTCCGTCGATAATGTCCCAAAACTACCAAAATCATTGTTCTTTAGAGGTCGGTCATCTTCGCAGCCACCTACTAATACAACCAGCATTATATGATGGCAACTTAATATGCAAATGCTGTCTAGCATGAAAGACCAAGATGAAGATGAATATAATTTTGGAGATGAAGATTAAGATGGACATGGAGATGAAGATGAAGATGAGTCAAAACCCTAACCACGAAAAAATCCTTCTCGTAATCGACACCTATCGGGTTGTGACACACATTTGGCCCATCGACAGAGATGATTTTTTTATTTTAAATTATTTTCATGTACATCATCATTTAGTTTGTTAACTTTTATTTTTTATATATGTAATGCTTCCATTAATATTTATATTGTATTTTTGAAACGATGGAAATGTGCAAGTGTACACAATCGTATCATGTAATAAAGTGACGAGTAATGTTGAGTTATCATACCCACAAGGACTATGCAAGAAAATATTTATGAAATGCAAATTTAAACAATTTGTTGATGAAAAATTTGAAGCGATGTTGTAAAACTAAAAATTAACTAAGTAATTTAAATAAGAAAAATAAAAAGTAAAAAATATTCCAATGCAAGATTTCTAAAAATGAGTTTAATCAATATGACATAAATGTGTTAGATAAATTTTATTCTTTAACTAAGAATAATTAAATTTGTGTTCATGTTGTTACGAATAATTTTACAACAACTTGGTAAATTGCTAACTAATGCATATACTTACCTATTAGAACCTATTAATCTCTTGACCATATCCCTATGTCAATTCAACCGATTAATCAAATTTTAATAAGAAAATAAAATATTACGTGAAATAACAATATATCGTTATATTGAAACAATTTAATCACAGTAATCTTGCAAGTTATGCAAGGGTAATGTATTGTTTAATACTGTCGTTAATTTAACCCTCAGCTACCTTAGAAGATTAAACATGCACCGATTAAATATTGTGTCTATTAATTAAAATTTCAATCTGTTTAAATAATTAATTCAATTGTTACCTTACAATTAAAATGCAAGTATAACATAAACATGATTTTATTTAATTGAACGATTTACTAAGACCTAACAACAACACAAACACATTTTTAATAATCTAAGCAGATAGAATGCAATTAATCTAACACGAAAGGAATTTAAGTCATTTTAATTTATTAAATAACAACAACACAAATATTCATGTTCATGATCGAAATAAAAGTAAAACAAAGATTAAGAGAAGGGGACTAGAAAAACACATCTCTGTGGTTTTCCGAAGCCAGACTAGTGTGCCTCTCTCTTCTCTTCTTGTTCTACTGATCCAAGGTCTTCATGAACACTTGATTGCTGCTACTCCAAAAGGTGTGCAAACTCTTTTTCAATAGGGGAAATTGGCAAAGGGAGGAAGAATTTTGGAAAACAACTATCAGGGAAAAAGAGAGAAAATGTATGTGTGAGATACGTGTGAAGTGATGGATGAAAAATGATGGAGTGAAGGGGAATTATTAGAATGAGAGATGGAAGCTAAAATTAGCTAAAAATAGCAGCCAATCCCCCTTTCCATGTCCGGCCATGCTAGGCGGAAGGAATGGTTGACTCAAATTTGCTATTTTTAGCTTGTGGCTAAAAATAGAAAGCATGAACAGGGGAGAGGTTTGAATGGAATTTAGGAGGAGTTCAAGGGAAATTTTGCAAGTGTAAAAGTTAACATAAGCTGATTGGGTCAGCTATATGGGATGGTTTAGGTTGCTCTTTTGGGCTTGTCCATCCTCCCTCTTTACTTGCTCAATTTAGGGCCTTTCCTTTACTTCGAGTTGCTATTTTTTCTCGATAAATATCAAATCAGACCTATTGATTTGAAGAAGTAAAAAAACATAAATCTAAGTCCTCTTGGTTGTTAATTCATCATCTTGTGCTACCAAGGTGCCTTGTAAATTAATTCTTCTGAGGTGACCGCTGATCTGATTTTTCACTCTTTGTGCAAACTATCGAAAATAGATCAAAATGTGCAAATTTATTATAAAAATAATTAAAATTAAATATGCTTCATAAATTGAGTGCTATTTGATTTTTTTATAATTAAATTATGAAATTTGACAAAAAATACTTAGAAACTACATGAATTAGTGCTAAAAAGGTACTAAAAAGTCTATATATTCTTGTGCTTCCACAACCCCAAACTTAATTCATTACTTGTCCCGAGTAATGCACAAATTGCGAAAGGAATTTTAAGAAAATCACCTTTGACACTTCTTCAAAAATCATTTCTTCCCACAATTATGTGTTTAGTGTAATTATGCTCAAGAATAAGAATTTTGAAATTATGCAAATCAAGCATACACATTGTTCAAATTATTCTCAATTATTATCATGATGGCAATAATAGACTAAATGCTTTCTCAATAAAGATATGCTAAATTCTTTCTCAATAAAAATATGCTTAATTCTTACCAATTAATTTTTATTTCCTAATTTAAGGCTAAACTGCAATTACTAAGTTTAATTTATGCCTTCATATGTTGAACTTAGCAATTTCTCTCCACTAATGTAGTCGGTATAGAAATATGAATCAATAGATCTTTTAAATAGGTTGTAACGTGGCTTGACTAAAGGTAGGTAAAAGATAGATAATTCTAAGTTAAAAACCCTAGATTTAGCTTGCATTGGACCTTCGGAATAAGTACCTTCAAATTCACCACTCATTTTGCATTTGAGTACCCAAGCTCTTTGTACATCTATTTGTTTGAGTATGACCGCCTCCGGACATAATAACGTTCAGAATGTGAATACTGCACTAAAATATAGAATTACGAGGTGGTATCCGCAAGTATACAGGTCTAGTTGTAATATAGTTTTGCAACTAAGTTGGTGAGTACTCCGAGGATCGTACCCAAAGGAGGCGAGCGCTAGATCAATTCTAACTAAAATATTAAAAGATCTAATTAGTACTTTCCATTCAGTTATAGTACGAAAAATATAAAATAATGGATTTTTGGGGTTTTTATAATAATAAAAACAAAATAACATAAAAAGATAATATTCAAGAGATTAAAAAGGAAGAATAAATCAAATCTGATAATGGGTGATTAGCTCACTTCAGTAATCCTTATGAACTGTCATCGCGGGTTCTTCGTCATTCAAATAGTCGTTACCCTAGCTGTAATAGCCCGATTTTGAGCCTAGTTGGAATAGTGACTTTATTTTCCTTATATTTTTATGGTCTACAGTTTTATGGAATGATTCTGTGAAAATTTCGTTCGAAAATTTTGATGTTTGAGCACTCAATTTAGAAAAAGGGATTGAATTACAAAAAGTACAAAACTTGAGTTCTATAAGCTAGAGGTGTCTAATTGCTATGAAATTTTAAATTAGAGGTCCTTAGATGGAATTAGACCATTACTTAAGTTGGTGGACAAAAATGGGGCATTTTGGTCATTTGGTTAATAAATGAATTAATAAACAAAATAAAAGCCAATTTTTGCTCATCTTCTACCCCTTAGCCGAAATTTACAAGAGGAAGACATAACTAGGGTTTGTCAAGCTTTCACGCTTGATTGTAAGTCTGTTCTAGCCCTGTTTTTAACGATTTTCATGTTTTTAAGATCCTTACAACCTAATCTAGCTTATTCAAGGACTAATTTGAAAGAAAGATGAAGTTTAAAATTTTATCCATGTTAGATATTTTTTTATTTTGATGTCTAATGGTAGAAAATGCATGCTCGGTGTTAGATAAACAACTTTTACTAGGTGATTTTTGATGAAAATGTCAAAAATGACCTATTTGTAAAATTTATAAAATAAGTAGTAAAAATGTGATTAAGTGGAAAATGTGGGCTTTTATGAGTATGATAAAGATTCAGCTAGGCTTAGTTAATGAAGAAATTGGATGAAAATCATTTTACGAGCATAGGGACTAAATTGTAAAAATGTGACACATTAGGGGCACAAATGTAATTTTGCCATAATATGATTTTTGGGCTAAATTGAATAATGTGAGTATTAAATAAGTTAAATTTGTTATTATAGATCAAGAAAAAAGAGGTTCAGACCTAGATCAGGGGAAAAACAAAGTGTTTGACGATTAGCTCCCATTCCTACTATTTTTGTACTGAGATAAGTTCATATGTAAATAATGCATCATTATATTTATGTTTTAAGTGCTTTAATATTGTATGAATTATGATTCACTCTTGCATGTATTCAACAAAGTTTTGATAAGCGAGAATTCCCGTTTGAGCCTTAAGATAAAATAGGATACGAGTGACATGTCACTAGGAACCCTTGTGTTTATGTGATCCGGGTGCTAGTCTCGTACGTCCTACCAGTGGCTGGGTAGTTTGGCATGTGTTGTGAATACCTGACAACTTGTGGGAGTAACACTGTGTTGCTACGTCCTGACTGACAGCTTGTGTGAATAGACCCGTGAATAGCTCGAAAATGAGCATATATGTATTATGAGATGTGAGGTAGCTTTGGCTATATATATGGCACTTATGTGCAAAACTTCCAAGTATTCGTTAATATTCCGAGTGTTCAACGGTAATGTCAAAGTTATGAAAAACTATGGTTATGTTGCGAGTTGGTACAGGTATGTACGTAAAACTCATGCGTAATGAGTTTGATATGTGATGAAACCTTGGTAAGATTGTGATTGAGCAAGTTATGACTAAAAGAATTTATTGACATTCATGCCATATTTCATCACGTTAATTGTATGTTAAATGTGTAGTTATGATGCTTATTATTTGTACAAGAACTTACTAAGCTTTATAGCTTACTCCCCTTCCTTTCCCTTGTCTTATAGTGTCACCAAGCTAGCTCAGGGATTCGAAGACTGTTAGAGATCCACTGACACTATCAACAATTATTTTGGTACCAATGATTTCACCATTTTGAGTTATGGCATCTGTAGGGGACTTGGTAATTTTGTTATGTTTCATAATTGATTTGGCCAAATGTGTTGGCTTATATTGGTTGAAATTTCATTTTGTATAAGGCTATTTGAAATTGGCTACTATTGGTATAAGTAATTTATATGATGATGGATTTCATGGATGTGGAATTTTACTTGATTTGAAACGATAAGTATGTGATGTTTGTGTATGATAGATGGTAGCATGTGAATGATGTGTTGATGTCTTGGTTGTGGCTGATTTGGTTGTATATATGTGCTTGGATTGGTGTTATGTTGTGTTATAAAGGTGTGTGCAACAAAGGGTGTCAAAATGGCTTGGTAAATGGCCTTATTTTTGTCCACATGGGTAGACACAGGTGTGTCTACGCCGTGTGTCACACACGGCTTGCCCCACCGGCATGTGTTTAGGCCGTGTGTCCCTTGTACCTAAATTTTGAGAAACAGATTACTCAGAATTGAGCACACGGGTAGAGACAGGGGCGTAAATCTCAGTCATGTGGATGACACGACATAAGGCACAGGCATGTTTCCTGGACGTGTGAAGTCTGCACCTATTTTATGAAAAATCATAAATTTTAAATCGACCACACGGCCTGGCACACGGGCATGTAACTTGGCTGTGTGTTTTTAATTTGTTCTTGGGTTGACAAATAGAGAGTTACACGGGTTAGGGACACGGGCGTGTGTGACCACACGGCCTGCCTACATAGGCGTGTCCCATATCCACGCGGGAGTGTGATCCCTGTTTGGTAAAAAAAATTGTAAGTGTTATGAAATTTTCTAAGGTTCTTGGTTTAGTCCCGAATAGCCTCCAAAGCATGTTTTGGGCCTCGTAGGCTCGTATTAGAGATTTTATGATTAAATACAAGGTTTTAATTTAGAGGAGAATTCATGGCTCGAAAATGTACGTTTGCTTGTGTTTAAGTCCGGTAATGTCTCGTACCCTGTTCTGGTGTCGAATATAGGTAAGGGGTGTTACATTTAGTGGTACAGAGCTATGATTTACTTGAATCCCGGACTAGCGTAACGTGTGTAAGAGTCTAGCTATACATGCCATATATGAATTGTGATAGTGTGGTGACTCTTGACAATTTTAAACTGTGTTTTTATGTAGAAAATGGATCTCGACAGAGCTGTAGTTGATGATTTAGAAAGTAATGCACTGGCTCCCGCTCAAGGGCATCGTCATTTGAAAATAGACATCCCACGGTCAGTCAGAGAGGAAGGGCTAGGGAAGCCTTCCTCCACATGATGAATGAGTGGCATTCGGAGTTTGTTCGAACAAATCCAAATGCTCAACTTCCTCCACCCCTCCTTATCCCCAACCGATTCCTATAGTTCCTCAAGGTGTGGATTTGGTAAGACAGAATAAGTCTTCAGTTGATAAGATTCAAAAGTAAGAAGCTGAGGAATTCAGGGCTAATGTAGATGATGACCTCGAGAGAGCCGAATTCTGGCTTGAGAATACTATCAGGGTATTTGATGAGTTATCATGTATACTCGATGAATGCTTGAAATGTGCTATATCATTATTTAGGGACACAACATATCAATGGTGGAAGACACTAGTATTTGTGGTATCGAGAGAGAGGGTTACATGAGAATTCTTTCAAGAGGAGTTCCGAAAAGAATATATCAGTCAACGGTTCATCAATCAGAAACATAAAGAATTTATTGAGCTAAAATAGGGCCGAATATCAGTGGCAGAATATGAACGTGAATTTGTCAGGCTCAGTAAGTATGACCGAGAGTGTGTTTCCTCCGAGGCTATCATGTGTAAAAGGTTCGAAGATGGGCTAAATGAGGACATCCGACTCTTAGTTGGAATTTTAAAACTAAAAGAATTTGTTGTATTGGTTGAACGAGCTTGCAAATCTGAAGAGCTAAGCAAAGAGAAAAGAAAAGCCGAGAGTGAAGCTTGATATGTAAGAAAAAGGCCAATGAGTAAGTCATTTCAATTTCAGTCAAAGAGATCTAGAGAAATGAATTCTAGTTTGAATGTATCAGTTGGGTATTCGCACCTAGACATAGGGTGACAAGATTTTGCTGGATTAGGGTGAAACCTAATAAGGGGATCCATAGGTCGAGTTAATGCAACCCTAGGGTGTTAATTCGAGAAAGGTCTCAATTATTCAATCTAGGGATTAGACGTTAATAGTCTTGAATAGGGATAATAACGTAACTTAGGGATCTCTACGAAACAAGTTAAATGAATAAATCATCTGATTCGGAGGCAGAATAACAAGTACAGTTTAGGTGGATTTTTCCTTCGGTATTTTCTTAATTCAATCGATTTTCCCAAAAGTAATTCCCCAATTCTATTCTCTGTGAGTTCTTAGTTTAGATAATTAGTTAGTTAAAAAAAACCCCATTATTCTTAGGCTAGATAATAAAAAGACAGTCATTACTAGTACTTTTAGTTCTTTTGGGTTCGACAATCCGGTCTTGCTAAAACTATACTACTATTCGATAGGTACACTTGCCTACATCGCGATAATAGTTAGTCTCAAGAACGATTAATTTTAAATATTTTAAACCTATCATGAAAACCCGCGATCATTAGGTCTAACAGACTCGAATGTCAGTATTGTGGAAGAAGACATCCTGGCGAGTGTAGGATGAATGACTGAGTTTTTTTCAAATATGGTTCCCAAGAGCATTTTATCCGAGATTGCCCTAAGATGGCTGAGAAAGAACAATTTTAGAGTGCAAGGCCGAGCAATACTACCAATAGGGGTAGGCCATCGAGAAATACCGGGAATGGAACTAACAGTAAAGGTGTGACAAAAGATACAGCCATGAGATCTGAGGCCAGAGCACCTTATGAAGCCTATGCCATTCGTGTTCGTGAGGATGCATCATCTCCTAATGTGATTACTAGTACATTTTCTCTTTATGATACTAATGTTATTGCATTGATTGATCTTGGATCGACTCATTCTTATGTTTGTGTGACTTTGGTATCTACTAAGAATTTTCCTGTTGAGTTTACTGAGTTTGTGATTAATGCGTCAAACCCCTTAGAAAAATATGTGCTAGTTGATAAAGTTTGCAAGAATTGTCTTTTGATGATTCGAGGTTACTATTTTTCGGCTGACTTAATGTTGTTTCCATTTGATGAATTCGATGTTATTTTGGGTATGGACTGGTTGACTTTGCATGATGCCATAGTAAATTGTAGATAGAAAACTGTTGAATTGAAATCTGAAAATGGTGAGGTTCTTTGGGTTGAAACCGATGAATCAAGTGAATTGCCTATGGTGATTTCGTCTATGTCTGCTCAGAGGTATGTCAAGAAAGGTTGTGAAGCTTTTCTTGCTTATGTGTTGAATACAGAGATTTCTGAATTGAAAGTTGAATCAGTGCCAATAGTCTGTGAATATCCAGATGTGTTCCCAAAAGAGTTGTTAGGGTTACCATCAGTCAAAGAAGCAGAGTTTGCTATTGATTTAGTACCTGATAAGTCATAATTTATACATATTTTTATCCCATCCTTAGCATATTTTTGGATGAATTATCATCAGATTTGTGGATTTCGATGCTCCTAATCCTTTAATTTCATATTTTATACTTAGGTGAGCATATGAGAGTAAAAAAAGCGAGAAACGGGCCAAAAACAGAGAAATTGGGTCAACGTGGGAAATCGACACGGCCTGGACTTCCTCACACTGGTAGTTCACACATCCGGGTCTATTTAACATATTGCAACACGACCTAATCCATACCACACAGCCGTGTCTATTTAGCAGACTTTAAACACAGCTTAAGCCACCTCACACGGGCGTGTCCCTGTCGAGCCCAAGTCTAGTTCTACTCGAAAAAAACCACTTTTGAGGGTTTTGAAGCATTCTAAACTTTATATAAACAGCCGAGGAGGCACCTAAGAGACACACAGAGTAGGAGGCAAGGAGTTACTCGAAGAAAGCCGATTGATCCATCTTAGAAGCCGGATTCTCCTTTAAGACTGAAGATCTCCCTTCAATTTCCTTCAGGGGTTTTTGGGTTTTCTTTATGTTTTGTTATTATTATTCTTCTGATATGTTTCCTTTTACACTTATGAACTAAGTCCCCTAAATAACTAAGGGGAATGAAACCTAAGACGGATCTTGTTATTATTTTCTAAATTATATGATAAAAACTTGTTTTGTTCTTAATTATGTGTTCTTAATTCTTGTTTTAATATTCCAGGATATTGATTCAAGTTTTGATGTGCTTATTTAGAGGAGCAAAAGTCCCTGTCTAAGAGTAAATCTAGCATAATTAAGCGGAGTTGGTTGCACCTCTAGACATAGGGCGACATAAAACTGCCAAATTAGGGTCAAACCTAATAAGGGAATCTATAGATCGAGTTAATGCAACACTAGGGGTTTTAATTAGAAAGAGATTTCAATTAATCAACCTAGGGTTAGACGTTGTTAGTCTCGAGAGAGATAATAATATAAATTTGGGATTTCTACGGATCAAGTCAAGTGAATAAATCGTCTAATTTAAAGTCAAGTAACAAGTGAAGTCTAGGTGGATTTTTCCTTGGGTATTGTCCAAATCAATCAGCTTTCCCAAAAGTATTTCCCCAATTTTCTTCCTGTGCATTCTTAGTTTAATTAATTAGTTTAGATAAAGTAAATCCCCTTATTTTTAGGCTAGATAATAAAAAGAAAGTTAATACTATACTTTTAGTTCCTGTGGGTTCGACATTCCGGTCTTGCTATAAACTATACTACTGTTCGATAGGTGCGCTTGCCTTCATCGTTATAATACGATCAATCATAAATATAAAACTTGTCACGCATACATCAAGTTTTTGGTGTCGTTTTCGGGGAACTAAAATATTTGGAATGCTTAATTTTTATTACTTTAGCCATTTATTTTTTTTGCAATTTAAATTTTATCTTAGTTTTGTTAATTTTACTAAATTTTCTTTTATTTTCTTCTGATAGGTTTTTACAGTTTGTGACTAGAAGAAACCCGTCAGGAACATTACTTTTTGACAGTGAGATTGAAAGCATAGCTTGTAGAAATCGAAGAGAAATAAGGCAAAACCTAAGAAACATAGAGGAAGGAAAAGAGGAAGATATCTATAATACAACCGAGGAGATGGCTGAAAATCAGAATAATTAGCTTCCTCTTGTGGTTGCTGCAGATCCAATAAATCAGAATCCTACTCCTCGTACTATGTATGATTATGCTAAACTTATTTTAACAGGAGCTGAATCGAGTATAGTTAGACCTGTTATTACTGCAAATAATTTTGAACTGAAACCTAACACAATTCAAATGATACAACAGTTTGTTCAATTTGATTGTTTGTAGGACAAGGATCCAAACACTCATTTGGAAAATTTTCTAGAGCTTTGCGACACCTTTAAGATCAATGGTGTTTTTGACAATGCCATTTGCCTTCGGTTGTTTCCCTTTTTGTTGAGGAACAAAGCTAAATAGTGGTTGAACTCGTTACCACGAGGGTCAATCACAACTTGGGAACAAATGACCAAAATTTTTTTTACTTAAATGTTTTCTGCCAGCTAAAATGACGAAGTTGAGGAATGATATCTCTTTTTTTGTGCAGATGGATCTAGAAATACTATGATGCATGGGAGAGATGCAAGGACCTATTACGAAGGTGCCCTCACCATGGGTTACCTCTATGGCTATAGGTTCAGACTTTTTACAACGGTGTGAACCCCTCAACAAGGCAACTTATTGACGCAGCCGCTGGTGGAACTTTAAACAACAAAACACTTGAAGAGGCTTACGAATTTATTAAAGAGATGTCACTGAATAACTGCCAATGGCAAGTCATGAGAACAAAGCCAACAAAAGCAGCTAATGTTTTCAACCTCGACGTGGTTACTATGCTATCTAACCACATAGAACTTTTAAATAAAAAGAGTGATAGTTTATATGGTTCTACTTAGGTACATCCAGTGATGAGGTGCGATGCAAATGGAGGAGAAGTGCACACAGAATATCAATCTTTCAACCCTAGCACCGAGGAGGAACAAGTCCAATATATGGGTAATAATAATTCTAGAGCTCAAAATAACCCATACAGTAACACTTATAATGCAGGTTGGAGGAACCATCCCAACTTCTCATAGGGTGGCCAAGGAAATCAAAGGCCACAACATCCCCCAAGCTTTTAACAACCACCTTACCAGTAGGAAAAGAAACTGAACCTTGAGGAGATGCTAACAAAATTTATCTCGATGTTAGAAACTCATTTTCAAAATACCGAGACAGCACTTAAGAAGCAACAAGCATTGATCCAAGGGCTCGAAGCCCAGATAGGCCAACTTTCCAAACTGATCTCTGAATGACCACAAGGTAGCTTGTCGAGTAATACTGAATCAAACTCAAGGGAACAACTCAATGCGATTACCGTTCAAGATAAGGAAGGGTTAGTCGAACCTGAACCAGAACCGAGGCAAGAAATTATGGTAAGTAAAGGTAAAGGTGAGGTGGACCACAATGAGCAAAAACTGGTAAGTAGAGAGTACAACCTCGTGTGCCATACCCCAGTACGACAAAGAAAGACCACACGAATGAACAATTTGGTAAATTCCTTAAATTATTAAAGAAACTACATATTAACTTACTGCTTATTGAAGCTCTTTCGCAGATGCTGAATGCAGTTAAATTTTTAAAGGAGCTTTTAGTAAATAAGTGGAAGTTGGATGAGGCGCTGCATGTAGAGTTGAACGTAGTTTGCTTAGCCATTCTGCAGAATAAGCTACCCAACAAGCTGAAAGATCCAGGGAGTTTTACGATTCCTTGTTTAATTGGTAGTTTAAACGTTAACAATGCTTTGGCTGATTTAGGGGCTAGTATTAATGTTATGCCCTATAAAATGTTTAAACAACTAGGTCTTAGGAAACCCAAACAAACAAGGATGAGCATTCAATTGGAAGATAAAACAATCAGATTTCCTAAGGGTATTATTGAAGATGTACTTGTTAAAATTGACAAATTTATATTTCCCATTGATTTTGTTGTTCTAGAATAGAAGAGGATGATGACGTGCCTTTAATTTTAGGAAAACCCTTTTAGCAACTGCTAGAACTGTTATTGATGTTGGTATAGGTGAACTCACACTTCGTGTGGGTGATGAAACAATCACTCTTCAATCTTGTAATTCGAGTAACACATCGAATATCGAGGGTGGTTGTATAAATTATGCTACTAATACTAATCATGTGGTGCAACCTTCTTTGCAGGAAACACGTTCGAGGAGCATACATGAGCGATGTTCAAGTAACAACAAAGGACCCATCTATGAAGAGCGAAGGCTACAAATTGAGGAACTAGATGAATGGCGTGCACAGAAACCAAGAACACACGATAAACCAAAACCATGCCATAACGGACTCAATGTTTCACCAAATCAACTTAAGGTTGGAGACAAAGTACTATTAGATGCAGCAGACCCTCGTATTACCACTTCTGAACCTAATGGAGCAACCCCTTTTACGGTACTTAACATTTTCCCATACGGTACAGTCGAGGTCACTCATTCCAAATTCGGCATGTTTAAGGTAAATAGTACTCTTCTAAAACATTATTTTGATAAAATTGATAGCAGGAATGAGGAGTGTAAACTCCTCACACCATCATGACCACGCAACAGAGAGGAAGTCTAGCTTAGACTATAAATAAGTGCTTCTCGAGAGGTAACTCGAGCACTAACGGTGTCAATTTCTTTAAATTTTAGTTTTTAACATCTAAATTACTAACTGAGTCATTGAACACAGGTTTTTCAAATCCACACAGCAAGGCACAAGGGCGTGCCTTAGCTGTGCTCATACCACGGGCGGTGACACTGCCGTGCTATACGGCCGTATGAAAACAAATCAAAATTTTTCCCCAACACGGGATTCAATACGTTGCCACGACCGTGGACAATCCTACCAAATCGACACGGGCGTGCGACACACCCGTGTCTATAAGCCGTGGTAGAAATTGAGAAATTAACACGGGCACACGACACTCCCGTGCCCAACACCCATGGTCTAAACTATCTGTGACACCCCTAATTTGACCCTAGTCGGGAAGTGGTTTTGGGACCGCTAAACTGAGTTGCAAAAATAATTGAATATAATATTTTATGTCTAAAATATGTGATCATGCATGTGTGAAATTTGAATGCTTTGATTTTTGTCAATTTGAATGTGTTTCTAAATAAAAAGGACTTATGTGAGAAGCTTTGAATATATGTGTGGCTTATTTTAAGTGATTAATTATTGAATGATGCAAATAAGTGGGTTTGCATGCCAATTTGCCACTTTTAATGCTAGTGGCTGGCCAAGCTCATAAGTATGGGCATTATATGCATGGTTTAATATTATTATATTTATTAGTGGTGAGAAATATGTAATAAAAATGTATTAAATGAATTAAAGATGAATAAAAGAGTATGGGTAATAAAAATAATGTGTTAGTGGGAGGAGAAATCAAAGTTGGTTTATTCCTCCATTGTCGTAGCTAGGAAAGGGTGGAGAAGAAATTTCCTTTTGTTGTTAAAATTTTCGGCTAAGGAGATTGCTAGATTAAGGTATGTACAATGCTACTCTTGGAAATTCATGCATAAATTGAACGGTTAGTTTGAATTCTACCTATTTCATGGTTCAAATTTTTGTTATTTTGGAAGATTGAAATTCGGCCAAGGAGCTTGAAATTCTTAGTAGTTGTTTTGATGTCATTAGCATGGAAATTTATGTTGGATGTGTTGAATTTGCTAGTTGTTTTGGCTTGGAAGTTAAGGTTTAGTGTTTGATTATGTGATTGCCCGTATGTGTGATAGCCGAACATAGACTTTGTTTAAAGTCTTGGTCAAAGGCCGGTTAAGTGTTTTGGAAATGATTAAGCTAGGTGTTTGATCTTTTTGGTTCGGCATAGTACATAAAATGTTGCTAGATGGAGAAAAAATTCGGCCAGCAAGAGGTGTGCTAAGGCCGAATATAATTTTGTATATTAATGAGTAATGCATGTGTTGAATTGATGGAATGGAGAGGATGTTTTAATAGTGCATATATGTGTATTAGCCAAGTTTTGAACTTGAAACAAAATGGTATTTGGTCAATACAAGTGACCATACTTGTAGAATGTATTAAGTATGCAATCGGCCTCAATATAGACATGCATGTTCGACCACACGAATGAATGCGTAGATTGATGTTGTACATTCGGCTATAGGTAAGCATAATGATGATCCTATCTTGACTTAGACAATCGGCTCAAGGAGAATTTGTTAAGTGCTTAGTTAATTGATATTAGGTTAATGATGTGTGTATTTGGTCCTAAAGGTGCACATGAGGAAATGTTTGATTAATTGTACTAAATTGCTTAATGTGATTAAAAATGCGTATGACCATTTTGTATTTGAGCTAAAGGTGGCCATATGACCTATCAAATTCATTGTCATATTCGGCCATAAGCTAGCATAATGAGACTTTAATAAGTTAAATTTGTTTGAATTAGCTCAAGAGCTTAGAGGACCAAAGTTGGATAAAGGAAAGGAAAAAGTGATCGAATAGCCGCCGAAATCGTTCAACAACATCCGAGGTAAGTTTTAAGTGATTAAACGTTGAGTAAATTCAATTATAATAGCACATGATGATTTGACTTAATAATATATGATGTGGCCATGATATGTTCTAAGCTCAAATGGTAAGTTCTTAAGTGTTTGAGCTTGGGAATTTAAGGGTAATTTGAAATAGTCTGCTTAGGACAGCAGCAGTATTGTGACTTTAGAATATCACCATAAATTTATGGATTTGAATTAGAGGCTGAATGAGACGTGAAATTAAAGGTTAATGAGTCTGGTTTCTTATAAAAGAAACCGTGTAAGCAAAGGAATTTCCGATAATGAGATACTTAAAGTTGTGTGAGACAGCGCAGAATGACACTGTAATCCTCTGTTCTGTTTTTAGAAAATCATTATAAATTGTACAAAAATGGTTATAAGATAAAATTTATATGCTTAGACTCCTTAATGAGTCTAGTTTCAAATGAAATCAAATACAACACATTTGAATTCTGTAAAATGAGAAATTTGATTCGTAGTGAAGAGTGGTCAGATTAGTCAAACAGTGAAACAGGGGAAACTTTAAGAAAAATCTGGTATTGATTAGCCAAACCTAAAATTCTGAAAATTTTATGGATGGAATATATACGAGTCTATATTCAGGAAAAATTAACGGAAAGTGATTTGGAGTTTTGTAGCTCCAGTTAAAAATAATTTAGTGACTATTGCTCAGGAAAACAGCTTGTGCTGAATTGAGATTGTGTTGTAAACCTTGATAAACTTGTTTTAGTTGCTCATAAGCTATTGATTAAACCCATACGTGAATTCTAAATTGTGATATTGGAAATGATAGATGTAGATTCAGCCAAGACAGTGTGTATACGTGAAAGTATATGTGGTATGTGAAGTATATTTGGATAATTGTGATGTGAATACATGAAAATCTATATTTTGATTTAGGATTCTATGTGATGGATGTGAACATGCATATATGAGATAAGGCCTAATGGCCGATGTGATGAATGTGAAAGTGTATATATGTGATAAGGCCTAATGGCCGATGTGATGAATGTGAAAGTGTATATATGTGATAAGGCCTAATGGCCGATGTGATGAATGTGAAAGTGTATATATATGTGATAAGGCCTAATGGCCGATGTGATGAATGTGAAAGTGTATATATGTGATAAGGCCTAATGGCCGATGTTGTGACACCCCTAATTTGACCCTAGTCGAAAAGTGGTTTCGGGACCACAAAATCAAGTCATAAAATAATTAGCCGTCATATTTTATGACTATTATATGTGAATATGAATGTGTGAAAGTTTTAAGCTTTGATTTAGTAAATTGCATGTGAATTTAGTCGATGGGACTTATGTGTGACACTTTTAAAATGTGATAGTTAATCTATAAGGCTCAATTAGTGCATGTCATATGAATAAAGGGTTTGCATGTCAAATATCCCTTATGAATGAGTAGTGGCCGGCCATGGATGGGTCATTGAGGATAATATGAATTCTTTTATTAGCACTATGAGTTTAGAAAATAAAAGAATGAATTAAGAATGATAAAACATGAGGTGAGTGGAGGAGAAACCAAAGTTGTCTCCCCCTTACTCCCATTGCCGTGACTTGTGATAGGGGAGGAAAAACAAAATCTTTCTTTGTTGTTCAACATGGCCGAATAGAAGAAACAAAGGAGGGGAAGAATTTTTGGTCACTTGAGTCATTAAAAAGGTTAGTATATTATGTCAAATTGTGAAATTTTAACTTGTTTTAGGTAAATAATTAATGGTTATATTCTATGCTTATTATTTGTGAATAAGTATGTGTAAAAATTCATGTTTTAATTTTGTCATTTGGATGTGAAATTAGCTAAAAAGGACATATTTGAGAAACTTTAATAATATGATAGGCAAATGTGCAAGTGATTAAAATGTTAAATTACTAAAGTTGTGGACTTGCATGTCAAATGGCCCACTTTTAACATTAGTGGATGGTAATGATGTTATGATTTTGGCATTATGTGTATATTATATTTAGTAAATAATATTTAATAGTTATTAATTTGAAAACATGAATTAAATAAAAAAAGAATAGTGATAAAAACAAAGAAACTTTTCTCTTTGTTTTCTCTTATTGCCGTAACTAAGCAAGAAGAAAGGAAAGAACACCAAAGGCACTCGGTCATTTGGTGTTGGGAATTAAGGTGAGATTTCATGTATTTTATTTTTAATTTTTGCGAAATGTTGTTAGTTTTGAAGCTCACAACATGACCCATATGTTAATTTTTGTGAATTTATTTCATAAAGCATTCGGTCATGGCTTCAAGGATTAGATTGTGGATGTTTTGATGATAAGT